>NW_026731657.1:840000-1172500 GCF_028476545.2 Physella acuta
ACGTACAATATGTATGTGAAACACAGTTTTTTATACAGCAATAGCCCTTAGACATCGGACTGGCCTGACCTATTGGCGTAGCTAGGGGAGGGTAGGTTGGGCGATGGCTACGGGCGCCGACCCATGTGGGTGCGCCAACTAGAGTTGATATGACATACAGTCAAAATTAAGAAAATTGACAGCCATTTGGCAATTCGGAATATTGAATTGTTTTCCACATTACTTGTGTAACAAAAAAATAAAACTTACACATGTCGAGAACGATATTTACATCTCACGTGAAGGGGTGGGGGTGTCAAGAAATTGGAAGGTCGCCCCGTGTGAAGGAATGGGTGGTTACGTCACTGACCATATCACACAATTCATTAACGAATCGATTTCACAGATGGAAAAAAATATGGTATAATATATTTTTTTTATAATATTGCCCTGTTCTGCTTTAAAATGACCATATATGCAAAATATGACAGTTTGACTACACAATAAGAAAACCCAATCAAAACTGCCAAAAGCACAAAAAAAAAAAAAAAAAAAATACCAACAACTCATCGAAATATAATGAAACGAATCAAACCTACAGCACTCAACCAACCAAAGATTGATTTTACATTTCTACTAAAACATTCTAGAAATTATGTAAGCACTATTACAATCAGTCAATTCATATTTTGTAAACTTTCCCTATTACAATATATCTATATCAAATAAGTTGCCAATAATGCACAACGACACCATTTATTTTTCTAATATGAAAAAAAGTTTTCCTAACAAAGCAGCCCTATAATGTGTCTGAACATTTGG
Organism: Physella acuta; assembly: GCF_028476545.2. NCBI lineage: Eukaryota > Metazoa > Mollusca > Gastropoda > Physidae > Physella > Physella acuta. Next base: position 840,802 of record NW_026731657.1, read on the forward strand.
TGTAGAGAGAAACAACAACATGTAGTCTACTTAATGTTAAGACAACACAAGGCACATGGGCAACAGCACGATACATGTAAACATTAGCCGTTTAATTTTTTTTTCAAAAGGTAACATTTACTCGATGAATAATCTACATCAATATTAACACTTTTTTTTCTAACAATCCCCCTAAAATATTCTGTCACTGTCCGATCTGTTGTCATTATAGACGATCTGAATGCTTAAAGTTAAATAAGATATGGCTAACATTTAAGTTAGCATAATTGTTACAACTGTTATTATTGGTCGGATTATATGTATTCAATATTGATCAATATGTATTCAATACGGACTGGTTAATTGAACGTTTTAATCCCAATTTACAACTATGTCTAGTCCGTTTTGTGTTGCTACCGAGGAAACAAGGGCAGTGACCTAACCTAGTGTAAAGCGTATATATTTTAGTTATTGCCTCCCTTAGATCAGTCTTCAAAGTTTAAACTGTCGCTACATGGTTCCTAAGATCGTGTCCGTGTCTGTAGTACAGGTCTGTCACAGTCACCCATCGTCTCACGAGTTCGGCCTATCTGGTGACAGCGTTTCTTTCAAAGCTACACGAAAAGAAAAATGAGTTTCTTGATTCTAGAGTAAATAGACATCTAATGAACAAAAATAACGACGTTATTAATACTCAATGATAAAGATACCTGCATTACTACCTAATGTATTTATTTAATCTTAAAAGTGGTATGTATGTAGAGTGTTTCTTTCAGAATTTTATAAGGGGTGGGCGGACACTGATTAAAGTATATTTTTTATATACATATTTTATCGTTATAGGGGCGGGAGACTTTTTTACTTTCTCGTATATACGAAGTATAGAGAAAGTCTTGTAATCGTGCAAAATTTTGCAATCTTGTCCGTATGTCTGTGTGTCTGTCTGTCTGTCTGTCTGTGTGTGTGTGTGTCTGTGTGTAAACACGATAACTTGAGTTCCGTTACAGCTAGGTTGATGAAATGTCATATATAAGTATTTTATCAAAATCGTAGATCCGTATCAACTTTTTAGCGATTTTCGATAACCGGAAGTGGTACTTTTTCTACTTTGAATTTTTCAAAAGCCTATAACTTGAGTACTATTTCAGATAGATAAATGAAATTTCACATGTAAGTAATAGATCTAATTCTCTACCTTCTTAAAATTTTTAGTAATTTTTTAGTAATTTCCGTTGACCAGAAGTACTAATTTACGCTATTTCCGATTTCTCAAAAAACGCAAGTAAATGTATAAAGTACTAATAATATTGCGCACTATTATGCACATTTTGTTTCGGCGTTTGTTTGGTGTGCAATGTTTTTTTTCTATGAGATTCTATTCTATTTTTAAAAGTTTTAGTAATTAAAAATCATGTCTACATTCCAAGTTATATAAGAATATTCGAGAAAGTTTAGGGGAGATCACTCCCGGTTTATTTTTCTTAAATATAAAGAAACATTTAATATGTATTGTCTTTTTAATGAAAAGGGACTAAACACGAAAAAGACAATGGAAATATCGAACTAACATTAAATAGTTAATATTCTCACTCGTCATTCATATATGTACAAAAGAAAACTGTAGTTTTTAATTTAGCAAATACAGATATGTTTTAAACAAAAACTAAACGCATGTCTACATTTGTATCATTACACTGTAAATACAATTTAAATATGTTATAGCACACATAATTTATGTCTGTTTCGTTTTATTTATTTTTTTCCAAAGCATTTACCAAACCTTTTATGACTATTAAATCGTTGATTACGTCACTTGCAAACACTCCAAAAAAAGTAATCGATAATAATGTATTATATGTATTGGTAAACTAAAATAACATTGTTGTGTGGCCGACAGTGTCCCTAATCATTTAGAAAAATAGAAAATAAATTAAAATAGAAAATATGTAACCATGTAAGATACGTAGACGTCACTTTTGGAGCTGGTCAAATGTAGCGCAATATAAAGCTTAGTGTGATATCATGAAGGTGATATTTCACATAGCGTCAATGTGTACTTACATGGTTAATTAACTCGTATTAATATAAATTTTATTGTGAAGGCAAGCAGTTTACCTCTGTATAGTTTACAATGTTTTTCACCCCCTGGATTTATATAGACATAGACTCGACTATTTAATTGTGTTATTTAATATTTACTTTAAATCATGTTTAAATGATTTAGACATCAAACAGTCATAACATAATGTTTAGTGAACGTTGTTGTTAGTTCTACTACATTAGACTATAAAGGTGGTCAACTCGCAAACTCACATATCGCTACCACCCCCACCAGTCTGGTGAGCTATGGTTCACGAATGTTTACAATTATAGAGACGGGTTGAACTAATGACGACTATAAGGGGCAGATAATTTAGTAGTACACGATTTGAAACGAAGGGGAGGTAACAATTTCTGCTAGATCTTTTTATTGCATTCTCTAAACGGCTGCTTTCACTGGGCGGAAGGGGGGGGGGGGGGGGAGGTTGTGTCGAATTCACAAATTATGAATTGCTGATCAGCAGAAAATAAAACATCTAGATAGCAGCGTCTGCTACGTCGCGGGTCAGCTCGTGTAAAATAAAGTGTTAACGTTTACACACGCACAACTAATTTGGCTTGCTAGATCCTGCCTAGTTTACAACTAAAAGCCTAACGATGCATCTAAGGTGTAGTAAATATCAGTCTTAAAGACGCTGATACATAATCATCAAGTTGTATTTACCAGCTATTGTATTTAAAACCGTTTTTATGACATGATCAGCAGTCTGTAAACATAAACAAAACGTGTTAAATGTTGTTTATGGAACCTTACTGATCATATAATACATGGGATATTTTAATTATTGTCCATAAATAACATTACAATAGAAACCTAATGTTAGGGCATATCAAACACAGTTTAAACCTTTTTCGCAAGACTTCAAACAATTGACGAACTATATACATAATTTCGTTTTTTAAATAGCCATGTAAAATTCAGGGAGAGGATAACGAAACAAAGACTACAAGAAGTGAGGTGGCAGACCACAATCCTAGGTACCATAAGAGAAATGTTTTCATAGTTGCCATGACAATAATAACACTTCGTATTAAATAAATACTTTAAAAAAAAATTAAGTTTGGTGGTTGTTTTTAAATCTAAACGATTTTTAATGTTTTTTTTTTTGTTTGTGTGATGTAGTTGGTGGATCTTGTTCTGTTGGTTGATATACATATAATTTAGGGTATAATGTTTCAATTTCATTGTGCTACCCTGGCGAAACTAGTATAATTGTAGGTTTTTCTAGTTTTTTGTTTACTTTTTTTCCCCTTTAGTTTTGTACAGGTGTCTTTGTCTTTTTTTGACGGACTCTCTGTATATGTTATACCACATAGGTACAATCTGTATATTATTGTGAATGTTAATTTTTTATATTTAAATCACCCGTAACAGACACAGTTTGTGAACATTTTCTGAATGAAACAGTAGACTGTGAGAAAAAAAAAATGAAACAGATCCTACAGTTCTAACCCCACGACTGTCGCATGTTCTTTTCTCAATGTCTGACAGCCATTTACTTTTCTTATGTAAGCACTTGCTTTTCTCAAAATTTTAGTTGATCTTACATTTTATTATAGTTTTGATTTTACCAAAGAACATGTTGATTTACCAAGAGTAGTTACCTCCCTCTGTTAAATGCAATATTCATGTTTTCAAGGGAGACAATGCAAATCTGTTACAAATAGCAAGCCAGGTAAAATATACAAAATTGTGTAATTAAACACCTTTTAATTTAAACAAGGAGTGAAACATTTTATAGAATATAATAATTGTATACAAAAACCTTCAAAATGTTTAGTTTTACTTCGATTAATTATTAAAATTAAATTGTAATTTCAAAACAAGAAAGCCTTATATTTGTATTTAAAATTTTTAAAGACATGCAATAAAATCTCAGTTGAATTTTTTTTTTTCTAATACTGTAGAAATATGAAGTCAAAAAATTTTTACCAAGTAAACCAATAATTCATGCAATAAAGCATGGGTTCCCAACCTGGGGGTCGCGACCCCCAGGGGGGTCGCGAAGGTCTTTCTGGGGGGTCGCCAACTGGTATACTAAACATTAGTAATTTGAAACAAAACATAAATATTTAGAAGAATTTTTAAAATTCGGCTTCATTAACATCACTGAAAATGTAATAGAGAAGAAACAAAGCGCACTGTACACAGTTGTTCTCAGTCACGAATCTATGAAATCTTCAAAACTAAAACGTCATTTGAGACGAGTCATTCGGAACACACCAAAAAATATATGGAGTTCTTTCGTCGGTAAGAAGCTAGTTGCAAACGCCAGAGACTTGATCGAACAGGAAGTTTTCACCAGCATTAGTGCAAGCATCAAATGAAGTCGCGATAGAAAATGCCAAGCAAAAAAAAAAAACAATAGGAGAAAATCTCATCAAACGCTGCATGTACGTAAATGTTAAATAACACATTTTTATTGAAATTAAGCTTTCACCATTGTTTGCTTTTCAAGTTGATAAATCAACAGACGTGAGTTCTTGTTCGCAGTTGTTGGTCTGTGTCTATATTCATGCGGATGATAGCAAAGAAGAGTTGCTCTTTTGTGAAGATAGCATGGAGAAAATAAATATCTTTTTTGAAACTGGATTATAATAAATTTTCATACATTTGATGACAAAAAACGTGGGTACGTTCACCATCAAATTTCCCGACCCATCTGCCCGACCCACGTTTTTTGTCATCAAATGTATGAAAATTTATTTTCTACTTTTTAGTCCACAAGAAAAACGTGTTTTTTTTTAAAAGTTTTTTTTAAGTATTTTATTTTCTCCTTTTTAGTTCGTTGCTACACATGGAAAACGTGGTTTTTAAAAAGTTTTTTATATAGTTTATTTTCTACTTTATCTAATCACTTGATTAAGTATGACTTGACTAAGTGTTTTTAAATACACGGACTAAAAAAATCTTGAGCGACCGATACGCTTTAAACAGAGAAAGGGTGTAATTTACGTTGCTGGCATGGAGATCTACTCACGAATCATGTGATCAAATCTCCCATAAACAAACAAATAAACGCGAAGCTGAGTTAAGGAAAACGTGTTTATGTGTATTTTAGCATGCCCAGCGTACCAACCGTGTCACCGTTAACAATGTGTTACCGTGTCCGTTCTCCTTTAAAGTCCGTTGCTACCAGAGTTTCTTCCAGGCATCTCTTCGGGGGGGCGAAGCCCCCCCGAAAAAATTTTACCGCCCCCCCGAACGAAATGAAATTTATATAATTTATATAGAAAAAATATACTTTTAACAGTGTCCGCCCCCCCGAAGAAAGTTTACCGCCCCCCCGAAGATTTCAAGTGCCCCCCCCGGAGAAAAATGTCTGGAAGAAACACTGGTTGCTACACATAAAAACGTGGTTTTTTTAAAAGTTTTTTTTAAGTATTTTATTTTCTCCTTTTTAGTCCGTTGCTACACATGAAAAACGTGGTTTTTAAAAAAGTGTTTATAAATACACGGACTAAAAATCTTGAGCGACCAGGATTCGAACCTGGGTTGTCGCGGCCACAACGCGAAGTACTAACCACTATACGATCACGGCCAGCGCGCTCACATCGATTGGGGCCGAAGTAACTGTGTCAATAGGCCTCAAGTCTTGTCGGTATCTTTAGAAATCATGTCCTCAATTGTATGGTCCTTGGGGCGTAATTAAATTAAGCTAATTACGGTCACTAATTGCTAGTTTTTATGATTGCATCTGAAATTGTTAGGCGAAAGTAGCATGCATGCCAAATTTCAGGTCTCTAGAGAAGTGGGTTAATTTTCGATGTCAATTTTAACAACAAACATCCAAACAACCAAACAAACAAACGCGAAGCTGAGTTAAGAAAAACGTGTTAAAATGGGTTAGAACGGCTGTGGGGGTTTGTACGGAAGGTGCGCCATCTATGTTTAGCTCAAAATCGGGCTTTCAGAAAACAGAAAAGATTTAGCTCCCTAGAGTGGTTGGAGCGAGTATCATACCTAGCAGATATGTTCGAACATCAAGATAAGCTTCAGTGAAAATGAACGAATATTATAACTTTCCATGATAATCTCAGGGCATTTTTATCAAAGCTGCAAAATCGGTAAAGAAAATAAATCTTGGAAATATTGTACATTTGAGAAACTCTGCGGTGTGGTAGATGAATCTGATTGTGAGATAATTAAAATTTTGAAAGAAGCGATTTCTGGGCATCTTGAATCTCTTGAAAACGAACTGCATCGCTATTTCTCTGAGCTGAAAAAAGAAGAATCTGCCTTTACGCATTACCCATTCTCTTCTTCGCTTGATGTTGCCAGCATTCCCGATGAATTACAAGATGAATTCTTTGATTTGCAGAATGATTCCGAGTAAGATGAAAAACTGCAGACACAATTTTGGTGTAGTATTCACCATTCATACCCAAACGTAAAATTGATTGACTTTTCGAGAATATATTTTAACACTATTCTTCGATTAAAAACAAAATAAAGATAATTGTAATGAAATAGGTTGGCGTTAACAAAAAAATTTTTTAATTATAAACTTAACCACGAAGGTTTAGTGAATAGTATGCAATTTTACTCATGCTATTAAAACAGTTATCAAGAGTAGTTTATATTGAAAGTATACTAGAAAATCTTATTTTAGTGCTTATTAATTTCCATACTAATTTCGGCTTTTTAATTCTATGGGGTCGCGGTTCACTTACTTTTTATAAAAGGGGGTCGCCACTCGAAAAAGGTTGGGAACCACTGAACTAGATCTACAAGACACAGACACAACGTGTGAAGCCACTGACATTGTAATGACAGGAGAATATTAAGGACATGGATTGTTTTTGTTTGGAGAGTAAAAGCTGTAACGTCTGCGTAGACTAAAATTGTTGTGTTCGATAAGTTTGGTATGTCTATTGCTCTGATGTATGTATTGTACCTAATGTTTTCTAAGATGAGGTCTAATGCGAGTATGTAAAGGTGAGGTGGTGGGGGGGGGGGGGGGGGGAGGGGCATTGTCTAATTAATTTTAGGATCTATCAGTAGGTGGCTGTGTGTGGTTTGTAAAATATGATCTCTATTCAAATTGTTTTCTTTGAGAATTGTGTGAAGATATGTGTGCGCTACTCGGTGGAAATGTTTCTCCTGCTCTAAGATGAGTATGCATGCTGGGTTTTTTTTAGCGTTTGTAAACTAAATAATATCTCTAATGAGGTGATTGTGAATGTGTATTTTCCGGGAGCCGGACGTTTTCCCGAAAGACACTTGCCCGAATGCCGTTTGCCCGAAGGCCGATTTCCCGAATGGACACTTGCCCGAATGCGACAAATGCCCGAATGGACACTTGCCCGAATGCGACAAACGCCCGAATGGACACTGCCCCGAATGCGACAAATGCCCGAATGGACACTTGCCCGAATGCGGCAAATGCCCGAATGGACACTTGCCCGAATGTGGGTTAAATTAGGGTCAGTCTGGGATTTCTGAAGAAATGTTATAACAGATGTGTTAAAACTTTTATCGCACCGTTCAAACAGGAAAAAAAATTCAATGATGGCTACACGAATAGGGTTCTATCAGTTGTGACATTTTTAAAATTAATCTACATACAGAGGTTGACATTCAACATCAATCTATTAGACTTCATGAAATGTCTTCTAAATGTGTAACACATATCGCAACTGTGTTTAAATCATAATGACATAGCCACTTTATATAGAAAGCAAGGACACATATTAAGGTTTTTATCATTTTTCAATTAATAATATAATATGTTAAAGATTGTATGTTTTTAGAAACAAAACATTGTGTCTCTTTTATTTGATTTATTCCCAATGCCTTAAAGGTACTTGATTTTTCAATTAAACACCAACTTATTTCCCTTGCAAACTTTCAAAATATGAATTAACTTTTTTTGTGAACTAAAATAATAACATGTACACCGCAGTAAGCCTAATCTAGTATACACATTTAAAATGAATTAAAATAGAAAATATCTTATCATCTAAAATATGCACCTGCTACTTTGGAAGCGGGTCAGATGTAGCTAAATATAAAGTTTTGTTTGAGTTCCATGTATGGAAGACCATATGTTGATATAAATATCAATCAAGGTATTAGAACTGCCATGTAAAGCATTCATCACATTTGTCTGCGTAGTCGAGTGTTTAATTTCCCCATTTAAATTCTCGGCCTTTTGGCTAAGATCAAAGTGCACTATATCACACGGGTTCTGTACAGAGGTAATAGCTGTGGCCGCATTTTTTCTAATGTTAGTCAGGTACCCATCTCAGCTGGGTGGACATATATGACATAATGTTTGGTGAACTTAGTTGTCAGTTCTGCTATATTGAAACATTCAGGTGGTCAACTATCTAGTTATTTGGAAAATATACATTGATGATATTAGTTTGTTTCATATAAACAACAAACCTCGGCTAACTTATCTGAATCAAATGTTACAAGAGGTAGCACGTGAAATGTGTGAGTCGCTATTGAGTTCGTTCATCACTTCCCCCTTCTGTTGACACACGGCTCTCCCTATGATGCAGGAAGGTAAACAACAACACCATGTCTTTCAGTTAGCATAAACTTTGTTAATTCTTATTTCTGGTTTGTAGAATTCAGTCAAACGACAAGTTAGTTGTATCGTTCACTTCAAGGTGTCGGGATGTGACAGTTACCAAAGAACAATTATGTTTGAGAATATTTTTTATTTAATCGACGCAATATTGGTATGATAAACGTTTGTTTTTATTGTATTAAACATAAAACATTCAAGAGAAAAAAATCAAAACAGCAGATGTCCCTAAAAATGTACGACAGAAATTAACGTCTCTTATTTAAATACTGTTTTTTAAAAAAAGCAATGAAACACTATAATTGTTGGTATGTTTTATTATCTTCAAATGGTATGTTCAAACTGTCTAAAAAAAACTAAAATCGCGTTTGTAAACACGTTTTTACAATTATGTATGTCCCCAACATTCCGATGTTTGTACTGGTTACAAATAATTTAAAGCAGAGCAATACAATACTTTTAAATAGTAATGTATACTATTTACGTTATAATGAGTATATTATATTACAGTTTATTACATGTAACATGTAACATTAACCTAAGTAGACAATGTTTGTTCTTGCAGAAACAGGACTTTGAAAATTAATGTGTTGTACTGTTACATTTTTTTTTAAATAACGCCCTGGTTTGCTTTAGAATTACTACATATATATATAATATAATAATTACATGTAGTCATATACCTCTATTTTTGTTTACATTGTAATAGGGTTTGTTTGTTGATGTTTTTATTATTATTTTTTATTTATATCTCTAATGTTTGTTTCCTTGTTTTATAAATTGGGTTGGTAAGCTATGTTTTGGTAATATGTATATTATGTTAATTAGCGCTGTCCTAATGGCTATACTGCAATGTTTATATTTGTCCATCTTCTGTTTAATTGTGTCAGTTAGTCTCTTTTGATGTCAACATGAGGCTCTCCAGCTCCTTGCACAAATATTAATAATTATGTTATTTTATTTTCAAAATTCAAATAAATACTACACTGTAAATAAACACAACTTAAAACAGGATAAACACGCTCATCAGAGAACAGTGAGAATAGATGCAATAGAAAGTATACGGACAGCCGTTTTGGCACCAGGCCCAGCCCTTACATCCGTGCTATTAATCGCCACGTGGCAACAATTCCATGCTTGCCACTGCCAAGTGCCGACTTTTAAAAAATCTTTGAATGAGGAATGTTATTTTATTCAGAATGCATTTCCCTATTGGTCAGTAATCGTTACTTTGACCTGAGTGACGTAGTTTTTTAGTTATTAGCTTCCTACTGTTGAGCCGGGTACAGGACGGTGGGGTACGAGTTTACCTTAGTTATTAGCTTCCTGCTGTTGAGCCGGGTACAGGACGGTGGGGTACGAGTTTACCTTAGTTATTAGCTTCCTGCTGTTGAGCCGGGTACAGGACGGTGGGGTACGAGTTTACCTTAGTTATTAGCTTCCTACTGTTGAGCCGGGTACAGGACGGTGGGGTACGAGTTTACCTTAGTTATTAGCTCCCTACTGTTGAGCCGGGTACTGGACGGTGGGGTTCGAGTTTACCCTGTGTTCAGTGGGGTGGAAGATAAGCCTGGTGAGAACCCACAGAAGGAACCGATACGTGGTAATCAAACCAGTTGGTCCGAGTTTGCCGTGTTGAGGCCTGCCTGGCTAATGGCAGATACCTACTGAGCCCGTGATATCAGTAAAGACAGAAACATAGTTAACAGCTTCTAAAGTAGATTGGGATAGTCCTAAAGTTATATTATTTGATTACTAATTTTATTCCCCTGCGAAACATGTGTATGTTTTTATATGAGTAAATATAGTAAATACAGTAATTAGACGACTTTACATTGAGGCATGCTCACCCTGACAGAGATAGTTGATTGTGAAATAGTCACTCTTTTCCCGTTTCCAAATAATTGAATCAGCACTGAAGTTGACTTTAACATTGGCGATTAAACTAAAATTAAATATATTTTTAAAAATTTGGGGATACGCAATTTCTGCCTTGGTTGAGGTAATGGTTAAGGTGCTTCATCCTCCCCTAAAATTATATCACACCTCATTTTACCAAACCCATCCCTCAAAATTAATTTTTTATATATATTTTTTCAACTTAAATCTTAATTAAGCTCGATTTTCTTGACAACGAATTACAATTAAAACTCATTTTCTAGTTTTTACTGCAATAACGTTTGATTTATTTTTCTCTCTATCATCATCAATCCCTCCTCTTCTACCCCTACCCTCTCCAAATATGTCGTCATGAATAAACGATCCATTATATATATGGTACTCTTTTCTGAGCGTAAATTGATATGCATACAACTCAACACATTATGGGTTCTACTTTTAATAGTGAAGCAAACAATACACATCACCAGAGGAGTAGCGACCCCTTCCCGGCGCCCGGGGACAAGCTTTCAATTTGGCGCCCCCGTCGAGAGCAAATTTTCAATTTGCACCCCCCCCCCCCTCAACCTTTCGATTTGCACCCCCCCCCCCCTCAGACTGTTTTTTATTATGCGAAAATGCAGCTAGAATGACATTTTAATTTGTTTTTACAACCCATTTTGGCGCCCCTTAAGGTCGGCGCCGGGGACATATGTATCCCCCCCCCATCGCTACGCCTCTGCACATCACCAAAACAATAGGATAGCAATGTACATTATTATTGGTAATTTGAAGAAAGTTTTCTGTTCTCAATACGTATTTTCATTTTAAACAATAGGGGCATTTCACCAAAAGACGTTGTGCATCAATCGCAACGTAAATCGAACGATATCCTCGCTTATCTTTCAAATAAGTAAAAATCAACGCTATTGTCTTTTTTTTGCAATTACAAAAGAAAAAAAAATAACATAAAACAAACGCACATCTATTATTTTATGTATATTATTTAAAACTCTTTATTATTAAACAAATGTCTAATTTTAGGGCAAATTAATACGTCTCTTTGATTTATTTATTTGTTTAGAATTCGTTTACCAAATGGTCTATTTAATAGGTAATTACTTCCCTTGCAAAATAACCAAACAAGAAAAAAATATTGGTAAATACACACATCGGAAAAATTAAACAAACAAATACAAAAAATATGGGCGACATTGTATCGAATCATATGGATACATTTAACATAAACTAATATATATATATATATATACTATGTAACAATGTAAGATACGTATTTGTTACTAAAAGAGATGGTCAAATGTAGCTCAATTTAAAGTTGTGCGTGTGTTAAATATGGCAGGTATTATGTTGATACACTCATGAATCAAGTTATTGAAACTGTCATTTAAATTAGTGGTCGGAGTAGTCGAGTTACTTATTGCACCGATTCTCTTCTCGACATTTTGACTAAGATCAAAGTGTACTATCTGCTATGGGTTATGTACGGAGTCAGGTAACCCATCTGACCTGAGTGGACTTATTGCCCCGTTCATTTTTTGGAAAAAAAAATGTATCATAATGAAATCATCGGTCATTTTGAACGCAAAATATTATTAGTAAAATAGATCATAACTAATTACGTATATAACAACTTATTATAACATATATCAAATTAACAACACATTGCTACCAATGTAACGGCAACATCAAACACAAATTAAACGATACTATGTAGGCCTACACGTGTTTTTATTTAGTTTAAACTATGAATAATATTTTTTTTTTAAATAAGTACCGATATATTTTAAGAAAACAAATTGTAGTTCGAAATTAAAAAATGTAATGTGTATATATTAATTACTCTCCTCCTTGATCATTGTCCAGAAAACTACTGTGAGTGAATATTTCAATGTGATAACTGATCTAAGTTGTCTCAATAAAACAGGAAAGAACACGAGGGGAAACAATGAATTGATCCATTTCAATTCCCTTACTCAATTTCTTCTAAGCCGACACAATGTAAACTCACTAAGTAATAAATAAAACAGTTGAGTTGTCGTTTTATTGCTAGATATGTTTAAAATACGATTTGATGTAAGGTGTTTTCTTGAGTATGTCGTGTGATTGATTACATGGCAAATGTGTAATTAAAGTCAAACGTTATAAAATCAGGAGATCAGTGTTTACGTAACGACAACTCACGTTTCATTAACAAATGTTATTGTTATTCTATTTTTTTATGGTTTCCAAAAGTAAAAGAGTAACAGCATGCACATTAATGCAATGTTTCTTTAATTTATTGTATCGGTTTAAAAAAATATGTGTATATCATGTCCTTTAGCCGGCCGCTATATTTAATTTATACAAACTTAAAAGAAAACATATTTTAAGTTTACTTTAAGACGCCAACGGCAACAATTGTGGTACCAGATCTTTACTGTTATTGAGTTCGTCATCCCGTGGTATCACGTGGTCATTAGGCTACGTAAACAATTATTACCACTTTAATTACAATTCATTAAGCGTGACTTAGTGACAAATAGCCACCTTGTTTTTTTTTTGTTATCAATGTGAATTATGTTCACAACAATTGATTTAGTTCTAAAATTGTTATGTCTCCGTGGATAAGGAGACTTAAATTTTAGTGAGAGAAAACGAGAACTTACAAGTCCTATTGTGGGTATTTTCAGGATCAGTCTGGGATTTCCAATTAAATGTTATATAACTTATGTTGACGTTTTTATGAAACTGATCTAACAGGAACATTAATTCGAAGATGCCAAAAAAAAACCTAGTGGGGGGGGGGGGGGGGAGGGGGGAGGAGGTGGTTATGTCGATAGTAAAAGATTTATAAAATTCAGAAAAGCATTAATTAGACGCTAAATTAAGATCTAATACAGAACATTACTAAATCATCTCAAAACTCCAAAATTTGTAACACACATCGTGAAAGTGTTAAATATTCAATGATTCAATGAAATTTTAAATAGACAACAAACGCAGTTTATAATTATCTTCAAATATACATTTTTAATGTATTTTTAACTTTTTATGTTTGTTTATACACGTAAAACCTGTGTGTTTTTATCTTCTTTTTTTTTCAAATTTATTTTATGTACTTGCTTTGTTAATTAAGTAGGTTATTACTCCCCTTGCTAAAATGTTCAGAACAATATTGAAAAAAAAAAACATAGAGTATAACGCTTACATTGCTCAACAAGACTAACCGTAAATTAGACTTAACTTACTTTAATCACTATTTTGTTTTAAAATTCGATGCTAGAAATGTTACTTACATTTAGACACCTCTAAAATAGACTAAATAGAAAATATGTAATCATATATGATATAGGCCTATAGTAGCTATGTTGGGAGATAATCAGATATGGTTAAATAACTAAGGGGTGTAGCAAAATGATCTCTTTAGATGTGGTGACAAGCACAACCACTCAAACGACTGTCAGGTTTCCATAATGAAGAAGCTTTTATTTTTGTTAATCTAAACACTCAGCCAAGTCCCATGTTTAAATAGACCACAGGAATGCATGGGCCATGAGATAACATCATTAGTTAACAAGTAACTAGGTTTAATTTCGTTTCATTTTTTTTTTATCCTACGTTTTTAATGTTGTTCTATTTTTGTTTTCGTTGTATTGCCTTAGTTTATTCTTAGGCATAAAATCTAACCCGTGGATAATATATTTACTTTTACTCCTTAATATTTACGCAATGGAATAAACACGTCCATCTTATCATATAAGTTTAGCAGCTTTTGTTGTTGGCTCTTGTACATCCAGTAGGTCAACTCGCCTTCAACATTTAGAATACTTTATATCGATGATATTATAATTTCATATATTTGGCAATCATCAGCTACATCAAACGTTACAAAGAGTTGGTTGATCACTTCCCCCATATGTTGTCACAGCTCTCCCTATGATACAGACATGTGGATAACAACAAGGGTCTTCTAGTGAACTTAAACTTTGTTAATTACGGTTTCTTGTTTCTAGATTCTGCTGAGTTAGACGTTCAGTCCGTTTGTGTTTTTCATCGCGTGTTTATGTGACATATTTTGTTAACATACGATATTTAATATTTAAGTTGCTTTCGTACCTGACGTTGAATTGAATTAAAGTTCACAAGTTTCTATGCCATCGGCATACCCAGGGATAAAGTGTTCAACGAAAACCACAACCGCCTTTACTCTCCCAAACGTGAATGAGGTACCCATAAAAAGCTGGGTGGACTTTGTTGAATCGTGCATCTGTTCTTTTCAACTGGGTTAGAATACACACTGTATTTATCATTGACTTGAATATATGTCAGAATGTAAAAGCCTCATGTTCATATTTGTATTCTGATAATATTTGAAAGTAGATCTAAGAACACCATATACAGAACAAATGGTTATTAAAAATAATGTATAACACATTGTAAATAACAGCCTGTTATGTAAAAATGCACTAAAAAGGAGAAAATAAACGATATTCTTTAAAACATCACGTACAGGCAGTGGCCGAACTATAAAAAAAAGGGCCCCCCTCATATATATATATATATATATATATATATATATATATATATATATATATATATATACATACAAACACAGAATACAAACATTGAAAACTCATTTCTTGCCCGATCGGGTTTTGAAAAACAAATGTCTTTTTTTTTTCAATTTAAACAAATTACAACATGTTATGTGTGTGAGTGCGTTAGTCTGTTTTGTATTTCCTCTTTATATTTAGAACTAGTTTATTCAATGTTTGCTGTAATCCTACCTACTCACAGTAATTAGCCGGTCAAAAGAATATAAAACATGAAAGCTTTGTATGTGTAATGGTTTCTCGTGTTATGTTTATTTTTAGGTTTTTTGGATTTATATTATTTGATTTAAATATATTTCCAATTTATGCTATGTCATTATTTAGTATGTTTTTTTATAAAATAATAACTAAGAAAAGTAATTTCTTTTTCTTTTTTTTTAGTACAAATATATTAAAAGAAGCTTTTGAGCACCCCTATTTTACTATTTAAAAAGGGAAATAAGTCATGGAAGTGTTCTGAACGTTTGCCTATCACTACAGCTCAGGCATATAGTTTTTTTTTAACGCAACATCATGTGTTAGCTACTGTATAACATCACTACTGTAGTAGATCTGTTTTTTATTTACAAAAGCTTTTACCGTCAAGTCAAAAATGCAAGAATTTTTTTTTTTTAACAATAAAGAATTTATTACGGTCGGCGATGGGTCCCTAAATGGCGTGCGCCCCCCCCCCCCCCGCATTGCGGGGTCTGGCGGCACTGTAGTTCCGCCCCTGCGTACAGGAGAACTAAGTATAAATGTGTGTTACTTTTTGTCTATTCGTTCAGTCTATTAACTTGGTTATTACAATGCATGTCAGGAACCCATTGAGTTTATGAGATCCAAACACAGTCAAACACAGTCCACACAGCATAGAAAACTTCCAACTAACATCATTATCCCTTCTGCAGGCAATGATATGTTCTATTTATTAGTGAGAATACACAGTTATTATAAGATTGGATGCTCACAGGTAAATTTTATTTCGATTTAGTTTTTTATACGGGCGTTTTAGAATTACTTCCCCTATTTCCCCCCCCCCCCCCAACAGTAACGGGAGACAACACACAAGCACAAAAAATTAATTAATAGCTAAAAAAAACCCGATTTAAAAAAAACATAAAATGCATACATGTTATTACATTTATAGCAGTAATTTAAACTTCTCTTAAATGCCTAATTAATGTTGTTCTTTAATGATGAATTAACAATATTTATATAATAAGAAAACAAAAACCTTGAGTTTTTTAAAATTGATTTTAAATAAATTTGGAATCCTTTAAGAAATCCAGGTCATGAGTCCGATCTAGCATCTGGTCTGTATCTGATGTGGCATAAATCCGCTTTTAATTTAGACAGTCTCAAGCCAAACATCACTCGATCAGCCCCCAAGTAAATTAACAATAGAACAGTCTTCTGTTTCCCGGGTTTTAAAATGCACAACCTTAATGGTAGAAAGAGATACCCACCTCAACCCCCCCAACACACACACACACGCTTCCCCCCCCCCACCCAACCGGACTTGCGGACATTTCAAGGTAGCGTGCCCTCATTGCCAAGGGTCAATTTTATGTCATGGAAAGTTTTGGAATGATAGATCAGTACGTGATTACAGAGACATTTCTCCCACAGGCGTTTCTATTTCAGTCCATGGGTAGATACAGTGTCAACTTTTGACTCCGCAGCACACTAAACTAAGCAGTGAAGAGAAACCTAGTTTGCACACCTTATTTTAATCTAGTTCTTATGCCATTTTATTTTTTCCCTTTGATTATTATATATGCAATTGATGTTCATTGTTCATGTCTTTGATGCTATGTAAAATCTATCAGATATATTATTATTATTACTGATTTAAATGTTTAAAACAATTGAATTAATAAAAATAAAAAAATAAAAAAAAAATCTACCCCCTCCTCTCTCCCCCTCTATCCACTTTACCCCCAGACATGATAACCCCACAATCCCTTTAACTGTTCCAACGACCCCACCACCCACCGCAACATCAATATCCAGAACTTATTTAAAGTTCTAAATCTTGTCTCTTTCCCCTCATCTTTCACACTGCAACCTTTTGAAAACTCAATGCGACCACTACAACACCCTTTCAACTAGTCAACTTAAGTTGTTTCCCCACATAGAAAATGCTTCACTGTCCCATTGACCCTCTCTGAAAAATTTCCTTTCCTCTCCCCACCCAGACTTCTGACACTTTCATTTGACCTTCACTCGTTTTACTGTCATCCTTTGCAATTTTTTTTTTATAATCAAATACATGACATCATGTAAATATTCATTATGTACATTTGCAAAACCTTTCGTTTTCATTTGGTGTTCAAAATTATGTTAAAAAATTTGATGTTGATGTACTTGTTTTAATTGCAAATAAAAGTATTTAAAAAAAAAAAAAAAAAAAAAAAAAGATGTACATTATTAGGTGTTTTTTAAATATGTTTAAGTTACTTATTTACTCAAAGAAATGTAAACCATGTTACTGTAAATATGTTGTATTTCCGCTTTCTTCCTGTATATGATTAATATATTTACTTATTTTTTCAAAGAAATGTAAAGCAATGTTACTGTAAATATGTTGTATTTCCTCTTTCTTCCTGTATTGATTAATATATGTACTTATTTATTCAAAGATATGTAAACCATGTTACTGTAAAAATGTTGTATTTTGTTTTATGGAAAATAAAAATATTTAAAAAAAAAAGAAAAAAAAAAGTGCCACATACACGCATGCTTTACGCCTGCCCACCCCTACCCCATATTCAGCAACCACAAAATATATAAACATTGTTAAGATACAAATCACTGCACCAGAACCCTCACATACCCCCACCCCCAATTCAATGTTTTTGTCCCCATGACCCATCCTCTCACTCGACTTCAAATTTTTCACTAGCACATACTTACTATTTATTTCCACCCTGTATAAACGTATATAAATGTTAAAATTGGTCTAAACAGAATATCTATTTATTTTTTTATATGTATGCATTTGTAAATCCATCTTCATATGTTTAAGAACATATGATAAGAACATTTGAAATATAATGTAAAATATGTTGATGCTGTTGCACTTGTTTTAAATTGCAAATAAAAGTATTCAAACAAAAAAAAAAGGCATAAATCCGCTTTAAAATATTATGAGTAAAAAGATTAACCTGAGGCTGATAATTTCAGACATAATCAAGTGAATGTTAAATAGATTATGTCTTCTAATTCAGTTGAAAATAACAGATATAAGATTTAACTAGGTTAATGCTAACCGGAAGATCGTTTTTATTACGTAAGTCAAGCTACTTGTATAGAGGGGGGGGGGGGTGTTATTATCTATGGTCACTGCCTGTTGTGTGATACAACTATTTACCCGTCCTTAAACTCGACAATACGATTAAAATGACTCAGCTGTTTACTCGACTACACAATGTTTCAATTCCATGCCACATCGAATCATCATATACACAATACACGATATTAACAGTTTAACATATAACACGTCCAACACACGATATACTCAACTAATGACATGTCCAAATCCGGATTTTCAAACTTACACTATACAAAACTCACCATTTAACAACCTCAAAATATGTCCAACTCATGATATACCCACCAATGGTAGCCACTAGGACTGAAGCCCATATAATCCCTTCCAGCTTCCACAATGCCTCTCCTTGTTTATGTTATATGTTTTATATGTTTTCTAAGCTTTAAACTAATAATGCTTTATCGATCACTTAGATTCACATTACTGATACACTTGTAATACCAAACGATACATTCCGTTGATTTATTTTGGCTAATTTGTCGAAAGCCATATAGCTAACGTTATAATAATTTATGTAGTCTGGTGTTTCTGACGTCAAAACAAACCCAGTTTCCCAAATATAAAAAACATTACTTGAAGCTTAGTTGATTACGATAGTCGGGAGTGTGTGAGGGTGGGGGTAAATGGAGGTCCACTGTCAGTAGTGAGGGTGGGGAAAAGCAGTACCACCAATTGTGAGGGTGGGGAAAAGCAGTGCCACCAATTGTGAGAGTGGGGGTGATGAAGATGGTGAGAAGATCCAACACACAGTCCAAGTCAAAATATAATCTTCTTTATTAACATTTACTCAATCAACTTCCTACCTATCCAACTAACCTATATTATACACTGTCTACTTACACTAGCTAACTACAACTCCTATCTAACAGCACACTCTAACTGTACTCTCCCATAACCATCCTAACACTATCTACCTCTAACTCTCTACCTAACTCTACATTTCTATGAATGTTCTCCTACCCTTCATATATCTAACAATATATGTCTGCCGCTGATCTAACTGCTGACCCACGCTTCAGCGGACAGCTGACCGTCCCACGTGACCGGTCAGCTCATGTATTTGCATTGCCTCTATAATCAACTAGCTATTGCCTGTTTCAACCATTTACCCTAAACGCGTCATCACATAGTGTTTTTTGCTGTTTCCAAGTGTTTTGGTAACGATATGTAAAGGAACAAACACATATAGACACACTACCCCAGATAAGTCAATTTAATATACCAGTGAAATCATGTTTACATGACGTTTGAATTAGAGGTACATCAGATGTACCCCCATATATTGACACACCTCATTCTATGCTGCTATGAAGTGTTCAGCAACACCATGATTTTAACGTAGTATCAACATCAAACTTGTTAAACCGCTTTATGTTTTCCTAAACTTTGACAAGTCAGCAATAGGTTATTTCAGTTTATTTAGTGTAATGAATCTAAATTAAATAATCATATATGATCGAATGCTAAGAGATCGTAACTAATTACGTATATAACAACTTGTAATACAATACAACAACAATAAATAACACATTGCTATCATTGCACCGTCAACAATCAAACTTAAATTAATCGATACTCTGTACAGGTAGGTTTTTTTTAGTTTACACTGGATAATTATCGTGATATTACTGATTAGGTGATTGTTTATGTTCCTATCTGTGATATTACATCATGAATTAACTTGTGTGGGAATGATTATATTTTGGCAATCTAGAATTTTGATATAATTGTATAGTCGGTGTTTAAACGTTAAGTATGTCCTTAACCCTTTCAGGACCACAAGGATTACAGGCATAATTTCAAATATCTGTGCACACATTTAGTAGTAAAATGACACGTATACTTCAAAAATGTTAACGGTTTTCCGATATCTTAAATAGTTTTTGAGATACAGCATGGGACATATGTGTCCCTACGGTCCTCAAAGGAAAATTATCGAAAATAGGTTATGTTGTGTGTTTTGTTTATTCTAAAAGTGATCTAACTTGTGTTAGTTGTTCTGGTACATTAGAAATTGAAAATATCAGTATTGAGAACATATTTATGTCCTTTATGAGTGTATAGTCATCTATGAATGGAGCTTATGGAAGCACTTACGTGATGTTATATAACATACACGAACATGGTAGATATAATACATATTGTCTGCTCTGTTCTCAATCTTTTCTGTTGCACATTGTGCATAACTCTTGCGTTTTTCTTCCATTGATTTATCAACTTCTGGTGGAGTTGAAGTGACATTCTTGCCTCTACGAACAGGTCTTGAGGTGATATCTCTTTGATATAATCCCTAAATGTGAGTTCTTGCTATCATTTGCCTATATTCAAGCTTGGTTTTGCATTGTAGCCAGCGTTGAATTCTTGTCAAATATAGGTATAAATGGCTTTTTGACTCCAAATCATTATCTTGGCAACAAATTATCAATGTATGAAACATGGATTTAATTGCCTAAAATCATTAGAATGTTCATTTCAATCAACATCTATTGTCAATTTCTTATAACCATAGTCAATAACTTTTATTGGAAACTGTGTTTTCAGAAGCCTCTAGTTGAAAATAATATCTTGCTCCATTCTCCATGTTCAATTATCACAAAAACGTTTTGTTGTTCATGTTTTGGGCAAGTCTAGTTCTATTGATGATAATGATATGTGTCAGCTTCGGGTCTAGGACATTACCACCCCGTCCAAATTCCCTAATCACCCCCCCCCCCCCCCACCGATGCTGTGAAGACCCCTGATCTTAACCCCAAACTCCAAGCCTATAGCTAACCCTAACAAAACCCATAACTCCAACTCTAAATCTACATTTAACCCTAAAACTAGCCCTAACCCTAACCTTACCCTAGTCCTAACTTATCCATAACTGGACGAGGGGTAATTGCTCGGAGGTGGTAATATCGGGTTGGGGGATGTCGGAGGGGTAATTGTAACTATTAACGCTCCCTCTGAGGGGAAAACTCAAGTGTACATCGTACATTTTTTGTGCGCGGTGTTCTAAAAATATCATACAAGGTAACATGTATTTTACGAAATGACAGCACGGCATGTTCACAAATACTGCGCGGACCATGCAGATTTGAGGGAATATTAGTCACTATAGCATGTTACATTGACGATGTATGCAATGTATGCAAAACAGAATGACTAGAATAAGGTGTAGGCCTTATCGTAGTAGTGACAATCTGCTCTGGGACTTGAACAAGTCGTTCGATTATAGCTTTTACACTTACTTTGTCGGCATATTTCTACAGAAAATTCACATCTTTTTCATAAAGAAGCAACTTGTTTTCATCGTCTTTATTGTAAATAAACAGTATTTGCACAGCATTGTGTTCAGTTATGGTAAATAAAAGCTTTGCAACTATTTGTATTCTAATGCCAAAACTCATGCTTAGCAACATTGTAAAAAAAGTTAGCTCCCTTCCGGGAGTCTGGATATGAAACCCATTGTATTACAAGAAGATAATAAGGAATGAAAATTTCCCATAAGACAGCTTGCTTATAGTTATACAAATAATAATAATAAAAGGGCAATGTCTGCAAACAATTATACATTAATTTTTTATTTAGAATTTTCAACTTTGTATTA
Source organism: Physella acuta (assembly GCF_028476545.2). Taxonomy (NCBI): domain Eukaryota; kingdom Metazoa; phylum Mollusca; class Gastropoda; family Physidae; genus Physella; species Physella acuta. The sequence goes on from NW_026731657.1 coordinate 862,819, forward strand.
TATCTCGTTCAAAACGAACAATTATTAAAATATCTTATGCTTCAACTTTAGCATTTTGTAACTATTACTTAAATGTTCTACAATGTTAAAAATAAAACTACTATATCTATCATAGCTGTAAAACATGATAAGGGAAGAATCAAGAATATGGGTTTTTGTCAATTCTAGCCATACTAGCATATAAATGTAGACCAAGCTTATAGAAATATGGCTGATAACTAACCATACACCACAAATACAGCAAACTATAATCACTGCCTGTTTCCTTGTAATGTGTTGTTATTGGCTGTGCAAGTGTATAAACATATTTGTAATTGTTTATATATTACAAAAGAAAAAGACTGTAGCTGATCAGATGCATTCCAGATATTTGAGGAAAAGATGTTTTCTATATGGATAGGCAGCTATAGCAAATTAGGTATGGGGAAATGTTGAGTTAAGATAAACTATTTAATAATTGTAATGACAGAGATACCATCACAGCAACAAATGTAATTGGGTTTGTATGACTAATTAATGAATATCCTATAAATAAATATAAAATGCTGAGGTGGTCGTCTATAAACGACTTTGAGGTGGTGGTGGAGATTTGGACCTTTGTGTCAAAGGGGAGGGGGTTCAGAAAGTAAGATGACACTTTTCCATGTTCAACAAACACTCATGTTAAGAAACTGAATTTAAGCCTTTATTTGCATTATTAAAATTTGTTTTATAAATTATTATAAATAATTCATCAATAGGTCTACATTGAATGCTGGATAAGCCCATAGGTCTAAATATGTTATGAAAATCGCTGCTTTAAAAACAAACTGGGGGGGGGGGATGTTGGCTTAGGTTTACTTTTTTGGGGAAGGAGGAGGTCTGGCATAGTTGTGACATCGTTAACAGATGACGCGATAGTCAGAGGTCGATCTAGATTGATAAGGCCTATATGAAAATGTTGATGTTAATTACGCTTTACTTATTATTACAATGAGATATAGCCTAGTAGTTTATTTATATTAAATAATATAACATCCCCTTGCACCACAACACCCTGACTATACTAATCCAAATTAAAATTAAAATGTTTGGTAAATTACTATTAAATTATTAGTAATTTTGTGATTAAAATTCTAGCCTTAGTAAACACCGGAAGTGATTTTTACTTATTTCACAAATGTTATAAAATATTCAATTTTGGTTCAAAATATGCTTTCTGGCAACACAGCTCGAGGAATTTATTTTCTACTTTTTAGTCCACAAGAAAAACGTGGTTTTTAAAAAAAAAAAATTAAGTATTTTATTTTCTCCTTTTTAGTTCGTTGCTACACATGAAAAACATGGTTTTAAAAAAAGTTTTTATATAGTTTCTTTTCTACTTTATCTAATGACTTGATTAAATATGACTTGACTAAGTGTTTTTAAATACATAAAAATTTAGAGGATTTTTTAGGTACCCATCAGAGTTGGGTGGACTCAGGGACGGTCTACTGACTTAAACCCGGATTCGAACTTGAGACTAACGGGTTAGCAGTCCAACCCGGATTCGAACTCGAGACTAACGGGTTAGCAGTCCAACTCTCTACCGCTAAACCACTCCGCCACTGATAAAACCTCTTAATTTTGTTTTGATAAATCTGGATTGATAATGTTTGCTTTAGAAATCATGTCCTCAATTTTAGGGTCCTTGGGGCGTAATTTAATTAAGCTAATTTAGGTCTCTAATTGCTAGTTTTTATGCTTGCATCTGAAATTGTTAGGCGAAAATAGCCTGCATGCCGAATTTCAGATGTCTAGAGCAATCAGAAGTGGGCTAATTTTCGTTGTCAATTTTAACAACAAACCCACAAACAAACAAATAAACGCGAAGCTGAGTTAAGAATAAAAATACTTAAAAAAAACTTTTTAAAAAACCACGTTTTTCTTGTGGACTAAAAAGTAGAAAATACATTTTTCTTTTGTGCTTCCTCGAGCTGTGCAGATTCTTGTGATGACTGACAAAAAACGTGGGTACGTTCACCATCAAATTTCCCGACCCATCTGCCCGACCCACGTTTTTTTTCAGTCATCACAAGAATCTGCACAGATCGAGGAAGCACAAAAGAAAAATGTATTTTCTACTTTTTAGTCCACAAGAAAAACGTGGTTTTTTAAAAAGTTTTTTTTTAAGTATTTTATTTTCTCCTTTTTAGTCCGTTGCTACACATGAAAAACGTGGTTTTTAAAAGTTTTTTATATAGTTTATTTTCTACTTTATCTAATGACTTGATTAAGTATGACTTGACTAAGTGTTTATAAATACACGGACTAAAATCCAAATATACAGTCGTTCGTAACAGAATAATAGGACCACATACTAGGGTAGGTGTTTTGAGGAATGTGGAGGGGGGAGGGGGAATGGTATTCGATAAATATTAGTTACAAGAAATGTGTTCATTTAAATCAGCGGTCGCTCCAGTACCAACGCGATGTATAAGTCAAAATATACAGTACGATGTTTGTATAGGATTAAACATGTTACTTGATACAGTCAATAATAAACGAGTTTTATTTACTTATTTATTTTATTTTAGACATTGTAATCACATACATTGTTTTCATCAACCTAAAAAAAATAAGTTTTCATGAAGGATAAAATCACATCAGGACATAATGTAGCAATATGAAATAGATGTAAAGATTGACCCCTTCCCCACCACCCATGGGTTAAACCGGGCGAGCAACATTTCAATGACATCGTGCAGAACGTGTTTTTACAAGCTGTGTGGGTTGGTCAACCTAATATTGGCAATGCAAAGTGACATTACTTTTAACTTGATTTTATGCTTACAATTATGTTATTAAGATGTATTATGTTCCCATATAATGTACTGTTTTCCCAATTGTTATACTAACATGTGTGTGTTCATTTCAAGAGATTATTTCCACTCATGCAATTCGGCTAAATTGAAATGTTAAATGACTTTAAAACAATATTAACTTTAAATATGTAATAGCAAGCGTTTATACAAGGTCATTCCCACTTACAAAAAAAACAGTCAACATATAATTTAAAAAATGATTATAATAATAAAATTCAAGTTTACAAAATATATTAAGCTTTAATGACGTGATTAAAACTTTACAAAATGTGATATTTAGATTAATGACCTTTTTTATGAAAGTTTAAAGAAAGTTTATAACATATATGTAAAAAATCGTCGATACAGGCTTCTTAAAAATAAGTATAATGTTTTTATCCAATTTTTACATATTAGTAATCATCACCGTGTGCAACCACCTTATTAATCATAATACGAGTTAATCGACGCACTTCACAATATTTAATCCCAGTTGAGATCTGGAAAACATGTTTTTCTGATTTCATATATGTCTTAAACAAGTTGACCTATTATATAGTGCCAATGTAGCAGGGTAAACATCAAGGTCACTAAAATTGTGGCACACGTATGCGTATGTCATCTAAAATTAATTTGAAGAGAACATTAATTATTTACCGCCATTTATGTTCAGTGCTTCTTCCAGACATTTTTCTCCGGGGGGGCACTTGAAATTTTCGGGGGGGGGGCGGTAGACTTTCTTCGGGGGGGCGGACACTGTTAAAAGTATGTATTTTCTATATTTTCGTGTGAGTTCAATATGGCAGACATTATATCGATGCAATCCTTAATTCAGTTATAATAACTGCCATTTAAAGCAGATACGATACTACAATCGTCGAAGAAGTCCAACGATTTAACTTCTCGGCATTTCGATCAAAATGATCTATCAGATAAGGGTTTTGTACGGGGATCTTAGCTGTGGCCGCAGTTTTTCCTAACATAAGTCAGGTAACCATCTGAGCTGAGTGAACTTAAGGACGTCTTACAGACTTGACTCCCGAGATCCGAACGTAAGTCTCTCTGATGGGAAATCATGAGATATAAAGGTTCAAATATATCTAATATACATGACATAGTTTTACTGACTGAAATGTTAGATGTAACGAAAGCAATCAATTGGTTTCTTCTATCTTTCTTCCTATAATATCCAATTCTTCGTACACATATATCAAGACTCCAACCAAGACTTATCATACTTTCTGTATACTTTTTGTAGTTCTACAAGTGTTAATATGTAGGGTAACCCGGGGTAATTCCATACACTACTTTTCTAAAAAAATTGTAAAAAATCTAAAATCAACACTACCACAATATAATATTGAGGGTAAAACTAGACATGCATTACTTATATGATGGCAAACAAATATAAAGATAATTCACAAAATAAAATACAATTTTTAAATATTTCACTTTTATTGCAAAAACATGGCAAGTGGGGAAATTCCACACACATTATGAAAATTTTAAAATTCATGTATTTAAAAATGTGTAAAAAACATTTTTCCCCTTGGAAACAATTTTGCATGGGGGCAACCACTCTTCATCACTGGGTGAGGAGAAAGTCTCAATTTCTTCCTCCTGAATTCTACTCTCATCTGTCATAGGCCGAAGTTATTCGTTTATAATTGTGGACCATTCTGAAATAAATACAAAATTAAATGTTAGAAAGTCTAATTACTAATGTGTGTATGGGGGTGTTTAGCTCTAAATATTGCATACATTATAATAAATAATATAGGTACAGTAAAAATAATAATAAAGAAAGAAATAAAAGAAGTATGTGGCAATTTTACTTAACTTTGATAGCAGAGTTTTTAAAAAATAAATAGTACTAGATCTAGTACTATTCAAGTATTTTTTAAGATTAAATCATGAGTTGTGAATTACAGAATTAGCCACAACCATTTGAAATGGTTTAAAATAAAAGCTAAACCCTCTAAAGAGTATAAAAAGCAACATGGGACATTCCAAACTATAGTGTATGGAATTGCCCCACACCATGTGTGTGGAATTGCCCCACAGCTACTATTGAAAAAAATATGCTTTCCTGTTCTAAATTAAAGGCTTAATCTAGCATCATTAACTGTTACCATTAACAAAAATGATTAAGCTTTCATATAATCAATAAATAATTGACAACAATTAAAAATAAGACAAAAAAAAATATTTTTAAAAAGTGCAAGGGTTGTACTTACCTAATAAAAAAAAATAGAGAGTATCCAGTATATAGTGTGTGAAATTACCCCGTGTGTGGAATTACCCCACCTTACCCTACTACTAATATGTATTAAGTATTAATTACAGTACGTTACATTTTAAAAGTTCAGATGTAATGGAATGCATCGTTTTCAACAGAAAGGGAGGCGATTAACTCTTTACTGAAATACTTGGTATTTTTGTTGTTGTTTCCCTACAACTCATTTTCATTTTTTTAAGTGGAAAAGCGTGTCTTTACTTTTTTCTCTATAGTCACCACCCCCTCCATCCACCGCTTCCCCTATCCCAGGGGTCGGTAACCTTTTGATACGCAAGAGCCGAAAGTTACAATTTACAAACTTTCCCAGTTTTTAAAGAGCCGCAACATTTTTAGTTCAATATTCGGTATTTGATTAGGATTAGGCAAATAAAGTTGATTTGTTATTTAAAATAAATAGCTTTAAATGTGAAATAATACTTATTCATATACAAACATAGACATGTTTCGCCAGAATAGTAAAATTAGTAATCAAATAATATTATTCTAGGACTATCTCAATTTACTTTAGAAGCTGTTAATTTTTATGTTATGTTATCTTTACGGATATCACCGGCTCAGGAGGTGTATCCCATTATCCAGTCAGGCCTCAACACGGTAAACGCCTTTTAACTGGCTTTGATATCGGTTTGAATAACTTGCATCGTTCGCTTCTATCCTTTGGTTCTCACCAGTCGTTCCCCACCGTCCAGTTAAAATGAAATTATATAACTATTAATATTTGTGCAAGGAGCTGGAGAGCCGCATCTGGACGTCAAAAGAGCCGCAGGTTGCCGACCCCTGCCCTATCCAGATATGTCGTCATTTATAGACCATCCCTTATATATCTGGTATCCTGTTGTAAGCGAGAGATAAAGATAAATAGAGTTCGTACACACATGTAGGCTTAACGATTGATACATCTCAGGATTACTAATCTATTAGTGCACCAGACACGTACATGAAATAATAATTTTCATACATGTCTTTCGAACAACCAATAAATGCATTCGATTTTGGTTAGTATGGGACATTCGTAAAAAGATAGTAAGCGCAAAACAAGTCTGTTTTTTTTTGGAAAAAAAATAATATGTATTTATGTTATGGGAACTACGTTTGATATAGAAGCCTAACAATACACATGTCCATGAAAAAAAATGATTGCCACGTACTGAGTATTGGTAATGAAAATAAAATTATGATAGGCCAATGCCATTTTTATAATTTCATTATAAAAATGTAATGTAAAATTAATTTGTATTTTTTATATTATGTATGTGGAAAATTCAGTCCAGACGAGAAAACGTGAGCCCAATGTTGAATAAACGATATCTTTGGTTGTCTTGCAAAAGTGTAAAACATAATAGCAATGTGTGTAGATTGTAATTACATTAAATTTTTAAACAATAGACTTAAACACATCTATGTTTTTATCACTATTAAAAATATTTTATTAAGTTTATTAGCATGTTTTGTCACATAAAACGGTATTTCATTTTGTTGTTTGATATTGCTTTATCAAACGAATTCTGTATATTTATAAGGAAATTATTTCCCTTGCAAAATTTCTAAGCCAGAAAAAGATTATCTGCAATAGTCAACCAAAATAAATATACAGGCGACATTGTATTTAATCATATGAACACACTAAAATTAGTTAAAAAGAAAATGTGTCACATGTAGGTCAATATAAAGATTCGTGTGAGTTCACTATGGCAGGTATTATGTTGACACAATAATTAATCAAGTTATTACAACTGTCATTTAAAGCAGACACTTCAATGGTCGGAGTAGTCGAGTGACTGAATGCACCGATTCTCTTCCCGACATTTTGACTACAATTAAAGCGTACTGTATGCTATGGGTTCTGTACGGAGGTCTTAGCTATGGGATCCGAACTCGTTACTTTCGATGAGCAATTGTGGCATATAAAGGTATAAATATATCTACACCATTTTTAGTTACTGATTGTAATGTAATCAGTGCTTCTCCCAGACATTTTTCTCCGGGGGGTGGGGGGGGGGGGGTTGGGGCATTTGATTTTTACGGGGGGGGGGGGGGGGGGGGGGCGGTCAATATTTTCGGAGGGTGGGGGGGCGGACACTAGTAAAAGTGTATGTTTACTATATAAATTCCATCTCGTTCGGGGGTGGGGGGGGGGGGCGGTAGACTTTCTTCGCTTCAATTTTTTATGATGTGATAGTTTAACAAGGAATCGGACTCGCATGATTGCTAATGAGGCAAATATCTGTACACATTTACTTTTCTTATGTAAGCAATTAGTTAATCTTACATGTTATTATAGTTTAGATTTTACCAACACGTTTATTTACCAATAATAATTACCTCCCTCTGTTACATGCTATATTTAATCTTTTCAAGGGAGACAATACAAATCTGCAACAATAAGCAAGCCGAGTAAAATTTACGAAATTGTGTAATTAATCACTTTTTAATTTAAGCAAATAGGAAGCTATTTAGTTGAATAAAATAAATGTATACACTGATCTGCAAAATATTCAGTTATAATCGGATTAATTATTAAAACATTTGTAGTAACTGCAACTATTGAAAGCCTTATATTTGTATTAAACATTTTTTAAAGACGTGCAATAAAATATGACACAAAAAAGTATATACGGCATCCTAATCAAACAACAAGCGACACCCTTATACACGAGAATTAGTTGGGCCAGGGACCACAATATAATAGACATTAAAGATACATTTTGAAACCTACATTATAAACGCATCACGCCAAAAGAAAGGGAAGTAGCATTCAGACTGATTTTTAATACAACTCCAGTTTCGCGAAATACAAAGTCAAATCAAAATGTTAAAATATCATGTCAAACGTGTAAACAAAATATACAAGAAACTGAGAAACACATTTATATAGATTGTATATTAGTACAGAAAGCAAAGCAAACACTTGCGAAATATTAAACACCACCAATCAAACAGCCACAACAAATAAATCAATCACACTTAATTTAATTAACACGACTAGAAAAAGAATAGAAGACGAAAACAGACTAGTAGCAACGGCTATTTATTGATCGACTATATGGCAAATTAGGAATAAATTCAGATATTTTTTCACAAAAAAAACGACTTAGCGTCATTGCATGATGCAACTTCATCTCATGTCTCTAAAATGTAACACACATCGTGAAAGTGTTTATATTTCAATGACATACATATTTTAAATAGAAAAAAAACAGTCTATCATCATTTTCAATAAACATTTTTTATTATAGTGTTTATGTTTACACACGTAATAGCGTATGTGTGTTTTATTCATTTTTCCCCGATTTATTTTATGTACTTGCTTTGTTAATTAGTAATTACTTCCCTTGCTAAAACATTCAGAGCAAGATTTAAGGTTATTGGAAAAAAGAAAAAAAATACAATTATAACCCGTACATTGCTCAACAAGAATAACAGTAACGTAGACTTAACTTACTATAATCACTATTTTGTTTGTAATTCGATGTTTGAAATGTTACAAATATTTAGACACATTTTTAAAAAAAAACTAAATATAATGTATGTAATCATATATGCTATATAGGGGTACGAGTTTACACTGCGTTTAGTTGTTTGAAAGATAAGCCTGTTGAGAACAAAAGGACAGAAGCGAACTATACAAGTTATTCGAACAAATTTCTAAGCCAGTTAGTCGGAGTTTGCCGTGTTGAGGCCTGCCTGGCTAATTGGGAGACACCACCTCCTGGGTCGGTGATATCCGTAAAGAAATTTAAAAAAAAACTTGTTTCAGTCCCTAAAGTGGATTGAACTAGCGCTAGAGTTATATTATTTGATTAGTAATTTTATTATTCTGGCGAAACATGCGTGTTTTTATATGAATAAATATTATTTCATATTTAAAGTATTTATTTTAAATAACAAATCAATTGTGTTTACCTAATCTTAATCAAATGTCAACTATTGAAATAAAAACGTTAGTGGCTCTTTATAAACTGGGACATTTTTTAAATTGTTTTTTTTCTCTTCCATCTCAAAACGTTGCCGACGTTGTATCTCTTTCTACCATTCATATGAAACTAGCGACAACTGGCCATATGCTAGTGCTGTTAGAAAAACTTCGTGGACTTTTCGGCCAACCGGCACCGGCCCTCATTTTCTATTGACCCAAGGCAGGATTCTGCCAAATTTGACGCAACTGCGGTGATGTGAGTTGCCCTATCGGGCACCCGATCACTTTGCTTTATTTATATAGATACATGTGTGTCCAATATACATTTTATTGGAAGTTAGAACATACCATCATGTGACGAAGTAGTCGAGAGATTGATACCGCGTCCCGACCTTTAGTCAAACATCACGTTGATATTCTTGTATGGTTTCTGTTTACAATTTACTCAAACATCCTACCAACTATTCAAAATATCTACTGATATATGGTCAGCGTGCAATACTTTAAGACTGTTACAGTGAAGCTCACGTCCGTATCCATAAAACCGTCTATACAGAATGTTTACATGTGTTTTTTATATTTTGGCAATAGCTTTAATGATATTACTGTTTGTTGTCGCGATTACAAGCGATAACAATACTTTAGAAATATGTTACGTCTGTATTTGATCGATTCGATTTGAGAGCCCCGATTCAATTTTAAAATAACGAATCTCGATTCAAGATTTAAGAATACATAATTAGTAATTTATTTGTTATCTGAAATATTTTAGGCCTTACGTATTTCATATTAATATGTGTTTATATGTGTTACTTACGGTTTCTTGTTTCTACTGAGCTAGACGTTAGGGTACTTGTCTCATTGAACTCAATTGTTTCACAATATAGAGCTAGATGATTAAACATAGACTAAGATACACATGATCAATTTTTATACCAATTAATTGATGGAAACTCTAATAAGTATAAGAAAATACTTCATCAAACGAATAGAAGTTTATTGTTGATGAATAGTGAAAATGAAGTATCACATATAGCTATTTTGTGCCCGCTGTGTTCGGGTGTATATATTTACTTATGTACGGCTGGGCTAGGGTGTATTAATGTTTACACATGTCCATATGTGTTAGGGTGTCATAATATGTATACATATGTTCGGCTATGCCAGGTTGACATATGTGTATATATTTGTACGACCTGCATAACATTTCTTTTTTTTTTTGAAGTATGTTAATGTATGTATGATTTTGTTACTATCTCATATGTTTGCATATATACAACCAACCTAACAATGATCTTAAAAGTTTAACAGAAGAGTTTGCATTGAGACATTGTCACATTGACATAGACAGTAAATATAATGGTCCTTGGTGCTTTGACCACAGGTGTTGTGCCCATAGGGGTTAAACCATAGGGCCTTTGACCACAACGGGGCTTTAACCACAGATGGGGGGAGGGCATAATTTATAAATTTTAAAATAGAAATAATAAACTGCTACTTTAATTTATGATACAATTGATACATGCTCACCATGACAGAGGCAATAAATATAAGACTTTACATTGTGAAATCATCACTCTGTTGCCGTTTACAATTAATGGAATTATCATTAAAGTTGAAATAAACATTGGCGATTAAACCAATAGTAAAGACATTTAAAAATCTAAGGATAAGCAACGTATGCCTCTGTTGTGGTTATGGTCAATACTTGATTTCTCCTACCCTAAAATGATAGCACACCTCATTTTACCAAACAACTCACTCAAAATTACATTATACAGCTAGTTTATTTTATTTTTTTTTTCAATGTTTTTTCTTCGTAAATCTTAATTAAGCTCAATTTTCTTGACTAAGCAAAATAAATGTTAAAACTCATTTTCTAGTTTTTACTGCAAAAACACGTCACGTGTTTTTCATTTTTTCTCCATCACCACCAAACCCTCCTCTTCTAACCCAACCCCCCTCCAGAAATGTTGTTATGTATAGAGGATCTCTTTTATCGCTGGTACTATGTTGTAAGCGAAAAATTATGTGCATACAGTTAACACATTATGAGTTCTACTGCTAATAGTGAAGCAATACAATACACATTACCATGAACAAGGATGGCAATGTACATAATTCTTGGTTTGTGTTAGTTCTAAATTCAAATGTATAATAAATATGGATTATCTTTGAAATGAATAGGGGTAATACACCAGACGAACGTCGATTATTTGGCAGTATTCATTAAACAATATCTTCGCTTGTTTTTTAAAATAGTAGAAAACATAGCTATTGTGTTTATGTTTGCAATTACAGTAATAGTTCAACATAAAACAATGAAACATCTACAGTTGCAGATCATGTTTAAATTAATTTATTGTTGGAAGGGATCGAGAATTAACTGCCAGACGTTTCATTTTTTTATCAACCATTAGCTTTTGCCGACTCGACCACGCCTCCATCACAATGAAGTATCCGGCTTTTATTTTTGGATTTGTTTCCATAGCCTTTGTCCAACCAAGAACAAACTACAAGGCAGCTGTTTGATTTTGGAGTTGTCTCTCCTAGAAGAGTGGTTGTCCCCAGCTAACGAGCCTCATCTGCCCGAGGGTTCGAACTCGAGACTTTTCGGTTTAGCAACCATGAGCTTTACCGACTCGACCTTGCCAACCCCAAGTCGACTGACTGATTGCACAGAATCCCTTCTCTGTATTTTGAATAAGATCAAAGTGTACTATCTGTTAAGGATTATGTACAAAGGTCTTAGCTGTAGCTTCAGTTTTTCCTAATGTTAATCAGGTTCCCATCTGAGCTGGTTGGAAATAAGGACGTACTACAGACTCGAATCGGGGATCCGAACAATGGCTAGATATAAAGGTCTAAATATGTCTACATTATTTGTTGTGTTATGTTATTACTAACTACAATAGTAGGTGTATCGAAAGCAGCAAATCGTTCTATTCTCACTTTTTGTCCAATTATTTCCAGTTCTTCGTACACATATTTCAAGTTTTCAGCCAAGATGAATGGCTAGTTTCTATTGTATATTTTTATTAACACTATATTAATTATAATACTTTTTAAAGCCACATACGTTAAATGAAATTCTGTGTTTAAGCAGTCATTTGAAAATAGTTATATTGTGTTCATTAAGTAGGGGAGGATAATAATACTTTCTTGCGTTTCGTGGTATTTCCAGATTCACTTCCCATTGACTGTCTAAAGAAGGTAGTTAATGGCGAAAACACGTTATTTTAGTTGACACCAAAAAGGGGTTAGGCTTGAAAAAAAAAAATAGATTGCTGTCTTTTCTAAAACTAAGTTTCAATGATAAGTAAATGTATAATGTTTTGATCTGGATTAATCTAGATCTAAAAACAGCATCAGAAGATAATGTAATTTTGTTATTCGTAAGTTGGCGTAATATTAGTCTGTTAACAGTTGTTTGTTTTTTCTGTTTTCAAATAACAATCTATAGACTAGTGTAACATGTCAATCTATCATGTTAAACTAAAGTTTATCAAATGTTTGTAAAAAATGTTATTAATATTATCAATTCAGCATAGCAATTTAGCTACCTGTTATTTCCCTTAACATCATTAATGAAAAGGAATAAAAATCTAACTTTAAATACTAATTGTCAATATTTAAGTACCATTATTTCTTTTATAGTGTGTATATAATGTTACGGTCACGTAAAATGTAACATTAATCTAAATAGACCATTATATTCATGCAACAATTAGATAAACACATATGTCACTCTATATTTCAGTGTGGATGATAGGACCAACATAAAACAGATACACTTACACGTTTATTGCAAACTTTTTTGACATAGGAGAAAGTTGTTCGGGTTTGTCGAGCAATATTTCTGAGACGTACAATATGTATGTGAAACACAACTTTTTATACAGCAATAGCCCTTAGACATTGGACTGACCTGACCTAGTTGAGTGGCTAGGGGAGGGTAGGTTGGGTGATGTCTTCGGGCGCCGACCCATGTGGGTACGCCAACTAGAGTTGATATGACATACAGTCAAAATTAAGAAAATAGACAACCATTTGGCTATTCGGAAATATTGAATTGTTTTCCACATTAATTGTGTAACATCAAATTAAAACTGACAAATGTTGATAACGTATTTACATCTCACGTGAAGGGATGGGGGTGTCAAGAAATTGGAAGGTCGCCCCGTGCGAAAGAATGGGTCGTTACGTCACTGACCAGACCACACAATTTATTAACGAATCGATTGCACCTAAGGAAAATAAAATGGTATCATATATATATATATATATATATATATATATATATATATATATATATATATATATATATATATATATATATATATATATACATACATATATATATATACATATATATATATATATATATATATATATATATATATATATATATATATATATATATATATATATATATATATATATATTTTTTTTTTTTTGAAAAGTGTAAGCAAACTCGATAAAGTTTTCCTTGTTTGGCAAAAAAAAAATAATAATAATGTTCACCACTATAAGCCAAACGATGCATCTAATGTGTAGTAAATATGAGTCTTAAAGACCCTGATACATAATAATCAGGTTTGTTTACCAGGTATAGTATTTTAAACCGTTTAATCATGACAAGATCACCAGTCTGTAAACATAAACAGAACGTGTTAAACATTGTAGTGTATGACATCGAACCTTACTGATCAGCTAATACATGGTATATTGTTTTTACCGTGAATAAATAACATTACAATAGAACCCTCATATTAGGGCAAATCAAACACAGTTCAAACCTTTTTCGCAAGACTTCAAACAAGTGACGCACTACATACATAATTTCGTTTTTAAATAACCATGTAAAATACAGGGAGAGAATAACGAAACAAAGACTACAAGAAGTGAGGTGGCAGACCACAATCCTAGGTACCATCAGAGAAATGTTTTCATAGTTGCCATGACAATAATAACACTTTGTAATAACTACATACTTTTTTTAAAATTAAGTTTGGTGGTTGTTTTTAAAACTAAACGATCTAATATGTTGTTTTTTTTGTTTGATGTAAAAAGTAAAAGTAAAGTTTCCCTTTCAAACCTGACGGTCTATGGGGCAAGTGAAGTAGAGTTCACTTGTTTAATGTAGTTGGTGGAAATTGTTCTGTTGGTTGATATACATATAATTTAGGGTATTTGGTGTATTTCATTGTGCTATCCTTGCCAAACTAGTATAATTGTAGGTTTTTGTAGTTTTTTGTTTACTTTTTCCCCATTAGTTTTGTACAGGTGTCTTTGTCTTTTTTTGTCGGACTCTCTGTATATATTATACCACATAGGTAAAATATGTCTATTATTGTGATTGTTAATTTTTATATTTAAATCACCCGTAACAGCCACAGTTTGTGAACATTTTCTGAAGGAAATAGTAGACTGTGAGAAAAAAAAACATTATGAAACAGAACCTACAGTTCTAACCCCACAACCGTCGCACGTTCTTTTCTCAATGTCTGACAGCAATTTACTTTTCTTATGTATGCACTTGCTTTTCTCATAATTTTAGTTGATCTCACATTTTATTATAGTTTTGATTTTACCAATGGACATGTTTATTAACCAACAGTCATTACCTCCCTCTGTTAAATGCAATCTTTAATGTTTTCAAGGGAGACAATGCAAATCTGCAACAAATAGCAAGCCGAGTAAATTATACGATATTGTGTAATTAAGCACCATTTAATTTAAAAACGAGGTAAAACATTTTATAAAATATAATAATTGTATACACCAACTTTCAAAATGTTTAGTTTTAATTCGATTAATTATTAAAACATTATTGTAATTGCAAAAATTGAAAGCCTTATATTTGCATTTAACATTTTTTAAGACATCCAATAAAATCAAGTTTATGAACTGCTCGTGACTAAATCAATTATGGGTGAGAATTGTTTTCTAATACTAAATATTTTTGTCTAAATTGTCTAAATCAGGGGTCGGCAACCTGCGGCTCGCGAGCCGCATGCGGCTCTTTTGACATCAAGATGCGGCTCTCCAGCTCTTTAAACAAATACTAATAGTCTTAATAAAAAAATAAAATATTTGAAATAAAAAAAATGTTAGTGGCTCTTTAAAACCAGGGAAATTTTGAAAATTATAACTTTTGGCTCTTCCGCTTCAAAAGGTTGCCGACCCCTGGTCTAAATCTATCACCGCTTTAATGAATGGAATATTTTAGTCTAAAATTAGTTGTTTATATATTTAATTGGGTATACCTTTATTTAGCATATCATGAGTTGGGAATATTCTGAGTTTGTTAAATCGTGAGTTTTCTATAATTTAAATTTCATATATCCGGATTTAGACATTTCGTGAGTTGGATGTATCGTGTGTTGGATGCATATTATGTTTCATAGAATTGTGAAAATCGTGCATTTTTATTCGATGTTTCGACATGACATGAGACGGGTACATTATGTAGTTGAAAAACTGTCTTTTTAATGGTTTTGTCGAGTTTAAGCACGGTTTAATATTCGCATCACACAACAGTCAGTCACCTGATGATCAAATATAACTACTCCTCATCTACACAAGTAACTAGACTTATGTAGAAAAACGATATTTCGGTTAGCATCAACTTAGTTAAATTCTATATCTGTTCTTTTCAACTGAGTTAGAAGACGCATTATATTTCTCATTCATTTGATTATGTCAGAATGAAGCAGCCTCAGATTAATATTTTCGCTCATACTATTTTAAAGCAGATTTATGCACATTACAAACAGATCAGCTGTTTAAAAAAAAGTTTTTTTTTTTTTTGTTTTTTTGTTTTTTTTCATTATAGGTCTTTAATCTGGCAAAGTGTGGTTCTCTATTTGAATCTTAACCTAATTAAAAATTACAATAATAAGTAATCTCAATACTAAAAT
Source organism: Physella acuta (assembly GCF_028476545.2). Lineage (NCBI taxonomy): Eukaryota > Metazoa > Mollusca > Gastropoda > Physidae > Physella > Physella acuta. The sequence continues at coordinate 878,779 of NW_026731657.1, forward strand.
TAGTGATATAATCTACACTATGCAACATTTCAAAATCAACAATTTAAAACATTAAAAGAACACCAGTACATTTATATTTAAAAAAAATGAATATGTGCAAATGAATGTTACAAAATGAATTAAAAAGGTAATGTTTATTCCGCAGGTGAATCTTCTCTTTCCTCTTTATCTGATTTTGCAGGGGATCTTGTCTTTTATCGACTTCTTGAGCCATTTTCTTTCTTCTATCATATGATGCTGATCTATTTCTGGAATGACAGTAGGATCTTCTTTCTCTTTTAGGTGTACGACTTCTTGTCCTACTGCGTCTGCTGCCTTTATAAGGACTCCTAGAGTGTGATCTGTTTCCAGGGCTTCGACTTCTTGAACGATTGCGTCTACGATCGTAATCATCATATCTGGAATATGGAGAGCGACGTGAAGACCTTTCTTTACCTCTCATCTGACCTGGGGATTTTCTGTCTCCTCTTGGAAACTCGATCTCTAACTCTCTTCAATAAAATCGTGTGCGATCAAGATGATATAATGCATCATCTGCATCACGAGGGTCTTCAAATTGCACGTATGCAAATCCACGAGGGCGTATGGTGTAATAGTCCAAAGGAACGTAGACATCTGTAATAGGTCCATACTTTCCAAACATGCTTCTCAGCTCTTCAGGGCGTGTGCCGTCAGGAACGTTTCTAACGTATAGAGAAGAATGTGACGGTCTTGAGTAGCGTGACATCTTTGTGTGGAGAGGTAGATTTGGACGACGAAGAATTATTCACAAAAAACTATAATAATTTAGCAAACATTGGATATAAATATGTAACATGGTATTATCTATTTAATTTACATGTCTTTGAAATCTACATACAATAAGTACATCTTGTTCGATTTTTAAATGTATCAAAAACATTTATTCATTGGTCAAGGTCAACTAAGTTTGTTAGGTATTTATTAATTAACATAATGCATGTTAATAGATTGTAAAGAAAGTGTATGTATGATTTTTTTAAAATAATGTATTTATATATTAGTCGGTTTTTGTGTCCTTGAGTTGTCTCCCGTCCTTTGTTTGGAAAATTCAATGGGAAGTAATTGTAAAATGGTCGTTTAAAATACCAAATTTAAAAATAATATATGTATTAATTAAGAGCGCCCACTCTTAAAATAATACATATAAGAGTTGCGACACTTGCCTATCCTAACAAAACGTGTGTGTCTACTAAACCCTTCATATGTAGAGTTGCCTTAAAGCACTAGCATGTGGTCGATTGTATCTAGTTTCATTATTTAAGTTAACTACACATGACTGTACATCTCTGTGATCGATTTGAAACCCATGCATGTATGTGATTGCAGTCTGATTCTTCTACATTCGTTTGAGATTGATTTAAAATGGGCTAATGCTTTTCGTTTCAGGATTTAAATAAAACTAAATCAATCAATAACATGTCAGTTTGGTATCGATACATTGCCGTAGGTACAGTTTACACGTTCTGATCGGGCTGAGTCTCAGGTTGTCTGTTGAGGTGTGTTTACGTGTCGTTGGTTGCATTGGTTTGACCAGAGGTCGTTGGTTGTGCTGTTCTGATAATATGTTTGTTTTCAACATGGAATTGTAACTAGAAAGTGTATGTGTCTTCGTAGACGCGTTTTGCAAATAATCTGTGGAATGGCTTGTGGGATGTCTGGGTAAAGTGGTAACAGAAGCCATACAACAAAGCCATACTTTATGACTAAACGCTGTAAAGCGAAATCGTGCAATCAACCTCTCGACCACCTCGTCACATTTTGACTTTTTAACTTCGAAAACATGTTATATAAAGAACATATATTACCCAATCGCAAATCGAGGTTAACTAAAATTCAATGAACATATTATATTTTAGTTAATGTTATATTTTCTTACAGTGTTATTAAACATTAGAGGCAAAGATGCATTTTTAAAAGTGTATTGTTTCTGTTAATATCCTGTTTATCAATTACTTCCCATTTTTACTTTTTATTTCAACAGGGGAAACAATAAAAATAAACATTAAAGAAATAGCTTTGTAAAAATTTGAAACAAATAAACATTAATTAAACAATTAAGTCGGACATTTACAGTATGAACAAAAATATTTAGTAAGAAAATTTAAAATAATAAGGTTAATGTATTTTTGTTTTTAGTACATTTTCGTTTCCGTCTATTATTTAAAACTGTATTGAATTAGCTTGCACCTTTAAAAAAATATTCGATTAAGCATATTGAACAATACTATATAGTTCATAACGTATTCTGTAGCATGCAATAATATTTATAAAAATTGGTTATCTAGAGCAGGGGTCTCCAAACTACGGCCCGCGGGCTTGCGGCCCGCGAGGCCCTCTCATCCGTCCCGCGGAGATCCTTTTGTTCAAGGAAAAAACGTTTGTTGGTGATGGCTGAGGATCTTTGCCCAGAAAAATCTAAGACATGCCCGGAGGAAACTGGCCCCCGAATTGAAATTTGATAGTTAATGCGGCCCTCGGAATGAAAAGTTTGGAGACCCCTGATCTAGAGCAAGGGTCTCCAAACTCTCCAGCCCGAGGGCCGCATTAACCAACAAATATTGGTTCGGGGGCCAGAGTTTCTTAGATGCATCTCTGTGGGGTGTCGGTGTTTCTTGCTTTTTAATGTATTGCTCTTTTACCCAACAAGGAAAACTTTATCGAGTTTGCTTACACTTTTCAAAAAGATTTGTATAAGTAGGTTGAATAATGTTACTATCACTTCACTATTCCTTTTTTTAATAATGTAAAAAATGCATAGGCCCCACTCCCACTTCAACTACCACCGATATCCACAGCTGTTCATCTCACGTAAATGGTCAGTTCGTCGCTGCATTATATTACTTCTACTTGACCAATGTCTATTTGACCTACGATATGCTACTCCCTCGTTTCTCTATGCCCTATATTTCAATAGTGCGTCACAGCCACAAAGACACGTCTCATATATGTACAGCCAGGGGCGGAACTACAGTGCCGCCAGACCCCGCAATGCGGGGGGGCCCAGACCGAATGGGGGCCCAAAAATCCCGGTTAATTATTTAAAAAAAATGTAAATTAAAAAATTAAAAAAAAAAAAAAAAAAATAGGTGGAGGTCGAGTTGTCTTTCTTCTACAGTTACAAAAAAACACGATAGTCGGCAAACGTCTTTGAAAAAAATGTACAGACTATAGCTCGAGAGACCGCCAGACATATAGACAACTTCAAAGACGCAGGGGCGAAACTACAGTGCCGCCAGACACCGCAATGCGGGGGAGGGGGGCAGACCGATTGGGGGCCCAAAAATCCTGGCTAAATTATTTTTTAAAAAAATGTAAAAAAAAAATTAAAACAAAAAAAAAAAAAAAATTTTTTTTTAAAAATTAGGTGGAGGTCGAGTTATCTTTCTTCTACAGTTACAAAAAAACACGATAGTCGGCAAACGTCTTTGAAAAAAATGTACAGAATATAGCTCGAGAGACCGCCAGACATATAGACAACTTCAAAGACGCAGGGGCGGAACAACAGTGCCGCCAGACACCGCAATGCGGGGGGGGGGGGGGGGCAGACCGATTGGGGGCCCAAAAATCCTGGCTAAATTATTTTAAAAAAAATGTAAAAAAAAATTATTTTTTTTAAATTAATTTTTTTTTTTTAAAATTAGGTGGAGGTTGAGTTATCTTTCTTCTACAGTTACAAAAAAAACACGATAGTCGGCAAACGTCTTTGAGAAAAATGCACAGACTATAGCTCGAGAGACCGCCAGACATATAGACAACTTCAAAGACGTAACCTACCTTTTTACTTTTAGTGGCGTCGATTAGGAGAACAAAAAAGGATTGTTATATTGTTTACATTATTAAATATATATATATATATATATATATTATATATATATATATATATATATATATAAATATATATATATATATATATATATAGATATATATATATATATATATATATATATATATATATATATATATATATATATATATATATATATATAAATATATAAATATATATATATATATATATATATATATATATATATATATATATATATATATATATATATATATATATATATATATATATATATATATATATATATATATATATATATATATATATATATATATATATATATGATTGTGTGTTTAAACTACTGGCCTGGACTCTACAAAAAATATAATTATTTATTTCGATGTCATACATTTATAATTGCGTTCATTTTTACTTTAACAACTGTATCAATAAACTTGTGAAAGTTTAAGTTATCTCCCTTTAGCGAAGCATCTGAAGTTTTTGCCGGCACGCTTTGAAATCGGGCTGGGGAAATGTTACGGCGACTATTCTGGTCTTCTAGACGACCGGAAAAAGTCGGCACTATTGATGTAGATGTTTATCGGCACTTTCTAGTCCCCTTCCCTTGAACCTTCCCAACTCTCACCCCTCCCCCCTCAACCCCCTCTCACCCCTACCCCTCACCTCTACCCCTCACCACAATCTTACTCTTACAATAAGATGTAATGCATAGATTAACGAACCGTCTATGAACTACTGAACTGTAAACTGACCACTTCTGCACATTTTGTTAAAGACACTAGTCAGTAGTTGTTCATTTACCTGATGAAGTATTTTGTTGACGAGTCTAATTCACACAAGGAAGGTAAGGCTCGTCTTTATATTATTAATTGTTTTATAATTAGTACACGTATTAATTGAACATTAGTTATTAACACTAAATACATTAAAGTTAATCAAATTTAGGATACAATGATCTAGCTTTTAAGCCTAAAAACAACCAAAAGATCTATATCACCTTTGAATGTATTAATGTTTAATTTCATGTTTAGCCCGTAACGGGGAGGGGTTATATTCGGTTATAATATGGGTGGGTCTTTGGCAGTGTTTCTTCCAGACTTTTTTCTTCGGGGGGGGGGGGGGGGTGGACCGCACCGGGTGACACCATTTAGGGGGGTGACACCAAGGCAAAACATAGCAAAATATATAGAGAAAAACTCGAGGGGGGGGGGGCAGGCCGTTTAGGGGCCCACTGCTGACCATAATTAGTATTTTTTTTTAATTTTGAATTTAATTTTCGTGCATTTTTGCCTTGATATTTAGTTTGTAAAAGAAAAACACTGTAGCTGCGGTACGATTATCTTTATTTTACAGTCACTAGATATACCACGCTCTTCAGCAAAAAAAAAAAAATCGATTTTACACAAAATACAGTGTAAAATATAGGCAACGCTTCAAATTTGAATGACACATTTGACTCGTTGCCCCCCTTTAATAGCTAAATAGAGGACACGTAACTGTTTGACCGATCCTCCAAAGTGTACTGTGGCGGATGGGGCAGGGGATGGGGATCAAATTTCTTTTTATTTATAGTTGTATTTTTTAAGGCCGTCAAGGCCGAGTTCTATTTCCCCACAATCAAACACACGCTGTCGCCGGCAAAATTCTTTTTAAAAAAACAACAAAGACCATAGCACGAGAAGCCGCTACATATGAAGTGGCTTTCATGATGCGCGGTTCTACTTTGCGGCATAAATTAGGGACCCGCCGAAATCCATTGTACATGTGTTTGTGATAGTGGTTGAATTTGTATTCTGTACTATCTTGAATCCTACAAATAATAAAAAAGAATATAATACTAGAAACTTCGTTTTTATATACGTTTACTTGTTTTTTACTTTTACAAGAAATATCATAGTAAACTTTTAAGGCCTTTACTTGGAATTATCTCCCCTGAGTAAGTTTTTTAATGGGCGGTGGTACATAGACGCTTTGTTGTCTCTTTCAAAAATTTTTCCCGAGCCGACCCCCATCTCATCCCTCTTTTTTATCGAGTATCGAGTAGACCAATGTATCGTTTATGAACTACTTCCTAACCGTACGATTCACCACTTTAGCACATTTTGTCTGACATTAGACAGCACTAGTCAACATATATTGATTTATGTGCATAGTATTAGTATTAGGCACATCTAATTCACAAAACAAGGAAGGTAAGATTATTTTTTAATATAATTATTTAGAAATTAATTAGAACGTTTAAAATTAATTGAACATTATTATATAATTAATAGTCAATTACTATTTATAAATGATGTTATTGAGGTGGGGGTGTGTGAGGGTCTGGCTTTTTGTTAGTCGTTAAAAAATGTGACGTCATTTGTGGATTCCCCCCCCCCTTAAATCAGAAGGTTATCCGACGCGTGAGCTGGCCACATACAGTTGTGCATGTGAAAAACATTTTTCTGTCTATTTTGCATTACTGCATATTTACCCAATCGCCATGAAAACTTTGAAAGCTGTTGAGGACAGCCCAGGGGAGGAACTACAGTGCCGCCAGACCCCGCAATGCCTGGGGGGGGGGGACAAGCCGTTTAGGGGGCCCACAGCCGCCCATAAAAATTTTTTTATAGTTAAAATTATTTTTCTTGCATTTTTGACCTGATGGTTGTTTTGAAAAAGAATACCGTAGCTGTGGTTGGAGTATCTTTATTCTATAGACACCATCCCACGCACTTGTATATTCTTTTTCCTACAAACACACGCTGTTGTCGGCAAAATTCTTTTGAAAAAACATCTATTGCGCGAGAGACCGCTAGATATTAAGACGGCATTTTGAGACCATCCCAAATTTGGTACTGATGGATAAAATCACATTGGTGCTTTGTTGTCCCTTTTAAGTTCCTTTCTCAGACCTCCCCTCCCGCTCTTAGCCTTACAAGAAGCGAATAGATAGCGCCTCAACAACTAAGCTGGCTCATATCGGTGGTAGTGTAGACAAACTAGCGCTCCAACAACAACGCTGGCTCGAATCGGTGGTAGTTTTGATAAACTAGCGCTCCAACAACTAATATCCAAGAAATAAATGCCTACATTGTTTACGTTTAATAACCACTGTTCTAGAGAACAAGGCAGACGTCTCAAATGAATACACGAATGATAGCGTGTTATATATATATATATATATATATATATATATATATATATATATATATATATATATATATATATATTTATATTTATATATATATATATATACATATATATATATATATATATATATATATATATATATATATATTTATATTTATATATATATATATATACATATATATATATATATATATATATATATATATATATATATATATATATATATATATATATATATATATATATATAATATATATAAATTAGTTTCGTCACTGGCAACTTGATAGTGATTTTGTAAGTAACAAACAGAATACAGATCTAATACAGTAGTTATGTTATATAGTAGCTAAGTCATGCTGTTGTAAAATTAAAAAAAAAATGAACACAGCTGTAGTGTGAAAGATAGGCAAACGTTCAAACCACTTGCATAAATTATTTCCCTTTTTCAAATAGTCAAATAGGGGTGCTCAAAAACTCTTTTTAATAATCAAATTAAAAAGCAATTACTTATCTTAATTATTATTTAAAAAAAAAATAAGTACTAAAGATTGATATAGTATAAAAATGAAACGTAGTTAAAGTTAATAATATAAATACAAAAAAACATAAAAATAAACATAACACGAGACACCATTACTTATACAAAGCTTCATACACTTTTGACCGACTTAATGATTAGAAGTATTTTATGTACACGAAAACAGAGATTTTTTTCAAAACAGACCAATGCACTCATACACATGACATGCTGGTGTGATTAGATTTAATTGAATTTTTTTTTCAAAACTCGATCAGGCCAGAAAGGAGTATCCTATATTCGTATTGTGTTTGAGTGTGTGTGTATATATATATATATATATATATATATATATATATATATATATATATATATATATATATATATATATATATATATATATATATATATATATATATATACATACATATATATATATATATATATATATATATATATATATATATATATATATATATATATATATATATATATATATATATATATATATATACATACATATATATATATATACATATATAGGGGGGCCCAAAAAAAATTTTTGCGGGGTGGCCCATTTTTTCTAGTTCCGCCACTGTGTACAGCTCAAGTGTGTTGGGCCAATGTTGTGTATTATTGTTATTTATTTATATTACAATTAGCTAATAACGTGGTTAGCGTCCTGAATGTATACTGGCCCTCTTAGAAGATTATACACACATGTATACGTACACGCACACGTGCACGTACACATAGAATTAAAAAAAAACAACCTCTGTAGCCAAATCTCATCAATCGATTATTATTGCATAATTGTCACCTGCACGTAAGTCCATAATAGAATAGAAATCATTCATGTGTTAATATTTCATATTAATGTATTAGTGGCGTCACTAGGTAGGGTTACTTTAATGTTTTAGTGGCGTCACTAAGAAGGATTACATTAATGTTTCCCTTGGTCGGGTTACAATAATGTTTCAGTGGCGTCGCTAGATCAGGTTACATTAATGTTTTAGTGGCGTCACTAGGTCGGGTTTCACTAATGTTTCACATTGTCTTCTTTGTGTATTGTAATTTTTCTTTAAAAAAGGTAATACCTATTAATGTTTTCATAATAGTTTACAAAAAGTAATGGTGTTGACTTCTAAGCTCTTTGAGACCGTCTACCGCCTTTTATAACGATAACGAATTTATATAGAAAATTTACTTTGATCAGTGTCCGCCCACCCCTTAACAAGTCTGAAAGAACCACTCTACATGCAGACCACTTTTAAGATTAAATAAATGCATTAGGTAGTAATGGAGGTGTCTTTATTGTTGAGCATCGATAGCGTCATTATTTTTGTGGTATTATATTTATTTACTCTAGAATCAACAAAGTCAATTTTCTTTTCGTGTAGCTTTGAAAGAAACGCTGTGGTGAAGGAGAAATAAAAGTCAACGTCAGTCGGACGTGACAACTCACATCACCAGATAGGCCGAACTCGTGAGACGATGGGTGACTGTGACAGACCTGTACTACAGACACGGACACGATCTTAGGAACCTTGTAGCGACAGTTTAAACTTTAAAGACTGGTCTACGGGAGACAATAACTAAAATATATACGCTTTACACTAGGTTAGGTCACTGCAATTGTTTCCTCGACAGCAACACATAACTCACTAGTCGTAGTTGTAAGTTGCGATTAAAACGCTCAATTAACCAGTCAATATTGAATACATATTGATCAATATGGAATATATATAATTCGACCAATAGTGAATGCTGTAACAGTAATGGTAACTTAAATGTTAGCCATATTTTATTTAACCTTAAGCATTAGTATAAAGACAACAGAGAATGTGGCAATGACATACTATTTTAGGGGGACTGTTAAAATCAATGTGTTTATATTGATGTCGATTATTTATCGAGTAAATGTTAACTTTGTAGAAATTAAACGGCTAATGTTTACATGTATCGTGCTGTTGCCCATGTGCATTGTGTTGTCTTAACATTAATTAGATTACATGTTGTCGTTTCTCTCTACACCAAATGTTCAGACACATTATAGTGCTGCTTTTCAAGGAAAAGTTTTTTCATATTAGAAAAATACATTGTGTCGTTGTGCATTATGGGATACTTAATTGATATAGATATATTGTAATAGGGAAAGTTTACAAGCTATGAATTGACGGATTATACAAGTGCTTTCATAATATCTAGTATGTGAGTAGAAATGTAAAATTAATCTTTCGTTGGTTGAGTGCTAATAAATATTACTCGACAAATCCGAACAACGTTCTCCTATGTCAAAAATATTGCAATAAACATTTAAGTGTATCTGTTTTATGTTAGTCCTATTATCCACACTGACATATAGATTGAATTATGCGTTTATCCAGTTGTTGCATGGGCATAATGGTATATTTAAATTGATGTTACATTTTACGTAACGGTAACATTATATACACACTATAAACGAAATAATAGTACTTATATATTGACAATTAGTATTTAAAGTTTGCTTTTTATTCCTTTTCATTAATGATGTTACGGGAAATAACCGATAGCCAAATTGCTATTTCCAACCAGCTCAGATGGGAACCTGATTAACATTGGGAAAAACTGAAGCTGCAGCTAAGACCTCTGTACATAACCCATAACAGATAGAACACTTTGATCTTATTCAAAATACAGAGAAGAGATTCGGTGCAATCAGTCACTCGACTATTTTTTAATGGGTTTTTTTCCGATGCAGAAAATTATTTACCAATCATTGTTTTCTTCTTTGGAAATTGTGCAAGGGAATTAATTACCCATTTAATATACCATTTTATTAAATAAATAAAATATTTTAAAAAATCAGGCATATCAATACATGTTTGAAATATTACATACTATCAATATTTAGTTAATTCAAGCAAGATCTAAACTGTAGATGTTTCATTGTTTTATGTGGAACTATTACTGTAATTGAAATCATAAATACAGTAGCTATGTTTTTTTACTATTTTGAAAGACAAGCGAAGATATCATTTGTTCAATATTACACGGGTCTTATTTTTTCCTATATATTTCAACTTTTGAACATGGCGACGTCCTTAGGAAAAATGAGTTTCTTATAAAAATATTAAGACCCTGCAATAATTCAATAAAAACATATATTGGCTCCCCTTTCTGTTTTTTTTCAGGTTTCAAAGATGTCACGTTACAGTCCAGCTTTTTTTAGATCCAATAACTAATAAAGAAGAACTAAACGAAAAGCTATCGGAAAAGATCAGAGACTCCATAATCCACTCAAAAGCCCCGACAACAGATGTTTCAATTTCACCTTTGTTCTATGATCCTACTGTTTTAAAATTCACAAATGTTATGATGAAAGGAGGAAATTAGGAAAGAGTCAGGAAAGTGATGCGTCAAATTCACAAATGTTATGATGAAAGGAGGAAATAAGGAAAGAGTCAGGGAAATGATGCGTCAAATTCACAAATGTTATGATGAAAGGAGGAAATAAGGAAAGAGTCAGAGAAGTGATGCGTCGGTTGTAGGAAAACATGAAGCACCTACAAATTGAGAAATGACACAAGGCTTCGGAGATAGATAGGAGTCTGAGTGCAATTCTGTAACCATCTTCAAACAAGATGATAACAATTGTAAACCACTGCTGATAACTGTTAGGGTTGTCAAAGGTGGAGTAGCATATAGGGTACCAGTGTGTGCCAAGGAAAACGAAAGTCAGTTTAGGGCTATGAAGTGGATTATTGATAGCTGTAGAGACAAAGAAAGGAGAATCCCAATGGAAGAAAAACTTACTCTTGAAATCATGGATGCTTACAATAATCGGGGTAAGGCAGTGAGAAAGAAGCAAGAGCTTCATAAGATTTGTAAGAGTAATCGAGCCTATGCACATTTAAGATAAAGATTGTGATATCAGAGTTGCTGAGTATATAAATTATGAAACACATTACAAGATTATAATTTTTTTAATAGTAAAACCATCTGAGATGCGTTGTGTAAATAAACCTTAATAGTCTTTTGAAAAAAAAAATCAAAGATAATCCATATTTGTTTTACATTGGAATTTAGAACAAACAGAAACCAAGAATTCTGTACATTGCCATCCTTTTCCATGGTAATGTGTATTGTATTGCTTCACTATTACCAGTAGAACTCATAATTTGTTGAACTGTATGCATATCATTTTTCGCTTACAACAGAGTACCAGCTATAAAAGAGATCCTCTATACATAACAACATATCTGGAGAGGGGAGGGGTTAGAAGAGGAGGTTTTGGTGGCGATAAAGAAAAAAAGAAAACACACGGTTTTGCAGTAAAAACTAGAGAATGAGTTTTAACATTTATTTTGCATAGTCAAGAAAATCGAACTTAATTAAGAATTAGGAAGAAAAAACATTGAAAAAAAACAACATAGAATAAACGGCTGTATAATGTAATTTAATGTAATTATTTACAAAATAACAAATCTGAAATGTGTAGTGAATTCATGCTGTGTTTTCGAACATGTGTGTATTTGCAAATAAAGGAAACTGTATCGAGTTTGCTTACTCTTTTCAAGCACAAACGATCAAGTCGGTTTAAACAATATTGATACATGTAGTTTAGGTACTCTTGATTAATAAATAGTTTTTATTAAAATAAAATGTGTGTCTTGAACTTAATCTAACAACTATAATGGATCGCGATCAATGGAGAATAGTCTGAAAGGTATTCGAGAGGTACAACAAATACTCTCATAATCGTGCGCGGTGTTACTAAAATTAATATGGTTATACAATAAAAAATCATTATTAAACTGGACCACAGACATACATTTACAATAACAAATAACTAGTAAGTCTAGCTATTCTAGCTATTCATTGCTCAACAAGATTAACAGTAAAGTAGACTTAACTTACTATAATCACTATTTTGTTTTGTAATTCGATGCTAGAAATGTTACTAACATTTAGACACATTTAAAATAAACTAAATAGAAAGTATGTATGTATTATATATAGTGGCTATGTTGGGAGCGGGTCAGATGTGGTTCAATATAAAGTTGTGTGTGAACTCAATATGGCAGACATTATGTTAATACAATCCTTAATCAGTTATTGAAACTCTCATTTAAAGCAGACAACACAATGGTCGGAGTAGTCGGGTGATTGAATGCAGCATTTCACTTCTCGGCCAAAGATCAAAGTGATCTATTTGTTATGGGTTCTGTACGGAGGTCTTAGCCGTGGCCGCAGTTTTTTTCCTCACATTAGTCAGGTACCCATCTGAGCTGGGTGGACTTAAGGACGTCCTACAGATTCAACTCCAGGATCCGAACTCAAGACTTTTGGGTTAACAATTGTGAGATATAAAGGTGTATGGAAAGCAATAATGTTTTTTAATTGTATGTCCATATCATGTCATATTCTGTGTACACAGATTTAAAGCATTCAGCCAAGATGTATGGCTATTTCGTATATGTTTTGTACTACTACTTTGATATTTACTTATGTTACTATGTATTTAGAATATGTGAACAGACAAAGTATGATATGTAACTAGTTAAAACAATTCATCACATACATTTTAACCTTATAACTATATTTTATTATCGAGTTTATTCCATAAGTGGTGAGGTGTAAACTGTTATATAATGCCTGATCTGTATCTGATGTGCACGCCTCTGCTTTAAAATATTATGCGCGAAAAGATTAATCTGAGGCTGTTAAATTGTGACATAAGTGAATGAGAAATAGAATGCGTCTCCTAACTCAGTTGAAAAGAACAGAGATAAGTTTTAACTAATGTTATGCTAACCAAAATATTGTTTTTTGTTTTACGTCAAGCTACTTGTATAGATGGAGAGTGGAGAAGGGTGGGGGTGGGGTAGTTATATATAGTTATCAGGTTATTGCATGTTGTGTGTTGTGAATATTGAGCCGTGCTTAAACTTGACAAATCGATTAAAATGACTCGACTACACAATGTATCTATGTCATGTCATATCGAATCATCGTATAAAAAATGCACGGTATTCACAATTCAAGATATATCAAGCACATAGTACATCCAACACACGACATACCCAACTCACGACATTTCCAAAAGCGGATATACCAAACTTACTTTATACAAAACCCACGATATTTTCCTGATGTCATACAGTCAACAATTATATTCAAAATTTGCCAGCAGCGTGTGAGTGTGTGTCGCTATTAAACTCCACTACTATGTCTCGATGAGGTGTGTTAGGTGTATAACATCATCGTCTACCCCAGAGAAGTTTAAAAAAAAAGACACAGGTTATCAACGAATTATATAAACACTTGCCCGAATAACATTAGACTATGTTCAAATCTAACGTTTGTATTACACATAGCAATTCTAGCCTAGATCATGTCAAGTTCTTGCATTTTAAAATACAAAGCTAAGCAAATAGCTAGATTGTATCTAGATTGTATCTAAATAAAGAATATGATTCTACAACAGTTAAGTTTGGAAAAGAAACCCAATTGTTTTAGAATCATAATATTGATTTAAATAGAACATTGACACTTGATTAGCTATGTATTTTAATATTCTAGAACTTGAAATGATCTAGAAATAATATACAATGTATGGAAGACGTATTGTAATCGTAAAAACATTGAATGTGACGTGGTTTAAGGACAATACATTATACAACTTATACGATAACAAAGACGTTGATCATGACCACAAGAAACGACATACTGTTATGAATATTAATTAATTTAATGCACCATACAAGTACCGGACACTAGCATTCATTCAATATAATAAAATAAATAATTCATCCCTTTATAAATATGATTGTAATGTACACACTACATGTTTTGTATTATAGCAATGTAGCAACAGTAGGCGAGTTGTATGTGTATGTGAAGAAAGCATTGGATTAGTAACATTAGCAGTGTTGTATATTTATGTGAAGAAAGCATTGGATTAGTAACAGTAGCGTTGTTGTATATTTATGTGAAGAAAGCATGTGCAATCAGCATAGAGACAGGATATTATTAGGAGCTAGTTGAGATGGTCTAAGTTGTGTATAGTAGGGTAAGAGAGAATAGAAGATTTATTTTGTGCAAAAAAAGCAACATTAAAACATGTATATATATATTATTTTGATTTGGTATTTTAAACGAGCATTTCACAATTACTTACCATATTTATTTTTCCAAACAAAAAACGGGAGACAACTCAAAGACACAAACTCTGACTAATAGATAAAAAAAAAAGCATATTTTAAAAAATAATACATTCATTCGATGTATGATACTTTGACATTAATTAGTTTATTATAATGTACTTAAACATACTTTGCTGACATTGAACGGTGAATAAATGCTTTTGATACATTTAGAAAACCAACAGCTTGTACTTATTTCATGTAGATTTCAAAGATATGTAAATTAAACATTTAAAGCTATTAATGGATAATTCTATTGTTTATCGTTTGCTAAATAATTCTTCTTATATAAAAAAACAAATAATTAGGGAGCTGATATGTATCTCAGATTAATCTGAGGCTGCTAAATTCAGACATAAGTGAATTAGAAATAGAATGTCCCCAAACTCAGTTGAAAAGAACAGATATAGGACCCAATTAAGTTGATGGTAACCGAAATATCGCTTATTTTTACAAAAGTCAAGCTATTTGTATAGATCCAGGGGGGTGTGGGGGGCAGGGGGATCATCATCTATGGTCATCGGGTGACCGCCTTTTGTGTGATGCGCATATTGACCCGTGCTTAAACACAACAATACGATTAAAAAGACTCAGCTGTTTACTCGACTACACAATGTATCTATATCATGTCAAATTGAATCAACGTATTAAAAAAATTGCACGATATTCACAATTTAAGATATATGAAATATAAATCACATGCAACACACGATATACCCAACTCACGACCTGTCCAAATCCGGATATACCAAACTTACATTATACAAAACTGACGATTTAACTCAGATTAGTCACGACGTATGATATAATCACTAAATGTATTAAACACTTCTCACGATATACAGGGTTTACAAAAATATATACAAAACGTAATACACATAATTAAAATTGAGATTATAACATTCCATTCATTAAAGATGTGCTAGTTTTTACTTATGAATCTATATTCTACGAAATTAACCCGCATGTCACCAATAGAAGCCAATTTGTCATCAACACTAGCTCATAGGTCACCAAGTGTAGCCCACATGTCACCAATTGTAGCCCACATGTTACCACCATTAGCCCACGTGTCTCTAACAGTAACCATCGTGTGTCTTATAATTGCCAGTATATGGTATATATAATTTTCACAAATGGAATGTATTTATAATACAGCAAATGACAATGTAGTACAAATTAACGTCCAATCATCTGGTCGATTTGGGGGAGGTCCACAAGGCTGGAGCATTTGTCCATGATATTGAAACGTACAAGTGCTCTAGATTCATGTTGATGACTGAACTTGTCAAAATTCTTAAGATATGAGGCTAGTGCAGTGGTTCTCAAACATTTTCGAGTGGCGACCCCCTTTTTAGAAAAAGTAAGTGACTCGCAACACTCATTTAATTAAAACGTTGAAATTAGTAAGGAAATTAATAAACACTAAAAACTATTCTCTAGTAGATTTTCAATATGAATTATTCTTGATAGATGCTTTAATGCGATGGTTTTAATTCGCGGTTGAGTTTTTGTTAACGCCAACCTCATCTCATTTTCAGCATTTAATGTGTTTCTTTGTTCTGCTTTTAATTGGTGAATTGTTGAAACTCTATTCTCGCAAAGATATGTAGACACAAAAGGAACTAAAACTCGAAAGACAATCGATTTTACGTTCGAGTATTAACGGTGCATACTACACCAAAATTGTGTGAGCAGTTTTTTTAATTTAAAAGGATAATTGACGCGGAATTCTTCTCGTAATACATCAGGAATGCTTGCAACATCAACGGTAGCAGAAAATGGGTAACGCGTCGATGCATATTCTTCTTCTTCAGCTCAGGGAAGGTAAGGCCGAAGTTCGTTTTCAAGAGATTCAAGATCCGCAGAAACAGTGTTTCTTCCAGACTTTTTTTCTCCGGGTGGCGGGCGGGGGGGGGGGGGGGGGGCACTTGAAATTTTCGGGGGGGGGGGGGGGTGGATTCCCCTATAATACGGAGCTAAATCTTTTACTTTTTTTCTTAAAGCCCTATTTTGACCCAAACATGAAGAACCATTCGTACAAATCTTACAACCGTTTTGCCATTCTAATCATCCAGTTTAAAAAAAAAAAACATATTAATTTTCTCCAAGAAATCTTCACATAATATCAACTTTTCTTTGCTATCATCTGGATGAATTTATTTTACAGAGACATGCAAAAGCTAACAAGAACTCATGTCTGTTAATTCATCAACTTGAAAATCAAACAATGGTAGAAGTTTGATTTCATTCAAAATGTGTTATTTAACATCTACGGTAGAGGCGTAGCGACCCTTCCCGGCGCCCGGGGACAAATTTTTCGATATGCACCCCCCCTCGAGATTTTGATTTGCACCCCCCTCAAACTTTCGATTTGCACCCCCCTCAACCTTTCAATTTATTTTTCCAACCCATTTTGGCGCCCCCTAAGGTCGGCGCCCGGGGACATATGTCCCCCCCCCCCCGCCCCCCCCCCCCCCCTCGCTACGCTACTGATCTACGGACATGTCTGCCATATTCCGATGAAGAGCGTTAATAGACAGAGATATTTGTTGCATCTTTATTACACTGGAATCCACAATAATTAATTTCACCACCCTGAACATGCATGATTTGATGAGATTTTCTCCTATGTTAGAGTGGTTTTTTTTTGCTTGGTGATTTCTAATTTAACTTCATATGATGCTTGCACTAATGTTTTGCTTTCTTGGTGGACACTTACTGTTCTATCAAGTCTCTGACGTTTGCAACTAGTTACTTGCCAACGAGAGAACTCCATATCTTTCCTTGCGTGTTCTGAATGACTCATCTCAAAATGAAGGATTATATTTGAAGGTTTCATGACTAAGAACAACTGTGTTTTGTACTTTGTATTATTTATTCTCTATTCCATCTCCAGTGATGCAAGCAAAGCCGAATTTCATAAATCTGTCTAAATATGTATGCTTTTTATCTCATCGATTGGGTTTAGTATACCCGTTGGCGACCCCCCAGAAAGCCCTTTGCGACCCCCCTGGGTGTCGCGACCCCCAGTTAGGGAACACATGGGCTAGTGTATCCCTGTGCTGGTTTGTCAACCACTCCCATTTGGTTGTGTCTTCATGACCAGTGCCGATATATTTCAATTGCATAAGTTCAAGCTGACTGGATATTGTACCTGTCTCCCATGTGCAAGCAACTATCTTAAAGTATATGGACATTTAAAGCTAAGAGTAATCTCATCTAAACAAAGAAATGTCTAAATTAAAAGAAAACGATTCGTTTTGACACTGTCTGTAATTATTTTCTTTTTTTTTAAATATTATTTTTAACTTTTCTATTTAATTATTTTTATTGATTTAGTAAAAATATTCACAATAGATTTGACATTTTTTTTTAAATATCTATATTTTAATCAAGTACATCAACATTATCTTATTTAACATTTGATAGTTAAGGTTGTTGACATAATAATATTTTGTCTTCTCTTTCTTCTATTACTTTTTATTATTATTTTTTTTTTCAAAGCTGTTGCAGAACATTTAATCTATTGACATGGAATATCACACGTTGAATTGATGAATATTTATATAATCTTTTTAAGATACGTAGGCTACATGCTTGAATGTCAAACGAAGTTTAATATCAATGATCTTCTACTATTATAAAACCTCATTTGGCTGTTGTGTGGGAAGAAACCCAAATCGTTACTTAGTGATGATTCTGTGTCTCGAGTATTTATCATCAGGGGAGAACCTTGTTGGGTGTGCTTGGCTTCCCTTCTGGATCTTTTTTTTTAAGTATAAACTTTATCTTCTGCTTCATTCGTGCAGAACATCAGTAACCAAAGCATTTTGGTTGTTTTTTAAATTCTAGAATCTAGAGAATCAATTAGGCCTGTTCTAGAATTACACTAGATTCAGATAAATCTACTAAGGGTATTTGTTTTTTTTTTTAATTCTAGAATCTAGAGAATCAATTAGACCTGTTCTAGAATTACACTAGATTCAGATAAATCTACTAAGGGTATTTGTTTTTTTAAATTCTAGAATCTAGAGAATCAATTAGACCTGTTTTAGAATTACACTAGATTCAGATAAATCTACTAAGGGTATTTTTTTTTTATTCTAGAATCTAGAGAATCAATTAGACCTGTTCTAGAATTATACTAGATTCAGATAAATCTACTAAGGGTATTTAAAAAAAAAATTCTACTTAGAATTGTACTTACATTTACATCATATTAATGCAAACAAAAAAGTTATATACAGTATTTTCAAACTGGTAGGCTATAATCTAACCAAATGATCCACTAACTCGTCTTC
Source organism: Physella acuta (assembly GCF_028476545.2). Classification (NCBI taxonomy): domain Eukaryota; kingdom Metazoa; phylum Mollusca; class Gastropoda; family Physidae; genus Physella; species Physella acuta. The sequence continues at coordinate 897,748 of NW_026731657.1, forward strand.
TAGCCGGAGGACCAACACACTTTCAATAAACAAAATTCACTTGGTAGGTTTTATATTATCATTATTATTTGTTTTTGTTGAGTTTATTAACACAAAAATGCAAGATTTTTTTTCAATATGGAGCCACATAACATAATGGTGTTTTTTTATTTTTTTTTAGTATTTTTTTTTATTATAAAATATTAAACAAGCTATACCGCTAAAGAGCCAATAATGATTAACCTACTTGTTCAAATGTCTTTTAATACAGTAGGCAAATTCGATAAAGTTTTCCTTTATTAAAAAAATGCAAAGAAATAGAAACCGTTAAAGCACACATTCAGCTAATCATTTCATATTTTCATACAACTTCTTATTTTGTAGAAAAGTTTCTACTGTAAATGTCCTACTTTATTGTTCGTTTTCTGTATATTTAATTATATTCATTTAAATAGCTAGTGATATAAACTCTATTATAATTTTTCCCTTACAATAATAGGATTTGAAAATGGGAAGTAACAAGTAGACTGTACATTTATGGTAACGAAAAAAAAATACATGTGAAAAAAAAAAACCTTCCTGGCTACAATGTAGATAACCTTATATTGTAATGTAATATTAACGAACATGTAATATTTTCATTTAAGTTGTATTAACTTTAAGTTGTGAGTAAATTATGCATGTGCTAAATCTGTTCGAAGATAAACATACAAAACGTGACGAAGCAGCCGAAAGATTGACTGCTTTAGTCAAATATTAAAGTGTTGTATGGTTGTGTGGCTTCTGTTTACACCAGGGGTCTCCAAACTTTTCAGCCCGAGGGCCGCATTAACTATCAAATATAAGTTCGGGGGCCAGAGTTTTTTCCAGGCATCTCATTGGGGTGGCGGACCATCCCCCCCCCTTCACACACACGAGAAAAATGTAAGAAAGAAACACTGTCGGGGACCGACAACACACTCGAGATCCAAGTTTGTTCTCAAATTGTTTCTCACTTGATAAAGATTGTAGGTTGTTCCAAAATTTGAAAGGTAGTTGTACAAGTTTTAATATTAGGAAAGTCTTCCTTGTTTTTAAGGAGGTCATTTGCTGGGCAACTGGCCACATTTACTTTAATGGTATTTGACACAATGCTACATTTTCAGTTTGTTTTGAATTTTTCCTCAGCCACCTCCAACACACTTTTTTTTCCCGTGCACAAAAATATATCCGCGGGCCGGATGAGTGGACCTCGCGGACCGCATCCGGCCCGCGGGCCGTAGTTTGGAGACCCCTGCTCTACAGTAAAACTAATGTAGACACATGTAAAATGAAGTAAAATAGAAAATATGTGATCATGTAAGATACATAGGCGTTCTGTTAGAAGCGGGTCAGATGTAGCTAAATAAAAATGTTGTTTGTGAGTTCAATATGGCAGACATTATGTTGATGCAATCATTCATCAAGTTATTGAAACTAATTTAAAGCAGATACCACAATGGTCGGAGTAGTCGAGTGACTGAATGCACCATTTTATTTATCGGCCTTTTAACTAAGATCAAAGTGTAGTGCTTGTTGTTGGTTCTGTACGGAGGTCTTACCTATGGTCCCAGTTTTTTCTAACCTTAGCCAGGTTACCCATCTGAGTTGGGTGGATTTAAGAACGTCATTAACGACCTACTGATAGTGCTTTAAAGCTAATATTTTCAGCGGCAGCATTGGTACTGTCGAATTCACAAATTATAAATTACTGAAAAGTAGAAAATAAAACAATTAAATATGATACGCCGCGGGTTGGCTCGTTTAATTAAAAAGTATAGGGGAATTTTTTTTCTTTTTCTTTGCATCGCCTAAAATAGAATGTGTTTCTTGCACTGATTCTTTCAAACATATTTTTACAAAGGCAAATACATTTGAAATAAACATGCAAGATACCAAAGTTACGTTAGGCCCAGGTTTGAGATTTGAAAATAAAATGAAATACAACAACACACACAAGACATAGGCAGGACAAAATAAAACACCTTTCTGTAGACAATTTTGAAAACTGGAATCGGAGTAATTATGAAGAACAATAATTTCTTCGCAAGTTAATATATAATCCAATGAAAACTGTAAATTCTAAAAAAAATTCCCCACACACAGCATACATAACAAAATGTATATGAAGCTTGGTTGATTATAAGTGTCAGACGTTTTTATAAGCAGACTAGTGAACAATATAGATATTGTTGTCAACTAACACAAAGTTTGTTAATTCTTGATATTTTTTTTTAAACTCAGTCGCGATTAAAGACACTTTGTTTTTCTCATTCACTTGAATTTCTGATTATGGAATAGTTTAACAAGAAATCAGACTCGCGTCAGTTGCGAGTTTGATGTATATATCGTTAGTAGATTATTGGAGCGTTTAGGGATCAATCGCGGATAAGCAAGTAGTAGCGGAGCTTAATATTTGTGTGAATATTATTGGGAGATGTGTATAGTAGAGCAAGAGAGAATAGAAGATTTATTTGGTGAAAATAAAGCAACATTATAACATATTTTGAAATGGACTTGTTTTTACTTTCTCGTATATACGAAGTATAGAGAAAGTCTTGTAATCGTGCAAAAAAAAAAAATCGAGATTTTTGCAAATCTCGACGTTTTACATCTCACTGATACGGAAAAACATAATTTTGCAATCTTGCCCGTATGTCTGTGTGTCTGTGTGTGTGTGTGTGTCCGTGTGTAAACACGATAACTTGAGTACCGTTACAGCTAGGTTGATGAAATTTCATATACAAGTATTTTATCAAAATCGTAGATCCGTATAAACTTTTGAGCGATTTCGGATAACCGGAAGTGGTACTTTTTCTACTTTGAATTTTTCAAAAGCCTATAACTTGAGTACTATTTCAGATAGATAAATGAAATTTGATATGTAAGTAAAAGATCTAATTCTCTACCTTTTGTCAAATTTTGAGAATTTTTCGTTGACCGGAAGTACTTATTTACGCTACTTCCGATTTCTCAAAAAACTAATGTAAATTTTAAAAGTACTAATAATATTGCGCACTATTATGCGCTTTTTTATTCGCGTTCACTTGGTGTGCAATTAATTTGTCTACGAGATTTTATTCTATTTTTAAAACTTTAAGTATTTAAAATGGATTAAAAATCATGTCTAGAAGTCTATAGCCCGAGTTCCCATCCCCTGTTATTTTATATAAGAATATTCGAGAAAGTTTAGGGGAGATCACTCCCGGTTTATTTATCTTACACACTGTGCCAGCCTATACACAATTAAAAACAAATAGGTCTACAGTGTGCGTATCATTTTACACATACCATTACGTATGCATTAATTATATGTTTATCGCAATTAACAAGTAATAACTTGCTCATTACAATGCATGCCAGGAACCCTTCGAATTTAGGAGAACTAAACACAATCAACAGAGCATAGAAAACGTCCAACTATCTTCATTAACTCATCTTCAGGCAATAATGGTATATATATTATGTTAATAGTGGGTGCTCTAAAATAAATATATATTATTTTTGATTTTGATATTATTTTAAAGGAGCAATTCACAATTACTTCCCATATATATTTTTCCAAACACAAGACGGGAGACAACTTAAAGACACAAAATCCGACTAATAGATGAATAAACATATTTTGTTTTAAAATAATACACTCATTCGATGTATGATATATTGACATTAATTAGTTTATTATAACGTTCCTAAACATACTTTGCTGATATTGAACGGTAAATAAATGCTTTTGATACATTTAAAAAACTTACAACTCGGACTTATTCCATGTAGATTTCAAAGATAAGTAAATTATTAAACAACATAAAATATGATTAGCCTTAATTTTAGTTGTTAACTGAATAATTGTTTTTAACCTGCTGATCTGTATCTGATGTGCATAAATCTGCCTCTAAACATTATGAGCGAAAAGATTAATCTGAGGCTGTTTATTAAATTCTGACACAAGTGATTGAGAAATTGAATGTCTTCTAACTGAATTGAAAAAAACAGAGATATGATTTAATTAAGTTGAGGGTAAATGAAAGATCGTTTATTTTTACTTAAGTCAATCTACGTGTATAGATGAAAGGTAGGGGGGGGGGGGTAGAGTGCGGTAGTTATCTATGGTCATCGGGTGACAGCTTGTTGTGGATGCGAAAATTGACCCGTGCAAAAACACGACAATACTATTAAAAAGGCTCAGCTGTTCACTCGACCACACAATGTATCTATGGCATGTCAGGTACAATCAACGTATTAAAAAAAATTGCACGATATTCACAATGCAAGATATCTGAAATATAAATCGCATTGAACACACGATACACAATAAAAAAAAAAAAAAAAAAAAAAAAAAAAAAAAAAAAAAAAAAAAAGATATCCACAACTCACGACATGTCAAAATCCGGATATACCAAACTTATATTATATAAATCTCCAAATTATAATATACCCTCTAAAGTATACCCAAACATATTATCAACAATCCAACACTTCTACTAATGGAAGGACATTGTGTATGACGTTAAAACTGTGAGAGTTGAACTTTGAACTCTCTGATAACTAGATGTATGCACATCAGTTACAGAACAGTTAATAGAAGACATATTTGAATTGTTTACTCTGATGGCGTTTTCAAGAAATGAAATCAGCGCTAAATTTGACTTTTACATTAGCGATTAAACCGCAACTAAATCTATTTTTTCAAAATCTGGGGATAAACAAATTCTGCCTTTGTTGTGGTCATGTATGATACTTGCTTCCTTCTCCCCTAAAATGATATCACACATCATATATATAGGCTTATATATATATAGGCCTATATATATATATAGGCCTATATATATATATATATATATATATATATATATATATATATATATATATATATATATATATATATATATATACATATATGCATATATACATATACATCTATTGTTGTGATTGTCGTGCGTATGTTTTTGTTTTACCTATCCATCTACCTTGTCCCAATATTTTAGAAATTCCTGCAGTAATTTTATCTCCACAACCTCTTTCGAATTATGTGAATAATTCAATATATGTCTTCACTTCATTGCATGTATGTGGTAGGGAATTCGTATCTTTAGCGTATGCGATCGTTTTTTTTTTTTTTTGGCCCTCGTGTTTAGCATGGCAATCCTTTTATACAAACATCCTGTCTAATACTTTGTAGCATAGATTCTATACTAAGGTTATATAGTAGCAGGGGTAGCAGACAGCCTTGACTAACTGAATTTTCTTCGTATGGCTTTGTTGGGTGTATTCTTTATTAGAAGGCCGTTGTGTGCATCTGTGTAGATGGTTTTAATCCATGTTTTTAGGTAAGGTTGTATGCACACATTTTTTTCCTTAGCAGTGTATCATCAACTGTATTGAATGTTTTCTATTGATCTATACTATGGGTTGCCAGCTATATGTTTATATTATATTGTCTCTCAAAAGATGGGTGCGATTCTGGATGTTCCTCCCTAGGATGCTGTAATATTGGTCTCGGTGAATTATATCCTTGATGTACTTTCCAAGCTAGTGTTTTCGTCAATAATTTATAGCTGTAGGGTTATGGGTCTATACTTTTTAAATGATTTGAACAATTACATGTATAATGGCCTGTGTCCGTATAAAGTCACTAAGTCAACCCAGCTCTGATATTAGAGCATTTTTAAATAACCTCATTGTATTAACAAAAATGGCAAACAATAGGTACAATGATTTGTTTAATAGACGATGCATGTTTTATCAAAAACAGCGATAGTTTAACATAACGTCAGATAGACATATAGCGTAATATGATGTTAGGAAAACATGACTCAGATAAAACAGTGTATATACATATATAGAACAAAAATACGAGGAAATAAAATGGTATTTTATGTAGTATAAATGACAAGGTGACGGCGTAGTCGGATGATAGAGAATACGACTACAAACCCGAAAGTCTAGTTAGAATCACAGCTACATATTTCGACACCGGTGACGACGAACTACGATGTTGTACCCCCGTCCATTATTTAAATCCCCCGTAACAGCCACAATTTGTGAATTTTTTTGAAAGAAACAGTAAGAAAAAAAAAGGATGAAACAGTTCTAACCCCACGACTGTTGCATGTTCTGTTCTTAATGCTGACAGTCATTTAGTTTTCTTATGTGAACACTTGCCTTTCTCATAATGTAAGTTGATCTTACATTTTATTATAGTTTTGATTTTACCAATAAACATGTTTATTTACCAATAGTAATTACCTCCCTCTGTTACATACTATATTTAATGTTTTCAAGGGAGACAACGCAAAATCTGCCACAAATAGCAAGCCGAGTAAAATATACGAAATTGTGTAATTAACCACCTTTTTATTTAAAAACAGAGTGTAATATTTTGTAGAACAAAATATTTATATACAAAGACCTTCAAAATGTTTAGTTTTAATTCGAATAATTATTTAAAAATTTTTGTAATTGCAAATATTGAAAGCCTTATATTTGTATTTAACATTTTTAAAGACTTGCAATAAAAATTAATTAAAATCGTTGCTCCAGGTATTCAAAATCGAGTTACAATTTTTACTGATTTAAATGTTTAAAACAATTGAATTAATAAAAATAAAAATATAAAAAATCTACCCCCTCCTCTCTCCCCCTCTATCCACTTTACTCCCAGACATGATAACCCCACAATCCCTTTAACTGTTCCAACGACCCCACCACCCACCGCAACATCAATATCCAGAACTTATTTAAAGTTCTAAATCTTGTCTCTTTCCCCTCATCTTTCACACTGCAACCTTTTGAAAACTCAATGCGACCACTACAACACCATTTCAACTAGTCAACTTAAGTTGTTTCCCTACATAGAAAATGCTTCACTGTCCCATTGACCCTCTCTGAAAATTTTTCTTTCCTCTCCCCACCCAGACTTCTGACACTTTCACTTGACCTTCACCCCTTTTACTGTCATCCCTTGCAATTTTTTTTATAATCAAATACATGACATCATGTAAATATTCATTATGCACATTTGCAAAACCTTTCGTTTTCATTTGGTGTTCAAAATTATGTTAAAACATTTGATGTTGATGTACTTGTTTTAATTGCAAATAAATGTATTTAAAAAAAAAAAAAAAAAAAAAAAAAAAAAAAAAAAAAAGATTAAGGGCAAATAAAAAAACAAGTAGTTAAAAAAAGTCTAGTGACAATTTTAGCGCAATTTCCTTGTATTATCTAAAAATAGCTCTGTCGTAGCGTAAATCAAGAGCAGGGTTTGTAAAACCATTGGTTAGTTATTAAAACGTTTTTTATTAATTTTTTTTCAGTATTTTACATGTTTTATTTACAATAGAGTAACATGACTAAAAACCATTGCGCGCCCAGCTACCGAACGTGACGTCGCAGCCATTGAACGTGATGGCGCAGCTATTGAACGTGATGACGCGTGTGGTGTGGTTGCATAAAATGCCTACTAATTCGGTCCAAATTTTAATTAATTCAAAAAAAAATTTGTGACCGGACGAAAGGATATTTTTGAAAACTTTCTTCGGCAATATTGTTTTAAATTATGGAAGGAATCGATTGGTACATGTTTCAAGTCGCTAAGTGGTCTGGTTGCCGAGATATGGGCCAAAATCCATAAAAGAAACCCGAAATTTGTATGGCCTATGTTCATCCTCGTAACTTGCTTAACATAATTGCTTTTGGAACTAGTCATCGATATTGCTTCGTTGAGGAGGAGATACGACTTAAAGCTGCGGACACACATCCATCCATCCATCCATCCATCCATTCATTCATACATTCATACATCCAGAAATGACGGGTTAATAAACGCAATTCTCCAGAATGGAAATTGCGCTAAAAAGATTAAGGGACATTATATATGTTACGTATGTTTACTCCCTTCACGATGTCAACCACCACGAACCACCCCAGTGGCCCCATGACCCATATTCCTTATACCACCATGACCCATATCCCTGATACCACCATGACCCATATCCCTGATACCACCATGACCCATATCCCTGAAACCACCATGACCCTTTTACTTGATCCAACGATCTTAACTGCCCCACCCTCCTCCGCACCCACCCAACATAGCCTTGGATTCGTTCGTTAATTGTTTCTTTTCTTCTTGTATTTTTTAATGTACACAATGTGATGAAATATATGTAAAATTACTATGTTTCTGACTATTCTACTATGTGTAGATGTTACCACAGACAATAGCTTTCACACATATGTTTGATGTTAATTGTTTTGATTAAAAATAAAAGTATTAAGAAAATTAAAAAAAAAAAAAAAAAAAAAAAAAAAAAAAAAAAAAAATACGCTACATTTGACTTATTCTCCTGCTCTAATTTTTACGTCGGAAATTTATGTAACAAGTACTGATATAAAATAACTTTTATCCGTAGAAAAGGACAAAAAAAACATGACGTAAAAAACGGAACATACGTTTTAAAATAACGTACATTGTTGAGTTACGAAATGATTAAATAAATAACGCCTTCAGGTACGTAAATCTCTTTAGAGGTCATCCACACATGACGTCCACACATGTTTTAATTATTATTTTGGACCCCCCCCCCCCCCCCCCCCCTAAGTCCGCAAAAGTCCACTTAATTCGCAAAAGTCAATTTTTTTTTCCCGCGTGTGGACGTCATAAATGGATGATCCCTTACATTCCCATTTGTATAACATTTTCTAACTAATTTCAAAGTGCACATATTAAAGTCCGGTTACATTAACAACATCCTGTCGGTCAAATCGTTTCTATGGTTTTATAAAATAGAAGTTTAAAAATACTTGGAAACCCAGCAATGTTGCTGGCATCAAAAACTACGAGATTAGCACGTGAAAGGTAGGGGGTCGTAAAATACTTTGTTGATCACTTCCTCCATCTGTTGGCTCTAATCTGTATATGATGTAGGAAGGTGAAGATGAACATGATACATTTTAGAGAGCATCAACTGTAACGTTCTCCTAGCTGTTTAAAAAATCTAAGTATTGTGTTTGTGGCCGTGTTTTTATCTAACATTCTTTGCACAAATGTTAATGTACAACTGTACGTGTTACATAGATAACCGAAATGTAATCTCGTATCAAAACATGTTATGTTTTTTCATTATCACCAATAGAACTCGACTTGCCAAAACATGAGCAACCAAACGTACTTGAGATAATTTAAAAAAAAAATCAGACTGGATCAAGATATTATTTTCAACTAGTGGCTTCTGAAAACACAGTTTCAAATTAAAGTTATTGACTGTGGTTATGGAAAATGGACAAAATATGTTGATTGAAAGGAAGGTCACAATATTTTTGACATTTAAATCATTGTTATTTTGGGTGCTTGTTAACTCTAATTATCGATCATAGTAAACTGTACATGCCACAGTAGGGATTATTTTTTAAACTCACAGATACCATGTACTTCTAAACTGTGAAGACTACATGGTCCACTGAACCTGATCTCCATGTTTCATACATTGATACTGTGATGCCAAGATAAAGATTTAAAGTCAAAAGGCAATTTATATATACATGTGAAATGAATTCAATACTGGCTACAATGCAAAACCAAATTTGAATATAGGCAATTGATAGCGAGAGCTCACATTTAGGGATTACATCAAAGAAATATCACATCAAGACCTGGTCGTAGAGGCAAGAATTTCACTTCAACCCCACCAGAAGTTGATAAATCAAAGGAAGAAAAACGCAGGAGTTATTCACATTGTACAACAGAAAAAAAAAATGTAAGCTGAGTACGCCAAAATCTGGAAGATGATTGTCAATTCATTGTTTATTGGGCTTAAAATATAACTTATGATGAATGGTGGAACATCTACGAAGGGGATAATTTTTCAAGATGACCGCCGGTGTCATAGTTACCAGGAATTTATCACCAATTTGTTTTGGTGGAAATGCATATGCAGATGTACCTTTAAAAAGCTATAAAAATATTTGCTTTCTAACTAGTGTTAAATAACGTTTTTTTTTTTTGTTTTTTTAACCGGCGCCTACTCCTAATGATTCAATTAAAAAAAAATAACATTAATTGGTTTTTTGAGACGCTAAAGCCAAATGTAAATAATCTAACTAGATCTACAAGACACAGAGACAACGTGTGAAGCCACTGACATTGTAATGACAGGAGAATATTAAGGACATGGATTGTTTTTGTTTGGAGAGTAAAAGCTGTATCGTCTGCGTAGGCTAAAATTGTTTTGTTCGATAAGTTTGGTATGTCTATTACTCTGATGTATGTATTGTACCTAATGCTTTCTAAGATGAGTTCTGATGCTAATATGTAAAGGGATGTGAGGTAATGGGGGGGGGGGCATTGTCTAATTAATTTTAGGATCTATCAGTAGGTGGCTGTGTGTATTGTAAAATATGATTTTTATCCTAATTATTGTCTTTGAGAATTGTGGGAAGATATGTGTGCGCTACTGGATGCAAAGCTTTCACATGGTCTAATCTGAGTATGCATGTTTTTATCCTGTGTATACTGAATGATATAGCTGATTAGGTGATTGTGTATTTTCCTCCTTGTGATATTGTATTGTTGGTCAACATGAATTAACTTGTATGTGAATGGTTCTATTTTGGCAATCTAGAATTTCGGTATAATTGTATAGTAGGATGTTTAAAATAAAAGTAAGTCTATAAATGTGGGTTAAATAAGGTTCAGTCTGGGATTTTCGAAGACATGTTATAAAAAATTTTAAACTTGTAATGGCACCGTTCAGACAGGAAATGATTTCGATCGTGTCTACACGAAAAAAAAAATATGTTACAGTTTGTATGTTTTGAGAAACAAAACATTATGTCTTATTATTTGAATTATTTACAATGCATTTAATGTACTTGATATGCATCCAGCTAAACGCATTATGGGTTCTACTTTTAATAGCGAAGCAAAACAATACGGATCACCCAAACATAAAGGATAGCAATGCACATTATTATTGGTAAATTGAAGACAGTTTTCTGTTCTCAATATGTATTTTCTTTTTAAAAGAATAGGGATATTAAACCAAAAGGCACTAATGAACTGACCAACATAGATTGAACGATATCCTCGCTTGTCTTTCAATGAGTAAAAAGTAATGCTGTTATGTTTGCTCTTTGCAATTGCAATAAACTTTTAAACATAAAACAATTACACATCTATTTTTTCGTATATTATTTGAAACACTTTATTGTAGACTTTATGTCTAATTTTACGAAAAATTAGTCAGTCTCTATGATTTATATTTTGTTTGTTTAGCAAATGGTCTATTTAATATGTAATTACTTCCCTTGCACAATAAACAAACAAGAAAAAAAAATATTGGTAAATATCAGCATCGTAAAAATGAAACAAAATAATATGGGCGACATTGTATCGAATCATATGTATACATTTAACATAAACTAATATATAAACTATGTAACAATGTAAGATAAGTATGCGTTACTAAAAGAGATGGTCAAATGTAGCTCAATTTAAAGTTGTGCGTGTGTTAAATATGGCAGGTATTATGTTGATACACTCATGAATCAAGTTATTGAAACTGTCATTTAAATTAGTGGTCGGAGTAGTCGAGTTACTTATTGCACCGATTCTCTTCTCGACATTTTGACTAAGATCAAAGTGTACTATATGTTATGGGTTATGTACGGAGTCAGGTAACCCATCTGACCTGAGTGGACTAATTGTCCCGTTCATTTTTTCGGAAAAAAATGTATCATAATTAAATCATCAGTTATTTTGAACGCCAACTGAGTTACTGAGTTAGAAGACACATTATATTTCTCATTCACTTGAAATGCCTAAATGCAACAACCTCATAATAGTTTATAGTAGACGTATACACACTTTAAAAACAGCAGGCTTTAAAAAAAATTGTCTGCCTAAAACCTGATGTAATGTCTATCGTGTATTAATTGTAATATTCTGCTTGACTTTGAAAGTTACATTAAATAAGTACACACTATTCGTTTTTACTTTCTCGTATATACGAAGTATAGAGAAAGTCTTGTAATCGTGCAAAAAAAAAATCGAGATTTTTGCAAATCTCGACGTTTTGCATCTCACTGATACGGAAAAACATTATTTTGCAATCTTGTCCGTATGTCTGTGTGTCTGTGTGTGTGTGTGTGTGTGTGTCCGTGTGTAAACACGATAACTTGAGTACCGTTACAGCTAGGTTGATGAAATTTCATATATAAGTATTATATCAAAATCGTAGATCCGTATCAACTTTTGAGCAATTTCCGACAACCAGAAGTGGTACTTTTTCTACTTTGAATTTTTCAAAAGCCTATAACTTGAGTACTATTTCAGATAGATAAATGAAATTTCACATATAAGTAAAAGATCTAATTCTCTACCTTCTGTTAAATTTTGAGTAATTTCCGTTGACCGGAAGTAGTAATTTACGCTACTTCCGATTTCTCAAAAAACTAATGTAAATTTTTAAAGTACTAATAATATTGCGCACTATTACGCACATTTGGTTTTGGTGCTAGCTTGGTGCGCATTTTTTTTTTCTACTAGATTTTATTCTATTTTTAAAAGTTTAAGTAAACAAAAATCATGTCTATATTCCGAGTTGACATCCCACGTAGTGTTATATTAGAATATTCGAGAAAGTTTAGGGGAGATCACTCCCGGTTTATTTAGAATTATCAATAGAATAAAACTCAACATTGAATATCAGCTTTTACTCTTTAATCATTTAATAATAAACTGCATTTGGGTTATTACATATTAAATAATGTGTGAACATTTTTTTCTATTTCTTTTGTTCTTTGTAAATTGATTTATTTAGTTATGAATCGGTCTTGTGTTTGTGAGTTGTTTTCCGTTAGGCATGTAGAAAGTAAAAGGGACATAGCTGTGATTTACTCGTTTAAAATGCATCATCATTATATTAATATTCATTTACTTAATTAAGGTCACCCTATCGTATAATAACTGTGTATTCCGACACATAAATATGACAATCCATTGCCTGAAGATGGGCTGATGATTTGAAGAGTTTTAAATAAAGTTTTGTAACTGACTGAGGGTGGGACCTATCTGATTGTACTGCTTGTTATATAATTTTCGTGAGTATTGTAATATATGTTAAAGTGGTTCAAATACTTTAGCAGTGTTGCTCATGGTTGTAACATTGCAAGTAATCCTTCTAACAGATGGTGAGAGCAGCTTCTATAGCAGCAAAATGTACGATCCTACTCAGATGTCCCGACCTCAACCACAGTCAACTGTGGAGAATGTCCAGACATGTACTCAGCTCCGTCTTCAACACGTTTTTTATCAAAGAAAAATGGGCCCCAGGCTTAATAAGTCACATAATCAGACAACTAATTAGTCAACATAAAATACTGAACTACGAACGACGGGCATGTGGACAAGTGGTTTCTTACAACATTTGAACACTTTAGCAAATCTGTGATGTAGTTATTTGCTTATAGTTTATGGTTATCTGTACTCGTTACACACTATTATTGTCTGCACTCATATTTTCTAGCATATGATAAGGTTATATAGTAGCAGGGATAGTGGACAGCATTGACTAACTGCATTTTTTTTTCGTATGGCTTTGTTGGGTGTATTATTTATTAGAAGGCCGTTGTATGCATCTGCGTATATGATTTCAATCCATGTTTTTAGGTAAGGTTGTATGCACATATTTTTTTCCCCTTAGCGGTGTATCATCAACTGCATTGAATGTTTTCTATTGATCTATACTATGGGTTACCAACTATATGTTTATATTATATTGTCTCTCAAAAGATGGGCGCGATTCTGGATGTTCCTTCCTAGGATGCTGTAGTATTGGTCTCGGTGAATTATATCCTTGATGTACTTTCCTAGCTAGTGTTTTCGTCAATACTTTATAGCTGTAGGGATATGGGTCTATACTTTTGTTAAATGATTTGAACAATGGTTTGTGCCCGTATAAAGTCACTAAGTCAACCCAGCTCTGATATTAGAGTATTGTTAAATAACCTCATTGTATTATAAAAAAAAAGGCAAACATTGGCTACAATGATTTGTTTAATAGACGATGCATGTTTTATCAAAAACAGTGGTAGTTGAACATAACGTCAGATAGACATATAGCGTAATATGATGTTAGGAAAACATGACTCAGATTAGACAGTGTATATACATAGATAGAACAAAAATACGAGGAAATAAAATGGTATTTTATGTAGCATAAATGACAAGGTGACGGCGTAGTCGGATGATAGAGAATACGACTACAAACCCGAAAGTCTAGTTAGAATCACAGCTACATATTTCGACACCGGTGACGACGAACTACGATGTTGTACCCCCGTACATTATTTAAATCCCCCGTAACAGCCACAATTTGTGAATTTTTTTGAAAGAAACAGTAATAAAAAAAAGGATGAAACAGTTCTAACCCCACGACTGTTGCATGTTCTGTTCTTAATGCTGACAGTCATTTACTTTTCTTATGTGAACATTTGCCTTTCTCATAATGTAAGTTGATCTTACATTTTATTATAGTTTTGATTTTACCAATAAACATGTTTATTTACCAATAGTAATTACCTCCCTCTGTTACATACTATATTTAATTTTTTCAAGGGAGACAATGCAAAATCTGCCACAAATAGCAAGCCGAGTAAAATATACGAAATTGTGTAATTAACCACCTTTTTATTTAAAAAAAGAGTGTAATATTTTATAGAACATAATAGTTATATACAAAGACCTTCAAAATGTTTAGTTTTAATTCGAATAATTTTTTAAAAATTATTGTAATTGCAAAAATTGAAAGCCTTATATTTGTATTTAACATTTTTAAAGACTTGCAATAAAATCTTTTTAATAAACAGTCCGCAAACTAGCCAGAATTGAAAAAATCTACCCCCTCCTCTCTCCCCCTCTATCCACTTTACCCCCAGACATGATAACCCCACAATCCCTTTAACTGTTCCAACGACCCCACCACCCACCGCAACATCAATATCCAGAACTTATTTATCTTGTCTCTTTCCCCTCATCTTTCACACTGCAACCTTTTGAAAACTAAATGCGACCACTACAACACCCTTTCAACTAGTCAACTTAAGTTGTTTCCCTACATAGAAAATGTTTCACTGTCCCATTGACCCTCTCTGAAAAATTTCCTTTCCTCTCCCCACCCAGACTTCTGACACTTTCATTTGACCTTCACCCCTTTTACTGTCATCCTTTGCAATTTTTTTTTATAATCAAATACATGACATTATGTAAATATTCATTATGTACATTTGCAAAACCTTTCGTTTTCATTTGGTGTTCAAAATTATGTTTAAAAATTTGATGTTGATGTACTTGTTTTAATTGAAAATAAAAGTATTTAAAAAAAAAAAAAAAAAAAAAAAAAAATTTGACTTATTCTCCTGCTCTAATTTTTACGTCGGAAATGTATGTATCAAATACTGATAAAAAATAACTTTTATCCGTAGAAAAGGACAAAAAAAAAACATGACGTAAAAAACGGAACATACGTTTTAAAATAACGTACATTGTTGAGTTACGAAATGATTAAATAAATAACGCCTTCAGGTACGTAAATCTCTTTAAAGGTCATCCACACATGACGTCCAAACATGTTTTAATTATTATTTTGGACCCCCCCCCCTAAGTCCACAAAAGTCCACTTAATTCGCAAAAGTCAAATTTTTGTTCCCGCGGTTGGACGTCATAATTGGATGACCCCTTACATTCCCATTTGTATTACATTTTCTAACTAATTTCAAAGTGCACATATTAAAGTCCTGGTACATTGACAACATCCTCTCGGTCAGCTCGCTTCCATGGTTTTATAAAATAGACGTTTAAAAATACTTGGAAACCCAGCCATGTTGCTTGCATCAAAAACTACGAGACTAGCACGTGAAAGGTGGGGGTCGTAAAATACTTTGTTGATCACTTCCCCAATCTGTTGGCTCTGATCTGTATATGATGTAGGAAGGTGAAGATGAACATGATACATTTTAGAGAGCATCAACTGCAACGTTCTCCTAGCTGTTTAAAAACTCTAAGTATTGTGTTTGTGCCCGTGTTTTTATCTAACTTTTTTGGATTAATGTTAATGTATAACTGTACTTGTTACATAAATAACCGAAATATAATCTCGTATCAAAACTTGTTATGTTTTTTCATTATCACCAAATGAACTAGACTTGCTCAAAACATGAACAACCAAACGTCTTTGTGATCATTGAAAAAGGAGACTGGAGCAATATATTATTTTCAACTAGTGGCTTCTGAAAACACAGTTTCAAATAAAAGTTATTGACTGTGGTTATGGAAAATTGACAATAGATGTTGATAGAAATGAAGATCACAATATTTTTAGGCAATTAAATCATTTTTATTTTGAGTGCTTGGTAACTCTAATTATCGATCATAGTAAACTGTACATGCCACAGTAGGGATTATTTTTAAACTCACAGATACCATGTACTTCTAAACTGTGAAGACTACATGGTCCACTGAACCTGATCTCCATGTTTCATACATTGATAATGTGATGCCAAGATAAAGATTTGAAGTCAAAAGGCCATTTATATATACATATGACAAGAATTCAATATTGGCTACATTTAATTCACTGTGGCGCCACCTACCGGCGCTTTCTTAGAAATACAGCCCATATGAAGAAAGTTTTTCTGTTCTTTTAAACTTATTTTTTGTGAAAATTAGTTTTAATTAATGTCTGATAGAAGTCCCCCTCGGTATATTACACCAAACAACGATCCAAATGGAAAAAGGTTTATAAAATGATATCTTCGCATGTCTTTAAAATTAAAATGTGTAAAAATTAATGCTATTGTATTTATAGTTGCAATTACAATTAAATTGTAAACATAAAACAAAAACATATCTATTATGTTTTATATATTATTTGAAACATTTTATTGCAAAATAAATGTTAAATTGTAAGAACATTCAATATGTGTCTTTGATTTATTTATTTTTTGTTTATAATTCTTTTACCAAATGGTCTATTTCCTAGATGATTACTTCCCTTGCACAATAACCAAACAAGAAAATAAGTTAATAAAAAGTCTAGTGACAACTTAAGCGCAATGTCCTTAATTAATTTTTTAGAATTCACAGACCTACGTAAAAATCCTTTCGAACCTCCGCTCATTCGCTATGGTAAAATTCTTTCGAACCTCAGCGCTTTGCGCTAAAAACCTACACGATGCTCAGTTTAAATTAAAAATATCATCCTAGGTCTCTACGATGCTCAGTTTAAAGGACATAAAACAATGGTCGGAGTAGTCTAGTGACTGAATGCACCATTTTATTTCTCGGCCTTTTGACTAAAATCAAAATGTAGTGTTTATTATTGGTTCTGTACGGAGGTCTTACCCATTGCCGCGGTTTTTTCTAACCTTTGGCAGGTACCCGTCTGAGCTTGGTTGACTTAAAAACGTGCTATAGATTCGACTGGGATCCGATCTTTCGTATGAGCGATTGTGGGATATAAAGATCTAAATACATCTACTATATATAACACGTGTTACTGACTGAAAAGTTAGGTGTATGTAAAGCAATCATTTGGTTTATTATTTCTTTTCTTCCTATGATTTATAAGTCTTCGTAAACATATCTCAAGGCTCCAGCTAAGTTTTATGTCTCTTTCTGTACTACTAATATTAAATTACGTTACTTTTTAAGCCATACGATTTATTCATACGTATGTGTACAGGCGGAGTATGATGTGTAAATATTAAAACAAGGATTTATGATGATATATTGTGATATGCTATAAGTAGGCTATACCTTATCTATATTTATAATTCTCTTCTGGGAGACGTTAGAAAACAAGCTGTAAACGCGCTCCCTACCTCCCCACCCCATACATGGTCTTAGTGAGCTGTGTTCACTCTAAATGTTTACAAGCAGAGCCGGGTTATGTGACGACTATTAGGGGCAGATAATTTAGTTTGAAACGATTTTAAACGTACGGGGGGGGGGGGGGTAACTAAGTGGAGTTTACTGTAACGGTAGGGGGGGGGGGAGGATGGGGGGTTTATCGTCCTTAACGAGATACTTATAGTGTTTTAAAGAAATATTTTTAGTGGCAGCGTTGGTGCTGTCGAATTCACACATTATGAATTACTGAAAAGTAGAAAAAACAACAACTAAAAGCGGCGTATGATATTCCGGGGGTTGGCTCGTTAGTAAAATTGTTTAAAGTAATGCCGTGTTTGTTATAAGAAAGGGAGGGGAATAATACTTTCTCGAGTTACGCGGTATTTCTGCTGTTGTGTCCCATTAAATGTTATTTAAAAAGTATAGTTGAATTTATTTTACATACATTATTATGTGTTTACTGCATTGAATCTTTCAAACCTATTTAAAAAAAAAAATCAAATATATTCGAAATAAACAGTGTCGTAGCTAGGTCGGGTATCACCCGGTGCAGCACCTTGTAGAGTCAAGCCCCCCCCCCCCCCCCTCTCTCGCCGGTAATAGCGTTAAAATGTTATGTTCACATTTAATACTAATAATTTTTAGCTATAGTTGGTTGTAGCATTTTTTCTCTATAGTCTGAATGTTAACGCCCTGGTGTCAACCCCCCCCCCCCTTGTCGGGATAATCAATATGTACTTATAATACTTTTGAACTCTAATTAATCATCTTCTGAACTAGCAAAAACACATTTATTTTATATATATCTTGCAATGTTTGGTTTTGGTGTCAACCACCCTAAATGATGTCACTCGGTGCGGTTCGCAACCCCCGGCCCGCCTCAAGACGTCTCTGGAAATAAACATGCAATATACAAGCTAATGCAATGTAAATGTTAGGCCTAGGTTTGAGATTTTAAAATGAAATACAATAAAACAGACAACACAAGACTTAGCTGATACAGAAGAAAACACATTTCTGCAGACAGCTATTAATAGAACATGACATAAACAAAAATAAGCTGTAAATAGAACAACACACCAGGGGTCGGCAACCTTTTGAAACAGAAGAGCCAAAAGTTAAAATTTTCAAAATTTCCCTGGTTTTAAAGAGCCACAAACATTTTTTTTATTTTAAATTTTTTATTTTTTTATTAAGATTATTAGTATTTGTGCAAGGAGCTGGAGAGCCGCATCTTGATATCAAAAGAGCCGCATGCGGCTCGCGAGCCGCAGGTTGCCGACCCCTGCAACACACGCATGATATAGGCGGCGAAAAAAAATAAACTACTTTATTTTCTATTAATTCAACTTGTCACAAATACATTTAACATGTGCTATAAAAAAACAAAACATGTTTATTCTGGTACATTTAAAATAATATGTATGTTACTCTGATTTTATTGCATATACTTTGTCAATGGCCGTTGTTATGATAATACGTCAAGGAACAATATACTAAATATGACTAACACTGGATTAACACAGTCGATAATATTTTTACTTAAATATAGTTATATGTATTTTTATTTTTTATTTTTTTTGTAATCAATGGACACATCTTTATGTTTAGAAGCATGAAAGTTTAGCTCATGATAATTTAGTTCGCTGTTTTAGTTTTAATGGTTTATATCACGAGAAGCCTATACAATAAGTTACCAACATGTATGAACAATAAACGGATAATTGTATAAAAAAGAACCCGGATGAGAAACACACTAAGAAAACGATCTCAGGACACATGATCTCAGATAAAATATATCAGACAAAATATATCAGACAAAATAAATCAGACAAAATATCTCATGGAGAAATAATCTGAGGACAAATGATCGCAAGGACAAATGATATCACGTACACAAGATACCAGGACAAATGATCTAAGGACAAATAATACCATGGGCAATCAATATCAGACAAAATGTCTCAGACAAAATATCTTCCAACGAAATTGTAATAGTGTATTGGATGATTTTTTTTTTATTGACTTTCATATGGTTTTGTTTACTATGTTTAATATTGTTTATAGGCTTATATAATAATTGTTAGAAATGTTTGCCGCATACATTTGTCATATTGCACTAAACATTTTAAAATTAAGAATACTAATACAGTATGCGAAGATTAAAGACATTTTTTTTCGATAGACAGCGTAGGTTGGGTTGCCAAACAAATGACAATGAAGACACACCTTCGTAACAAGGTGGCCGCACGCTTTGATTGCAGAGACATGCCTTAAGAGAAAGACATCCGCCCTCCATGGACAATACAACTAGTATCTAATAGCAATGCGTCGGTCATACCTTAGTGTAATAAATGCTTATTTAAACGTCAGCGGTTGTCGCGGAGCTAAGTATAACTTACTGTGCATGCAAACAAAGAGTATTTATGGAGATTACTCAGCTATGGCCTCTTTCTTTACCTCGCAGAAAGGGTATAGGACATTCATTTCTGGTGAATTTATGTTTATATAAGCCAGAAGTGGAGCAGCAGAGAAAGAGGTGTTTTTTTTTAGCGTTAGTTGAACTTAAAGGTAAATAATTTACTTAAATAATTTACTTGATAGTTTCTCCTTTAAAAATTAAAATAATTATGACAAGACATTATACATCATTTGATAACATTGAACAATCGATTTATTCGCTTGTTTTTGAAAAGCGTAAGCAATCTCAATAATGTTTCTAAAATTAGTAAAAACAAACAATTTATAAAAACAAAGACACACTCATGTAAGCAATTCATATTTTTTTATAAATGTGGTTTTAAATATAAATTTAATGAGCATGTCCGTCTTTATTGTTTAACTAAAGGTTACTATTTGTTTTTAAAAATCACTTATAGGCTAGTGATATACATTTGGTTTGATTTATTTCCCTTAGAAAATACACATGCTTAAATGGGAAGTAATTATAAACTGTTTCTTTATTGTTAAAAAAAAATACATTTAAAACAAAAATACATTTTAGCTAAAATGTGTATAGTCCTATAATAATTGTAACACAAACATTAAATATAATGTGTTCATTTTAGATATGTTAACCTCGAGTTGTGAGCGGGTTATACATGTTCAGAACGTGTAAACTATACCTACGGCAATGTATCGATCCTAAGTTGACTTTCTATGAAACGATTAAGTTTTATTTAGACCCCGAATGTATACCAGCCTCATCTCTAATGATACCTTTAAAAAATTACCAAAACTAACTAAGGGGTGTAGCAAGATTATCTCTTTAGATGTTGTGACAAGCACAACCACTCAAACGACTGTCAGGTTTCCATAAAAAAGAAGATTTTATTTTTGTTACTGTAAACAGTCTGCTCAGTTATTTGATTAAATAGACCACAGTAATGCATGGGCCATGAGATAACACCATTAGTTAACAAGTAACTCGTTTTTCATTCGTTTCAAAATATGTTGTATCCTACGTTTTTAATGTTTTCTATTTTTGTTTTCGTTGTATTGCCTTAGTTTATTCTTAGGCATAAAATCTAACCCGTGGACAATGTATTTGCTTTTACTCCTTGATATTAATGGAATAAACACGTCCATCTTATAAGTCAACAATATGTGTCATAATGTTTAGCAGCTGTTGTTGTTGGCTCTTGTACATCCCGTCGGTCAACTCGCTTTCAACATTTAAAATACATTATATCGATGATATTATAATTTTATATATTTGGCAATCATCAGCTACATCAAACGTTACAAAGAGTTGGTTGATCACTTCCCCCATATGTTGTCACAGCTCTCCCTATGATACAGCCATGTGGATAACAACAAGGGTCTTCTAGTGAACTTCAACTTTGTTAATTACGGTTTCTTGTTTCTAGATTCTGCTGAGTTAGACGTTCAGTCCGTTTGTGTTTTATATATTTGTGTTTCACATATTTTGTTAACATACGATATTTAATTTGTTTAGTACAAATCTATTAAAACAAGGCTTATGAGCATCACTATTTGACTATTCAAAAAAGGGAAATAAGTCATGGAAGAGGTTTGAACGTTTGCTTATCTTTGATAAGTTTGATTGTAGGAGAAAGAGGACTCGGCTTTCACAGTGGTTTAAAAACGAAGGAAAAATGAGCGTGGGGTGGTGTCTAGAGAATAAAGATATTCCAACCGCAGCTACGGTAATCTTTTTTACAAAACAAACATTAAGTCAAAAATGCAAGATTTTTTTTTTTAACTATAACAATTTTTTATGGTCGGCCGTGGGCCCCTAAATGGCGTGCCCCCCCCGCATTGCGGGGTCTGGCGGCACTGTAGTTCCGCCCCTGACCGGGTGATATCGAACCTTGTAACGCCACTAACCAAATACAACATTTTAAAAGTAGCTCATGATTTTTTTTTTAATTTGGTTTTTTTTTCGTATAAGTTTGCAAATTTCTTAATATGTTCATTGAAGTCCATTTTAGCTGCTTCTGCATGTTCTATACTTATGATGATCAAGTTACTGACCCAAAGGGCATATCTATAACTTGTTTCATAACATCATCATAATGAAGAGACTTGGGGCGCCCAACTGTATACTACTGCCGAGGTGGCTGGAGGACACCCCTTATTTTCTTTAGCAATTGATTATAGTAGCACTCCGTTTCCATTGGGCATGGCGCTCATTAAAACAAATGTATGCGCCGTAGTGCTCACGGGGGAGCCCAGGGCGCCGGCTGATGCACTTGTGTAGTTTGACCATTGAATTAAAAAGTAACCCTAACCCCTTGCGCAGGACACCCAATTAACTGACCCCAGGTGCCGCTCTCCAAACGAAATAGAAAAAAATATTTAATGCCAGAAAACTTTGCAGGAGTCAGAGTTTCTTTCTTACTTCTCTTCGAGGGGGGGGGGGGAAGCTACTGTTTCTCGTGTGAGGGGTTGGCGTAGGAAATTTCACGCTCAGTAGAGTTTTGTCCGAATAATTCTAAACGACTTCACAATGTTCCTTGGAGATTGGATCATTTTTTTGTATTAATGCATACAAGACAAGGAGACAGACAAACACAAATCTTTAAGTAGCGGCATATTGATGATTAGAGATAAATTAGATCAACAAACACATTGTGATTAAGATTAAAACTAGAGAAACATTGATGCATTTTTCGACTCAGATTGTTGTGAAAACACTGTCTTCGATTGTTATTTTTAAAAAAATGGCTCAATTAAAATTATGAATGTATGGAACTTCGGTGAGGACAGAGAATTGTGATGGGAGGGGGTGCATGTTTGTGGCGGTTGGGTAGAGAATTGAAATGGGAGTGGGTGCATGTTTGTGGCGGTGGGGTAGAGAATTGAGATGGGAGGGGGTGCATATTTGTGGCGGTGGGGTAGAGAATTGAGATGGGAGGGGGTGCATGTTTGTGGCGGTGGGGTAGAGAATTGAGATGGGAGGGGGTGCATGTTTGTGGCGGTGGGGTAGAGAATTGAGATGGGAGGGGGTGCATGTTTGTGGCGGTGGGGTAGAGAATTGAGATGGGAGGGGGTGCATGTTTGTGGCGGTGGGGTAGAGAATTGAGATGGGAGGGGGTGCATGTTTGTGGCGGTGGGGTAGAGAATTGAGATGGGAGGGGGTGCATGTTTGTGGCGGTGGGGTAGAGAATTGAGATGGGAGGGGGTGCATGTTTGTGGCGGTGGGGTAGAGAATTGAGATGGGAGGGGGTGCATGTTTGTGGCGGTGGGGTAGAGAATTGAGATGGGAGGGGGTGCATGTTTGTGGCGGTGGGGTAGAGAGTTTTTAGCGATGCGTATAAATCTGCGGATGCCAGATGCCAACCTCACAAAAGAGTCAATGTTCAAGTTTATTTATAGGCTTATTCTCTCAACGGCTTGCCCGACAATGTACAACCCACCCACCTCCCCAATACAAATGTTTGGGGCCTGTTTTGGATTTTTTAATTACTTCTACAGTAGAAAAGAAACTGGAACATTGTTTTTTAATATAAATATTAAAATATCAATGTTCAAGTTTATTTATAGGCTAATTCTCTCAACGGCTTGCCCGACAATGCAACAATGCCTATAGTGTTATTAATACCGATGGCCCTTGCACAACTCTACCATGCACAGTAAGAAAGATCAGGGGCCTTTTTTTAAACTGTTGATTACTTCTACAGCAGAAAAGAAACTGGATTTCCGTTTTCTTTTTAAGATTATTTTTATATTACAAATATTAACATTCCATTGTAAAAGTTTTTAAAAATGTAAAGAGGGAAAAAGGCGCCTATTTGCCTTGGGCTCATATGCCTTGCTTACGCTAGCTTTACGGTAGCTAAGTCACTGCCGCAATAATAATGTGTATCTATATCAATATCAGGTGAGTTGTTATGATCGTACATATTTTGTTCTTATTAAAATGATTTTAGCAATGATTACATTGAATTTGGAGCATTTCCAAAAATGCTAATAAATTCGGTTAAGCAACTAAACAAAGTAAAGCATTTTGTTGTACCGTGTCATCTATCTACTAAAACAAAATGCGTGGATTATAGAATTGTTCGAAGTAAAGTAACTGTGTTTTTAATCTTACTAATTTTAAACAAAACACACTCTTGAGTTCACACTTTGATCAAACGAATGAAAGTTTATTGTCGATGTATAGTGAAATTGATGGATCCCTTACAGCTATGTTGCGCTCGATATGTTAGGGTGTATATATTTCAATTATACATATAGCTATTATGTCCTTATGTATTAGGGTGTATAATATATTTACCTACGTACGGCTGTGTTAGGGTGTCATTATATGTATGAATATAGACGGCTAAGTTATAGTGACATACGTGTATATAGTGTACGGCCTGCATAACATTTAAATTTGTGTGTTAAGGTGTAACATGTTAACATATGTATGGCAGTGTTACGGTGTAATATATTTACATATGTGCAATGATTTTAAAAGTTAAATAGAAGACATGGTCACACTGACAGAGAATCTTCACTGAAGTTGACTTAACATTGGCGATTCACACAAAACTAAATATATTTCTAAAAATTTAGGGATGCGCAATTTCTGCCTTGGTTGAGGTAATAGTTAAGGTGCTTCATTCTCCCCTAAAATTATATCACACCTCATTTTACCAAACCCCTCCATTAAAATTATTTTTATACATATTTTTTCAACTGAAATCTTAATTAAGCTCGATTTTCTTGACAACGCAAATAAAATTAAAACTCATTTTCTAGTTTTTACTGCAATAACGTTTGATTTCTTTTTCTCTCTATCATCATCAATCCCTCCTCATCTATCCCTTCCCCTCTCCAGATATGTCGTCATGTATAGACGATCCATTATATAAATTGATATACATACATCTCAACACATTATGGGTTCTACTTTTAATAGTGAAGCAAAACAATACACATCACCAAAAACAAGTATAGCAATGTACATTATTATTGGTAATTTGAAGAAAGTTTTATGTTCTCAATAAGTATGTTCTTTTATATATATAATACAGGAATAGGATATTACACCCGTTAACAATAATCATTATTGCACAATGTACACTGACAGATATCATCGCTTGCCTTGAAACAAGTAGAAATTAATACTGTTGTATTCATTGTTTGCAATTACAGAAATTATTTAAACAAAAAAACAAGGATACCTCTGTTATTTTTTTGTTATATTATTTAAAACACTTTATTGTAGAATATATGTCTAATTTTACGAAAAATTAGTAAGTCTATTTGATTTATTTATGTGTTTAGAATTCGTTTACCAAATGGTCTATTTAATAAGTAATTATTTCCCTTGCACATTAACCAAACAAGAAAAATTTGTTGGTAAATATCAGCATCGGAAAAATGAAACAAACGAATTATGGGCGACATTGTATCGAATCATATGGATACATTTAACATAAACTAATATATATATAAAATGTAAGATACGTATGCGTTACTAAAAGAGATGGTCAAATGCAGTGGCGTAGCTACCGTAAAGCTAGCGTAAGCAAGGCATCGGGGCCCGAGGCAAATAGGGGCCCTTTTACCTCTTAAAAAAAAAAATTTTTTTCACTGGAATTTTAATATTTGTTTAATGAAGATAATTTTAAAAAGAAAATGTAAATACAGTTTATTTTCTACTCTAGAAAAATTAATAGTCCCAAAAAGCAGTGTTTCTTCCAGACATTTTTCTCCGGGGGGGGGGGGGGGGGGCACTTGAAATCTTCGGGGGGGGGGGGGGGGGCGGTAAACTTTCTTCGGGGGCGGCGGTAAAAATTTTTCCGAAGAGATGCCTGGAAGAAACTCTGCCAAAAAGGCCCCCAGTCCTTTCTTTGTAATTCTACACAACTCACGTTAAAGCATTGAAAATCAATCAATATATATTGAAAAACCATTTATTATGCTAATACTTATAGCCATGGACCTATAGTATTACAAATCAGATGGTCAATGTAATAATTTCACGCAGATTTTACATTCTGTCTCACGCACTAGCTTTGCTCTTCTTCTGACTCAGGCTTGCTTAGGTCGTCGTTTGGCAGTTCTTCAAAAAATGGGTTGTTTTGTTCACATACCTATTGTTTTAGTTTTTTATGTCGTTACATTTTAGATTAGGCAGGATAGTTATGTAGGCTTGTTTTAGGTGGTCAGACAAGGGAGCGACACGGGCAGCTTGAGCATGGTTTCTGTCTCTTGCTGCACAATAGGATGCTCTGGCCTGTCGGGGATGAATTGTTGATTCTATCTCTCTTTGAGCATGATAAAGTGTGATTTACTCTTTACAATTTGTATTTCTGTGAATTTCAGAAGCATATCGCTTGTCATATTGATGATGTTGTTTTGTGTCTCTGGTGTAGAAAGTGAGGTTTGCAGAATGCTAGACATTCAGATAAAATCTTTTGATTAACGCTGGGCATATGTCAATCAAATTTATATTGGAAAGTCCTCAAACATCAAATTATGTCATCACTTTAGTCCATTTCGTGTGCTAGCTGATGACATGTATTGCTTTTACCTTGATTCTCATTGGCTGGTACAGAAATAACTTGGACATTTGTGGTTTTTCGCGGGTAAACATCGGAATCCTTTGTTATTCTATTGTGGCATGTTATTTAAACACTAAATATTGCTGTATTGAGTAAGATTTTTGCTACCATATGTTTATACAAGATAGATGTGCACTAAAACTACACTAAAAAGACGCTAATTCAAAATAAATTTTAAAAAATTGGTCTTTATATTTTTAGGCAGAGAAAGTCTCGAGAAATAAAACGAGCTCTTGTTACAATGAGCAATGTCAATAAACGTGTGGTCATATTTGGTCTGGAATTTTAAAAAAAAATACAGGTTTAACAGGCATCATTGAAAATATACTTATTTTAAAAGATTTTACACAGATTTAAATATACCCTACATCTAATTAGTTTTAGATTTCCGGGGTTGGTGTGGTCGAGTCGGTAAAGCTCATAGTTGCTAAACCGAAAAGTCTCAAGTTCGACTCTCGCGCAGATGAAGCGCGTTAGCTGGGGACAGCCGCTCTTCTAGGAGAGACAACTCCAAAATCAAACAACTGCTGCCTTGTAGTTTGGTCGTGGTGGGACAAAGGCTATAGAAGCAAATCCAAAAAGAAAAGCAGGCTGAAATCGGAGTCAATGGCCTAAATGGCGCATAACAAGTTGGCCCGTATATTTATTTGTGTTTTGAGGGGATCTCTTCCAAAACTAACATTAAGAACTAAGAAAAAAAAATAAGAAGGAGAATACTGGTAGTTAAGGCTAAATAATAGAGTCAACAAAAATAGAAAAGTAAACGCGAAAATGTGGAAATGTTTCTTTAGCTGAATCATTATAAGTTTATTTCCAGTATGACATTCAAATAGATGCCAGCCCTATTCATACGGGGATGGATTGGACATACCATAAGTAGGGAAGACTATAATATAGTAGAGAAGTTATGAAGTGAAAACACCCAGGGAAAAAAGAAAGTGTGCCGGCCAAACAGATTTTGGAAATAAACAGTAGGAGAACCAAAGGCCGCTGAGCTGACGTGTAGATCAGCCCAAAAACCGAGCCCGTGGAGAGGTGTGGTAGCAGCCATTTGCTCCCAATGAGCCATAAAGGAAGAAGTCAGAAAGTAAGTCATAAAACAGAGACATGTTTAATTATTGGTCCCGATATATTACATTATTCTTTAGACTCTGTTTTCGAAAACGGTTCATAAAAGTATCTTATTGACAAATTAATAGACAAATATCATGGACATCTTTTTTGGGCAGTTCCAATGGCGAAGCCAGGATCGTCTCATGGGGGGGGGGGGGGGGGTTCAAATTTTTACCCGGGTACAAACTTTCGATTTGCACCCCTCCCCCCTCAAACTTTCGTTTTGCACCCCTCCCCCCTCAAACTTTCGAATTGCACCCCCGCCCCCCCCCCCCCCCTCAAAATTTCGATTTGCACCCCCCCTCAAACTTTCGATTTACACCCCCCTCATACTTTATATATATACCGAGAGGTCTTTGGGGGGGTTATGACCCCCCCCCCCTAACCCCCCGCCCTCCTACGCCACTGGGCAGTTAAATATATGCAAAGGTGAAAATAGAAGAACAAAATATATAATTAAGGATTAGTGTGTGCACTATCAGGCTAGTTCTCAAGACAGCAAATAAGAAAGATTAATAAGAAAATGTGTGTTCAGCTCTATGTGGCCAGCTCACGCGTCGGATAACCTTCTTATTTAGAGGGCATTCACAAATGATGTCACGCTGTTTTACCAACTAAAAAAAGTAGACCATCTCACCCTCCTTTTTAAGTGACGTCATTAATTAATAGTAATTGACGATAAATAATTTTCAATTAATTCATTTACAAATGAATAACCTTTTCTAAATTTATTAGATTCATCAAATACTAGGTCGGCTGCCCAGTGCTGGCTAGTGTCTGACAAAATGATCTGATGGTTAGGAAGTTCACAAACGATACATTTATCTAAGAGAGAAAGTTGGGATGAGGGTCAACTGGGAAAGAAACTTACTATGGACAACAAAGCGTTGATGTACAGCAATAGTATCGAATTTAGGAAGGTCACTACTACTTTTTCAAAGCTATTTAAAAAAAAACTTACTAAAGGAAGATAATTCAAAGTATACACATTTACTATTCCATTTCTTGTCCAAAAAATATTAACCTTAGTTAATAGTACTAGATTCTATATTCTTTTTAATTATTTGTAGGATACATGATAGTCTGGGATAAAAGTTCTACCAATATCACATACATATATTTTATATTTAAACTTTTATAAAAATATCGATTATGGTCGGCTAGTACTCTAGTCAATAGTGTAAAACATGTGTGTATACTGTATACATTACGCGGTATACCACATTGATTTTATTTTCTAAATGTGAAATCTGTTTTAATTTGATTGGAAAATGTCATTTCAAAATTCATTAACAATTATAAGCGATTTAATGTGGAACAACACATGTTTACTACTATTTTGTTATTGTACATAGTTCTATTTCTAATTAATTATGCTTATTGTGTTAAGTTCCTTCCCCTGATAAATTTTAAAACTGGAATCGGAGTAAATAAGAAGCACTAGAATTATTTTTTTTTCAAGTACAATAATTTATTCGCCAAATAACATACAGTCCAATAATAACTATTTAATGACCATTTGCACATAGAAACAAAACGAAATTATCGTAGACTTTCGCAGCTTTTCTACGATGATAAAAACGATTCATTTTGTATACCTACGAATATAATTTGAGATATATTAAAATTTAGGTAAAACCCGCCTTGCACTCCTTTTTTTTTTAAACAATCTGTTTTTTTTTTCTTTTTGAAATCATTTGACCCTTTTTGCACTCTGTCACAAATCTGTTATAAACTATACTACTGTATATAAAGCAACAACAATATATAAAACTACTACTGTATATAAAGCTACTACTATATATCAAATATTATAAATCTACTACTAAAATGGTGTTACTGTTTGAAATGTTAGGCGGAACAAAAAAAATCTTTTCTTCCTATAATGTCCAATTATTCGTTCCAATATTTCAAGGCTTCAACCAAGACTTATGACGCTTTTTATATAATGTCTGTAATACTTGTGTCTTCTTCTTCTTGGTTCTTAATTTAGTATTGGAATGGATTTTTTTCTCCGACAGAATAAAACATACGTGTCAACGTGTTGTGTGTGCTTTTAAGACCGTTGTCGCCTATTTCAGCCCGCTTTGATTTTTTGGATTTGCTTCCATAGCCTCTGTCCAACCAAGAACAAACTACACTCCAGCCAGGGGCGGAACTACAGTGCCGCCAGACCCCGCAAAGCGGGGGACCCACGCCATTTAGGGGCCCACAGCCGACCATAATCCATTTTTGTATTTAAAAATGTTTTTAATTTTCTTGCATTTTTGACTTGGTGATTGCTTTGTAAAAAGAATAGTGTAAAAGCGGTTGGATTATCTTTATTCCATAGACACCATTCCACGCTCTTGTATATTCTTTTTCCCTTGGTTTTTAAACCATAAGCTGTTGTATGAAAGATAGGCTAACGTTCAATACACTTCCATGACTTATTTCCCTTTTTTAAATAGTTAAATATGGGTGCTAATAAGCTCCTTTTAATAGATTTGTACTAAACAAGTTAAAAAGCAATTACTTCTCTTAATTATTATTTTAAAAAAAACGTACTAAAGAATGACATAGTTTAAAAAAGAAATGTATTTAAAATTAATAATATCAATACAGAAAAAACATTAAATAAACATAACATGAGAAACCATTGCACATACAAAGTTTTCACGTTTTATATTCTTTTAACTGGCTAAAGGATTTGAGGTATTACACAGAGCTAAAAAAAAGATGTTCAAAACAAACGAATTTAAGTCCGCACACACATTTCAACAATAATTTCTATGTACATTCTACATTTTTACCAGTATTTATAAATACTTTTAAATATTTGTGTAGACATTTCAAAATACTTCAGGTTGATGGCCATTGAATGTTGAAGATTTTCCTTCTTTGTAAATATTTGTTAACATTATTATTACTGTCACTTCTTTTCCTTCAAGTCAAACCTAACTTGAAGTTAATTCAGTCATAATAAGGTACAAAAAAACTAATTAAAAGAGAATTGCTTAAGTTGTGTGCATGTCAGTACAAAAACAAAAGTTTGCATACGTTTTTGACTTTGGTTTCATATGGCTGTTCCCCATTGTCAGTGAGTATTTAAAATAAAGCATATGAAAAATATCAAAAAAAAAAAAAAAAAAAAAAAAAAAAAAAAAAAAAAAAAAACGAATGCACTCACACACATGTTGTTGTAATTTGCTTTAATTAAAAAAAAACCCCAAAAACAATTACATTTTTTTCAAAACCCGATCAGGCCGGAAAGAGTATCCTATGTTCGTATATATATATATATATATATATATATATATATATATATATATATATATATATATATATATATATATATATATATATATATATATATATACATATTTATATATATATATATATATATATATATATATATATATATATATATATATATATAGATATATATATAGATATATATATATATATACATATATAGGGGCCCACAAAAAAATTATGCGGGGGGCCTTTTTTTCTAGTTCCGCCGCTGACTGCAGCAGTAACTTAATTATGTACTACTAATATGTAATTCCGTTATTTTTAAGCCATAAAATGCAAACAGTTGCATGTTTAGGGGCTCATGTTCATATTGTTATTAAGTACATTTATTGATTTATTGTAATGCCTCTTGTTATAAGTAGAAGATACACATAAAACTTTTTTAAGTGATGCGGTATTTCTGCAGTTTTTTCTCATTGACCGTAAGTTAAAAAAGCGTAGTAGAATTGTTTTCGCATGCATTAGTATGTGTATAGTACTTGCACTGATTCTATCAAACGTATTTCAACAAAGAAAATATTCAAGCTGTACACGCTAGGTACTAAAGGTACTGCACTGTAGGCGTTAGGCCTAGGTTTGTGACTTTAAAATAAAATGAAGACGTATCCTACATGTAAGTTCAAACACATACAGAACACTGATACAGAATTATACGTCTATATCATCATCCAACTAGCTGTCTTCATAAAAATATCATTTGAAGATCAAAAGCAAAGGTTTAATCGTAATTTTCAATATTTTCAAGTTTATTATAACTTCCTTTAAGATAGTTGATAGTAAAATGTGACATTAACCTATTCAGACCATTTTTGTTAATGCAAAAACGATAGATATGCACGTCGAATTTTAGAGAGTTTAGATTGGCCACAACAACACCATGTCTGTAATAATACAGGAAAAACTATAGGCCTATATAAAAAAAAATTTTTTTTAAAGTCTGAATATAAAGTGCGATGGTTCGATTAAAAAAAAAACCGATTAAATTAATGAATACAGTTTATGTTTTGATAAGTGAAAGCTTAGTTTATAATAAAATAATCCTTTGTCTAAGTTTTAATTGTATAAAGCATGATACGCCAATGCAATAAGTTGCCAACGTGCCAACGTTTATGAGAAATCGTATCCAAAGAAAAAAAAAACCGAATGAGGAACCCATCTTCAGAAAACATTTCCTGGATTTCACTAAATACTTAAGTGCAGCTTCTAAATGAATTTTTGTGAATCAATACGTACTATTATTAGTTTACACCTGCATATTTTTGATGGGTAATGACATTAATATGAGTTGTTTGTTGTTTTATTATTATTATTATTATTATTATTATTATTATTATTATTGTAGTTCATGTTTATAAATAATTAAAATACATTGACAGGCTCAGAAAATATTGTGTTTGTGTTTTTTTCTCGTGTGTGTAAGGTTGTTAGCGACCTTACATCATGTCGCTGAATGCACGGGCCAATATATGCATCACATATATGACAGTAACCTGATGACCAAAGATAGCACCCCCCCCCCCCCAATCTATACAAGTAGCTTGACTGATGTAAAAAAAAAACGATGTCTTTCGGTTAGCATTACCTTTGTTAAATATTATCTCTGTTTCAACTGAGTTAGAAGACACATAACATTTCTCATTCATTTGAGTAGCTGGCTTTTAAAAGAAAAGTCAACTATTTATCCAACAGTATGGAGGAGACAGCAATAGTTATTCAACCTAAATAATTTGCTTGTCTCTGAAAGCAACATTAAATAAGCATGCGTTTATCGTTTTCTAAATGTACCAAGAGCATTTATAAAATATTGGAGATCGTCTTTTCGTATTTAAGCATATAATAATAATTTATTTTTGGGTTAAGAGATCTTAAATATTGTAAGAGTGTTGTTTTCTGATTTTTGGTTTCTTTTTCAAATTGATTCATTTAGTTATGAATCAGTTTTGTGTTTGTGAGTTGTTTCCCATTAATAATTTAAAAAATAAATGGGAAGTAATAGTGATTAGATCGTTTAAAATGCCAAATACAATTATTATTTATTTACTTACCAATCTTATAATAACATATTATTTCCATCTAAAATATAACATACAGTTAGCTGAAGATGGGCTGATTATTTTAAGAGTTTCAAATAAAGTTTTGTAACTGAATGAGAGGTCATATGAGGGTGGGGTAGAAGAATGTTTGATTTTATGTATAAATGTAATGCTCCGTAATGAATATACGATATATATATATATATATATATATATATATATATATATATATATATATATATATATATATATATATATATATATATATATATATATATACCCTCCACGGATCGCCTATACTTACGTACGCCTGGTACAGTGTGGAATCAACACAAAAAAGGTCGGAATCAATAAAATACAGTGTTCCTTATTTACACATGACATCGACTCCTACCCTAACTACGTCCTAACACCTGACTGTCTACTAACACTATCTAACTACAACTAACACTAGATTTCTCGCTACACACTTCTATGACCATCTCTAACACTATCTACTTCTAACTCTCTACTGCTGACCTAACTACTGACCCACGCTTCAGTGGTCATCTGACCGTATCACTTGACCGGTTATCTCCTGTAATGTTGGTCTACCTAACTACGTTATGCTCTGTTTCTGCTAACTTCTACTTGACTTCTATAACTTAAACTTGCGTCATAGCAGATCATATTCCCATATACATACAGTTGAAACAAAAAAAAATCATTTGGGATTAGATGTGATCGATTATATTCCATGGGTGGTCAGATGTAAAGCTTTTTCATCAATAAGGTAGGTAAATCTACGGCCCGCGAGGTCATTTTATCCGGCCCGCGACGATCTTTTTGTCCACTGAATAAATGTTTGTTGGAGGTGGCTGAGGAGCTTTGCACAGAAAATTCAAAACTATTTGAAAATGTAGCTTTGTGTGCAAATACAATTAATTGTCGTGTTGCAGGCATTGGTGAAAACATAGTGACTCTAATAGCGAAAAATTCAAGGAAGTTCTGCCATTTTTCAATTGCAATGGATGAGTCGCTGGGCAGCTGTCCCACATCTCAACTTCTTGTGTTCATTAGAGGTGTGGATGAAGACCTGAACATAACACAAGAGCTGGCTTCCCTACATATAATGTATGACACTGTTACCGAAGAGGCTATCTAACCATAGATAGTTAAGAGACAAACAGAAAATCGCAAGATTTACCATATTTCACAGCAGTAAGATTGCTAATTTTGCGAGAAAATCTAAGAAAAGAAATAGGTGATTTCCTGATAGTAAAGACAAGTCACAGCCATTATTGTCTGATAAAGAGTGCGTATAGAAATTGTCCTCTGCTGCAGACATTAAAATTTTCTGAACCTAAAACGGCAAGAAAGTGAAATCTAGTTTCTGATCTATACACCCACCTAAAGGCCTTTAGATACAAACTTGTCATGTGTTTGGAGCAAGTACAGGCTAACAACTTGATAAACTCTCAGCAGCGCAAGGTCTTTACGGCTGAAGCAACCACTGAGTTCCCGACGTCATTTACATACGAGATCATTAAAGTCCTCCAGCTGCAGTTTCAGTAGCCGTTTTCTGACTTGTATTCAAAGGCAGAAGAAGGGAGACTGTTTCAAAGCACATTTGAAGCAAAGATGAACTGCAGCTGGAGGTCATTTAATTGCAAGAAAATGACTTCCTTAGAGAAACGTTCAAAGAAGGGCGGATGGGTTTTCATACGTTTTTGTACAAGGGAGACTTTCCTAATATTAAAACGTTTGCATCAAAGTACCATTCAAATTTTCGAACAACATACCTGTGTGAACAAACATTTTCAAGAATGAAATAGGTGAAGAACAATTTGGAACTCGGGTGGGGGGGGGGGGGGGTGTTGACACTTGAAATTTGTATATGTATAAATTATATTTCGTTGGGGGGAGAGGGGCAGAGGCGTAGCGACCCTTCCCGGCGCCCGGGGCGAACTTTCAATTTGGCGCCCCCCCCCCGCTTATATATATATATATATATATATATATATATATATATATATATATATATATATATATATATATAGATATATGTATATATATATATATATATATATATATATATATATATATATATATATACATGTGTGTGTGTATAATTATGTGTGTGATAGTGTGTTTATATATAAGCTTGTGTGTGGGTAAGAGTGTAAGCGTGTGTGTAAGCGTGTATGCTACAGTCCGGACAAAGTTTAATAATTACATTGTATGATTTTCATTCCTTAAAACTTTACGACAATTTAATTCCCATTAAGATGCGTTTAACTTTTTTTGCGAAAGATTAGTGATGTCAGTAAAAAAAAATTAGCCTGATCTGTGTTAGAGGGTAGTTTGTAGCTAACGCTAATATGTTTAGACCAGCCTTTTATGTTCTAGTTTTGGAACGATCTCTGTTGTGATATGGTACATAGTTGGATTCGAAGTTTGTTAGAGTAAGGACACACAAGTGACATACAAGAAGAAGTTATCAGAAAAATGTATTGTTCACATTGGAATACGACATGGGTATTTCGTTGATTGGTTGATGGTATGACAAAACAAGCTAGAGAAAACAAACTGGAATTCAACGGATGTTAACAGCTCGTAGTCTTGGATTTTGCAGATTTTCCCTGCCTTCTCGCACACAGAGTTTCTTCCAGACATCTCTTTGGGGGGGGGGGGCGAAGCCCCCCCGAAAATTTTTTTACCGCCCCCCAGAACGAAATGAAATTTATATAATTTATATATAGAAAATATATACGTTTAACAGTGGAGAATGAAATAAGAGCATGGAAAAAAGTGGTGGTTAGTGGCTTAGGGATTCAAGAATCCGTGATATTTAGTTCTCTTTAATATAGTTCAGTGATCCAGGTAAGGTGTAATGCAATCAATCAAAACTATCTGATCTCTCACGTTGAAGTTGAGAGAATCGTAAGAATCTTACAAAGAACTAGTCGCGTCTTTTTTTTTTTAACAAAACTGGCTATTGAAATTGTACATTACGCGTTAATACACTTGGTTTCTTTACTAAGTGTTAAGAGAGTTATCTACTCACCAATCCAGTACAAATACTTGCGATTTTTGTTAGCGAAAAAAGCGCCCCCCACCCCCACACACACTCATCACAACCATCTTGGACAAAGTTTGTAGAGCGGTTTTTAACGTAACTAACTTTTTTTAAAAACGTTACACAATTATACAATGCACAGTACAATTCGTTTCTTTCTGAGAGCTAAAGGTTGTTTACTCAGAATCCTGTGTAATTTTGCTATTTTATTTAGCCTAAAAGCGCCCCCCTGCACCATCTTGATAAAAGTCACTAACGTATTTTACAGTTCAACAATCGTACAATAGTTTTAATACAATTGGTTTCTTTTAATAGTGGTAACGTTTATCGACTCAACAATCTAGTGTAAATTCTTCCGTTTTAAGTCTCGAAAAAGCGCCCCCCCCCCCATCTAGGAAAAGCTTCAAAGCGGTTTTGCCGGTCACTGTTTCTTAAGAGTATATGTTTTACATTAAGAAATCAAGGTAGAAAACAGTTAAATCAGTATGTAAAGGCGTGTAGCCATTACATTTCTTAACTTAGACAGTTTATAATTTAAAACTGCAGCATAAAATCAGCTTTAACATTTTTTTCCCACCCCTTTTGGCGCCCCCATAGGGTCGGCGCCCGGGGCGGCCGCCCCCCCCGCCCCCCCTAGCTACGCCTCTGGAGAGGGGCAGTAACGTTCTTCGGGGGGTGAGGGGCGCGCCACGACTCTGACAAGATGACTTAAAGAAATTCTGGCCCCCGAACTGATATTTAATAGTTAATGCGGCCCTCGGGCTGAAAAGTTTGGAGACCCCTGATTTATATCATCGGTCGCCGAATATACTGTGCTATGTTTGTATAGGGTTAAACGTGTAACTATGCAGTCAGTAATAAACGTGTTTTATTTATTTATTTATTTTATTTTAAACATTGTATTCACAGACGTCGTTTTCATGAACCTAAAAAATATGTTTTCATAAAGGATCAAATCACAACAGGGTAAATAAAATGAAATAGTATAACTAGTATTATTTGTGCAAGGAGATGGAGAGCTGCATCTGGACCTCAAAAGAGTCGCAAGTTGCCGACCCCGACCCTATCCAGATATGTCGTCATTTATAGACCATCCCTTATATATCTAGTACCCTGTTGTAAGCGAGAAATAAAGATAAATAGAGTTCGTACACACGTGTAGGCTTAACGACTGATACATCTCAGGATTACTAATGTATAAGTGTACCAGACACGTACATGAAAATATACTTTTAATACATGTCTTTCGATCAACCAATAAATGTATTCGATTTTGGTTAGTATGGGACATTCGTAAAAAGAAAGTAAGCGCAAAACAAGTCTGATTTTTTTTGTTTTTTTTTTTAATAAAAATAATATGTATTTATGTTATGGGTTCTACGTTTAATATAGAAGCCCAACAATACACATGTCCAAGGAAATAATAATTGCAACGTACTGAGTGCTTGGTAATGAACATAAAATTATGATTAGCCAATGTCATTTTAATAATTTCAGTATAAAAATGTAATGTAAAATTAATTTGTATTTTTTATATAATTTTTTTTTTTTTTTTTTAGAATTTTCCCTTCACACAGTTTACTTCACTCGAGCAAAGAGCTCACTGTGCGGATAGGTCGCATTTTTATTACATGAAAATTACATGAAATAGCATACAATGTACAATCAGTTTCACGTCTTGATTCTTGTTTCTTCTTGTCTTTACTTTCTTGCCTTTAGACTTCAGTTTCCTTTCTTGAATCTGCTTTTCCGTCTTGATTCTTGTTACTTCCTGTTTCAATTTGTCTTTACTTTCCTTCTTTTTGTCTTTTCTTGCCTTTCAGTATCTGTAATGATTTTGCTTCTTTATATTATCTTGTTTTTTGCTTCATTTTCTTTTTTAATTTTGCTTCTTTATTTTCTCTTTTGATTTATCATTTCTTTATTGATTCCTATAGAGCTTTGAGTATAGGTTCAATGGTGTCGTGACGGAACATCCTACCTAAGATTGCTCCTAGGTAGGCGTCGTCTAGCTGAAAAGAATTGATTATTAGCCACTCGTACATTGAAGCCACCATAGTACAAGTACTAGGTGGCTCTTCTCGAGAGCTATGTGTATAATGTATATGGAAAATTCACTCCAGGAGAGAAAATGAGTAGGCAGTGTTGATCTTATATCTTTGGTTTTCTTGCAAAAGTGTGAAACATAATAGTAATGTGTGTAGATTTGTAAATACATTGAATTTTTAAACATTAAACTTAAACACATCTATGTTTTTTTTATTATTAAAACAATATTTTATTAAGTTAATTGGTATGTTTTGTCACATAAAACGGTATTTAATTTTGTTATTTGATTTTGCTTTATCAAACTGATTTTGTATATTAATAAGGAAATTATTTCCCTTGCAAAATTTTTAAGCTAGAAAAAGATTATCTGCAATATTCAAACAAACAAAAATACAAGCGACATTGTATTTAATCAAATGAACAAACTCAAATTAGTTAAAAAGAAAATGTGTCACATGTAAGTCAATATATTATTATAGGTATTATGTTGACACAATCATTAATCAAGTTATTACAACTGTCAGTTAAAGCAGACACTTCAATGGTCGGAGTAGTCGAGTGACTGAATGCACCGATTCTCTTCCCGACATTTTGACTACAATTAAAGCGTACTGTATGCTATGGGTTCTGTACGGAGGTCTTAGCTATGGGATCCGAACTCGTTACTTTCGAGTGAGCAATTGTGGGATATAAAGGTTTAAATATATCTACACCATGTTTAAAAGTAGTTACTGATTGTAATGTAATGTGTTTTGAAAGCAATCTGTTATTTTATCTTTTATTTTTATCCTATCACGCCTAATTATTCGCACATATATTTTAAATATCCAGGCTATTTTGTATTCGTATTTGAACTACCACTTTAATATTAAGGGGGAAGGCTCCGGTAAAAAAAAAACAACTTTTTTAATACTCGTTAGAAAACAGGTATTTCTTTACAGCTTTATTAAGATACATCCGCATATGCATTTCCACTAAAAAAAAAAAAAATTGGAAAAATCTTCGTAACTATGACAACGGCGGCCATCGTGAAAAATTAACCCCTTCGTAGGTTTTCCACCATTAATAAAATATTACATTTTAAGCCGAATAAACAATCAATTCATAATCTTCTTCCATATTTTGGGGCACTCAGCTAAAAATTTCCGCTGGTGTATCCCTTTACCTGATAATCTAAAGAAGGATAATTAAGAAAACGTGATAATAAAAAAGGTTTCAAGACTGGACACCAAATTGTCCTACTTTGGCAATATGCGAGTTGAAATAATAAATGAATAATGTTTTGATCTAAAACAGCTTTAAAAGAAATACAAATCAACTGTATAAAACTGGCAAAAGTCTATCTCTCTTTAATATGGTGTGTTGCTTGTTTGCTTTAATATCATGTTAATTATGTGTCTTGTGTAGTATTGTGCTAATGGGTGGTAGTGTGGCTCTAGTCTAATTATACCAATGTGTTTATGTCTGAATGTGTTAATGCGTGTTCTAATGACATGTAGACCTAGACCTTTAATTATTTTATTTTTTATTAAGGTTGGGTTGTGGATGATGCTAATGGTGTTTTTAAAAATGAAATATCAAATGGCTTTATTTGCATGTTTTATAAAGTGGGTTGCTTTTTGTGCTAACTGTTACTGTAAAGATATGTTTTGGTAATAGTTATTTGTTAATTAGCGCTGCCCTAATGGTTCTACTACAATATGTATACGTGTCCAGCTTCTGTTTAATTGTGTCCGTCAGTCTCGTCCATATGAAGCCGTACAGTTTGAGTTTGTCTGTCACTATAATTTGGGTGTCGTACTTTATCTTTCCTCCCCGTTTCGCAGAATTTTGGATTTCTCTGCATTAGCTTAGCCTCCGCTGCCTATCCCGTATCCTGTAAATGTCTCTATTTTTGTCTTCATTTATTTATCTCTTCCTAGTTAACATTGGTGTCGTCAGCGTATGCTATAG
Organism: Physella acuta; assembly: GCF_028476545.2. Lineage (NCBI taxonomy): Eukaryota > Metazoa > Mollusca > Gastropoda > Physidae > Physella > Physella acuta. The sequence goes on from NW_026731657.1 coordinate 938,182, forward strand.
TTTACTTGGCTGACTGTTTGGTATTGGCAATCCTTTAAAGCGGTTGTCCTGCCTAATACGTTAGAACATGGGCTCTATGCTAAGTATGTCGGGTAGTGAGGGTGGTGGGATTGGCTAGGTGAAGTTGTTGAGTAGTAACGAGATGTCTTTCATTTAGAATAAACTTGTGAGTGAGCAATTGTGGGATATCAAGGTCTTCATCATTTTCAAAAGTAGTTACTGATTGTAATGTAATGTGTTTTGGAAGCCATCTGCCATATTATTTTTTTTTCTTTTCATCATATCATGTCAAAATCTTCGTACATACATTTTAAATCAGGCGATATGCATGGCTATTTTGTATAAATTTTTGTACTACCACTTTAATATTTACTTAAAGCTACTTGCTAAGAAAAATGTGGTAATACAAAGAAAGTTGTACAGGCAGATGCATGCATTTAAAAAAAAAAATATAATTAAATATATGTGTGATTAAATATTGTGAGCCAGTATGTTCTATGTGTTGTGATACATAATGCTTGATTTCAAAAGTAGGGGAGGTAGGTACAGCTGTATAGAGTTATGCATTGTTTCCGCTGTTGTGTCCCTTTGATTGGTATTCAGCTTCTGTGTAAATGTATGGATCAGTCTCGTCCATGTGAAGCCGAACAGTTTGAGTTTATATGTCACTATATAAAAAACAAAATGGTTGTGTCATATTTTGTTTCCTGTCCGTTTCATATAATTTTGGATTTCTCCGCATTTATTTTGCCACCACTGCCTATCCCGTATTCTATAAATATCTCTATTATTGTCTTCACTTATTTCATCCGTCTGCAGTTAAATATTGTTGTTGTCAGCATTTGCTATACTTTCCTTTAATTCGAGTTTCCTGTCTATTACTTTCTAACATGGGCTCTATGCTAAGTTTGTGGAGAAGTGAGGAGAGGGGGTGGGGGTGACTGGTTCAAGCTGGTGTATGTATTTATTTAGTTATGTATTTATATTATTATTTTTTTTTTTACTTTTTATTTGCGGGGGGGGGGGGGGGGAGGGCATGGTGATCTTATTATTTTATCTCCTTTATTGCACATGTACACAATATTAATTATAGATTGCAACTAGAAAAATGTAAATACAGTGTTTCTATCCCCCTGATACAACTTACGATCATTACAATTGGTATATGTTGTTGATACATGAACACGAGCTGTAGAAGTCAAGTTTGAAGCGGGTCACATATGTGATATCTATAGACCTATAACTGAGATCTGGTAACATTAAATGATTTGTTGTACAAGCTATGTAAAGCAAAAAGAAACTAGAAGGAGAAGTCAAACCTTGTCTACTAATAATTTTTATAATGTATAATGTTTATAATATACAATGTTTAACGTTTATATATATATATATATATATATATATATATATATATATATATATATATATATATATATATATATATATATATATATATATATATATATATATATGTATATATATATATATATATATATATATATATATATATATATATATATATATATATATATATATATATATATATAATATAAATTCCTTTTCGTTCGGCGGGGGCGGGGGGGGGGGACTGTAAAGCCCCGGTGAGATGTCTGGAAGAAACTCTGGTTTCACATAGAAACAAAACGAAAGTACCTTAGACTTTCAAAGCTTTTCTACTAAATTATGTATACGCCATTTTTTTTTATACCTACGTGTATAATTTGAGATATATTCAAATTTAGGTAAAAAAAATTACTTGCTCCCCCCCCCCCCCCCAATTTTTATTTCACTTATTCGACCCTGTTTGCGCCTCATTAACAGACTGTTATAAGAGTGGCCACCCCTGGCGCTAGGTGGCGAAACGAACTTTGAGGTTAATATCAAAGCACAACAAACCTTTCTTGGCCTGATTATTTACTGTTAATTTATATATACTGGATAGCTTTTCAGGATATTGTAAATTCCTTAAAAGCAACAGCTTCATATTTTCGACCATGCCTTAAAGCAGGCGAACTAATATCCCGTTTATCCATTAAAACTTTAGCTAAGTTATTTAAATTTGTTTTTCTGGTGCCTTACATATGAGTCCGAAGTTAGAAGACTAAATCCTCTTTAGTCTCTCCTCAACCCACAATTTGTTGGCGCTTTGCCCACTTGTTTTCTTTTCTAAAAGATGAATAGATGTATCTGACATCTCTTTTAGGCCAATGCTCTGCGAAAAGTTTTCCTCCATTTTTAGACAACAGTAGTTACGGTCTTTTACAAGAGCCAACATATTGGCTAGCTCAAACAGCTGAAAGACTGGTCTTTGTGCTGCATCTTTCATTTTGAAATTGTTTTAAAAGTTCTGGAGAAAGATCTTCGCGGGCCAGATGAGAGGACCTCACGGAACGAAAAAAGTTTGGAGACCACTGGTTAAAATTTTGAGAAGCCAAACATGTATAAATAATAAACCAGACATTGTGTAAAAAAAAATAGAAAAAAAGAAACCAAAATCCGGATGAGAAACCCAACATAACAAAACATTTCCTGGGTTTCAATAAATACTTAAGAGCAATTTATTAATGTGTTTTTGTGAATCAATAGGTACAATTAGTCTACACCTGAAAACTTTTGATGAATAATAACCTTAATATGTGTTGTCTAATTTAATTGTGTATTATTGTAGTTTATGTTTATAAATAATTAAAATATATTGACACGCTTATAAAATATAGTGTTTGTGTTTTTGACGTGTATGTTAGGTTGTTAGCCACACTACATCATGTCGCTGAATGCACGGGTCAATATATGCATCACATATATGACAGTAACCTGATGACTATAGACAACCGATGTCTTTCAGTTAGCATTACCTTTGTACCATCTTATCTCCGTTCTTTTCAACTGAGTTGGAAGACACATTAGTTTTCATTCTTTCAAACATGTGACATTTTAGAAGGTAATAATTTTTTTAGCCAAAAGTCAAAACAAGAGATTACTGATTGTTCAACTTCAATAATTTACTTGTCTCTGAAAGCAACATTAAAAAAGCACGCAATATTCGTTTTCTAAATGTATCAATAGCATTAATAAAACATTCAAGAACAACTTTCCTTGGTTGATTATTTAATAATAATTTAAATTTGCATTGATAATATGTGAGCATATTTTTCTCGTTTATCTTCTTTTTTTTAATTTAGATTTATTTAGTTAGGAATCGGTTTTGAGTCTGTGAGTTGTTTCCCATTGAAACAGTATAAAGTAAATGGGAAGTAATTGTGATATGCTTGTTTAAAATGACAATTCAAATTAATATTCATTGACTTAATTTAAGATCACCCAATCTTATAATAACTGTGTATTTCCACTAATAAATAGACCATAACATTGCCTTAAGATGGGCTAATTATTTTAAGAGTTTCAAATACAGTTTTGTAACTGAATTTGAGGTAATGTGAGCGTGAGGGTGGAATAGAAGAATGTTATATTCAATATGTAAATACAATGGTGCGTAATGAATACACGGTATATATATATATATATATATATATATATATATATATATATATATATATATATATATATATATACACTCCTTACGGTGATCGCCTATCCTGGTACAGTGGGGAATTAACACAAAAAAGTTCCGTATCAATAAAATACTGTTCCTTATTTACACATGACATCAACTCCTACCCTAACTACGTCCTAACACCTGACTGTCTATTAACATTATCTAACTACAACTAACACTAGATTTCTCCATACACACTTCTATGACCATCCCTAACACTATCTACTTCTAACTCTCTACATTGTTCTCCTAGTGCTAGCTCTAACTGCTGACCTAACTGCTGACCTAACTGCTGACCTAACTACTGACCCACGCTTCAGTGGTCATCTGACCGTATCACTTGACAGGTCATCTCCTGTAATGTTGGTCTACCTAACTACGTTATGCTCTGTTTCTGATAACTTCTAATTAATTTCTATAACTTAAACTTGCGTAATCACAGGTCATATTACCATATGCAAACAGTTGAAACAAGTAAATAAATGTGTTATTAGATGCAATGATCGAGTGTATTCAATGGGCGTTCAGATGTAATGCTTTTTTTCATCAATAAGGGAGGTAAATACTACTTTCTTGATTTACTAGATATTTCCGCTGTCGTATCCCTTTGACTGCTTATCTATAGAAGTTGAATTAAGGTTGAAATAAACAATAGGTGTAAGGCCGGGACATAAGTCAAGTTCAGATGATAAATGAATTATGTTTAGATTTTAAAAAGCTTTAAAAGAAATACAAATCAACAATACAACTAATTATTTCTTCGCAGTTATTGTGTTTTAATATAATCTGAACAATCATTTTTAACTGATTTATTTACGTTCTTATTTTCCGTTACAAATGAAATATGTTATTCTTTTTTTTATTCCATATTATTTTTATGATTTCATAATTTAATAAAAATGTAGTTTATCTCGTGTATATCTTAGATAGCCAACATAATAAAAAATATATAGAGTATAAAATAAATTAATAAAATAGGAAAAACATAACATTACGAGAAAAATGGCCCGTTGAGGAAGGATACACCGGGCGCTAGGTTGATAGTGCTGTCTCTTTTCTCTACACAAAAACCACCCCCCCCCCACACACACCACCCCCACCCCCACCCACACCCCCACCCACACCACCCCAACCCCCCCACCCCCCCCCCCCCCCACACACCACCCCCCACACACCACCCCCCACCCCCACCCCTACACACACCACCCCCCACCCCCCACCCCCCCCCCAAAAAAAACATGTCTACCGTCCCATTCAACGAAATATAATTATATACTTTTTCCAGTGTCCGCCCCCTCCCCGAAAATTCTACACCCGCCCCCGAAAATTTCAAGTACCCTCACCCCTCTCCGGGGAGGAAAAAGTCTAAATTAAAACCACCCCCCCACTCACCCCCACCCCCCCCCCCACACACACACACACCACCACCCCCCCACCCCCCACCCACCCACCCCCCCCCCCCCCAAAAAAAAAGCATGTCTACCGTCCCATTCAACAAAATATAATTATATACTTTTTCCAGTGTCCGCCCCCTCCCCGAAAATTCTACCCCCGCCCCCGAAAATTTCAAGTACCCCCACCCCTCTCCGGGGAGGAAAAAGTCTAAATTAAAACCACCCCCCCACTCACCCCCCATCCCCCCCACCCACCCCCCCCTCCCCCCACCCCCCACCCACAACCCCCCCCCTAAAAAAACATGTCTACCGTCCCATTCAACGAAATATAATTATATACTTTTTCCAGTGTCCGCCCCTCCCCGAAAATTCTACCCCCGCCCCCGAAAATTTCAAGTACCCCCACCCCTCTCCGGGGAGGAAAAAGTCTAAATTAAAACCACCCCCCCACTCAACCCCCCCCCCCCCCCCACCCCCCACCCCCCTCAGACGTTCTTACGCGGGGGTGGGGCTTCGCCCCTACCCGAAGAATTGTATGCAAGAAACTCTTCACGCAAACCATTTAGATTAGACAACATTTCCTTTTTTTCAATGTTTCAATGACGTCATTACATTACTGTGTGCACTCTCTGGTTTGAGATTATGTTCTACTCTACGCTAAATGTGTCGACGTCATATTTCGTTTTTCGAATTACTGTGCAGGTTTTTAAATTCCTTGTGTTTTCTCTAGAGCGTTCTTGTCAGACAGATAGATAGATAGATAGATAGATAGATAGATAGATAGATAGATAGATAGATAGATAGATAGATAGACAGACAGCGAAACTATTATTATAGATATAGAAGCAATTCGGGGAAGCTCTCTCTTAATTTTTTAATATGAAATTATTCAATCTGTAAGACAAACTTAATTAAAAATGATATTTATACATTTTTGTGTGAATTATATCATCGACCCCCCCCCCCTCACCCCCAGAAAGCCTTTTGTGACACCCTGTGGGTAGCAAACCACAATTTGAGAAGAACCCGTGAACTAGCGTATCCATCCAGCACATTGCTGCGGGTTGACACAATATTTTAAGAGGATTTCATCAATGCATTTCCAATCGTGTCTCTTTAGATGCGTGCCCTCGCTTTCTAAATGTGAATTATTAATACGTAAACAAAGCTGGCGCAATAGTTGTACATTTGTAGATCAGAGCTGGTTACGTAGATCCTGTTGTATGAACAACTGTACATTTAAATACTGTGATGCAAAATCACTCAGGGAACTATACAAGACGATATAGTTGAATCTTTTATAACATAATATAGTGACTTAATTAACTGTGATTTCTAATCTTACTAATTTCATACAAAACACGTACACACCTTCAAGTTAATTATTAATGATCAGGTTACAGTGATAGATCGCACGTGACTATTTTGTGTCCGCAGTTTTAGGTTGTATATATGTATGCTATAATTTTCTGGGCTGGCATGTTTAGTATTGGCAATCCTTTAAAGCGGTTATTCTGCCTAATACTTTCTAACATGGGCTCTATGCTAAGTATGTGGAGAAGAGAGATGGGGTGGGATTGACTTATTGAAGCTGTTGAGTACTAACGAGATATCTTTCATTTAGAATAAACTTAGTTAAATCTTGTTTGTGGTCGTTCCACTCTTAGTTAAAGTCAGGTTCTGTTAACCTCGTTCTCATCTCCGATTGTAGTAGCGAACTAATTACTTGGATGTTTATGGTTGTTAAAGTTACATCATTATTCTATTGCTAGGCTTTGAGAGACAAACCATTTTTATTACTGAACATAATCCAAGAAGAAACATCACTTAACATAATATCGTCAATAGTCTTTAAAACATGTACACAACATAATTTATGTATTGGTTTGTATGGTGTTGTTTTGAAGCACTACATTTAAATGCATAACATGAATAACACATCTAAATAATTTAATTCAGAATTAAATCGTTTAACTATTTTTAACATAAACGTAGAATACAAAATCGATACATTTTCTGTTGGTTGTCTTTTTTTTCTATGTGGGAAATGTGGTAATATTATTTTCGTATCTCCCTTAGCATGCAATTGCAAAATAATAAGTATAGTTTACAACTACAATAATTGCTAATACTTTGTTTCTAGCCCCCTGATACAACTTACGATCATTACAATTTGCATCAGAGTTTCTTCCAGGCATCTCTTCGGGGGGGGGGGCAAAGCCACCCCGAACAATTTTTACCGCCTCCCCGAAAGAAATAAAATGTATATAATTTATATAGAAAATATATACTTTTAACAGTGTCCGCCCCCCCCCCCCCCGAAGAAAGTCTACCGCCCCCCCCCCCTTAACCGAAAATTTCAAGTGGCCCCCGGAGAAAAAAGTCTGGAAGAAACACTGATTTGTATATGTTGTTGATACATGAACAAGAGCTGTATAAGTTTGAAGTGGGTCACATATGTGATATATATAGGCCTATAACTGAGATCTGGTAACATTAAATGATTTGTTGTTCAAGCTATGTAAAGCAGACATATACTATGCAGTTACTGGCAATTGCGTTTAATAATGCGTCATTTCTGGATGGATGTATGGATCTATGGATGTGTGTCCGCAGCTTTAAGTCGTATCTCATCCTCAACGAAGCAATATCGAGGACTAGTTCCAAAGCAAATATGTTAAGCAAGTTCCAAGGATGATAGTGGGCCAAAAACATTCCCGGAATTCCTTCCTGGATTTCCCGGAAAAGCCAAAAAAACTCGAAAAAATGCAGTTTTTTGCCCATATCTCGGAAACCAGACCGCTTAGCGACTTGAAACATTTACCAATCGATTCCTGTCATAATTTAGAACAATAATGCCGAAGAAAGTTTTCAAAAATATCCTTTCGTTCGGTCACAAAAAATAATTAAGAATTTTTAAACTGAGCATCGCGCAGGCCTAGGATTATATTTTTAATTTAAACTGAGCATCGTGTAGGTTTTTAGCGCAAAAAATATCCTTTCGTTCGGTCACAAAAAATAAAAAATTGTTATGGATAACATAAGGAAATTGCGCTTAAATTGTCACTAGACTTTTTATTAACTTGTTTAAACTTAGATGGTTAGGCATATAACTTATCAGACAAAAAAAACGCATGTCAAACAGTGGCGGATTTAGAAACATAGGGCCACCCCGCAAACATTTTTAGCCCCCCCCCCTTTATATATATATATATATATATATATATATATATATATATATATATATATATATATATATATATATATACAAAATACGAACATAGGATTGTAATGGCTGGCCTGTTCAGGTTTTGAAAAAAAACTTTTTTTTCTTCAATTAGCAAAAATTAATCCAACATGTCTTTTGTGTAAGTACATTAGTCTGTTTTAAAACGCTAGTTTATTTTATTTCTGCAATTACTCCTCTTAACCCTGGTCGGTCAAAAGAATATAAAACATGAAAGCTTTGAATAAGTTATGGTGTCTTATACTATATTTATTTTTATATTTTTTTTTATTTATATTATTAAATTTAAATTTATTTCCTTTTTATACAATGTCGTTCTTTAGTAAGTACTTTATTAAAAAAATAATACAGAGAAGCAATTACTTTTTAATTTGTTTTATGCAAATCTATTAAAAGAAGCTTAGAGCACCCCTATTTGAATATTTAAAAAATGGAAATAAGTCATGGACGTGGTTTAAACGTTGACTTATCTTTGATAAGTTTCATTGTAGGAGAAAGAGGACTCGTCTTTCACAGTGGGTTTAAAAACAAAGGGAAAAATATACAAGAGTGGGGTGGTGTCTATAGAATAAAGATAATCCAACCGCTGCTGTGGTAATCTTTTTACAAAACACCCATCAAGTTAAAAATGCAAGAAAATTATTCTTTTAACTATAACAATGTTATTATGGTCGGCTATGGGTCCCTAAATGCGGGGTCTGGCGGCACAGTAGTTCCGCCCCTGGTGTCAAATTAACAAAACTAGCGGCAGTTTCTTCAAAAATCAGTTTTAAAAAATTGATTTTGTCGGTTTTTTATTGCCATTGTTGCCTGTGATACACCAAAGGTGACATTTTGTGTTTACTTTTTTTTTTGTATTTACTACATATTTGTCGAATATTGTTTTATCTCGAATTAATTAGATATTTGATTTGAAGTACACGATTTGGTGGATTTTTCTCAACCTATTGGAGTCTAAAAAATGCAAGACTTACCAGTTATGTGTTATTCTATTGTAGTAACCTGACCTACTTGACATACAGCTCGCATATACTTTTTTATTTTATATATACTAGAATAAACTAAATATCATAATACGAAAACTGAACAATTAATTCGAGTTTAAGTAATATAATGAGTCCGTTTGGGAATTTTTTGTTTAATTAAAATACATGTACAGTTGAAAGATTGTGTTCACGTAGATAATCATTTGACGGATTGTGTTCATATAGATGTTAAGTTGACGGGTGTTGTCCACATATATGTTCAGTCAGTTTTTTTTTTCATCGCCAGTTTATATGAAATATTATTTTGTTAACATGCGATATTAAAGCTGCTTACGTATCCATCAGACATAACCGCAGGTGTTGACTAGTTAAATTTAACCATATGGATTCTAATACAGACATACACTTGTTTTTGTTTGATAGTATTATTATTCTTTTTTTATCTTTTTTTATTGTTTTTAGATTAAAATATTTACTAAAAGAAGGGAAAAGAAACCAGTCAAAGTGTATTAAAATGACTCTTTTGCATGTCTTTGAAAAGCGTAAGCAAACTAAATATAGTTTTCAACAATTGTCAAAAAAAAAATAATTTAAAAACAAATACACTTTAACCTAAACATTTCATATTTTCTTACAGAATTTATTTTGTTATTTTGTAATGACTGTGCATGTTCAACTTAATTGTTTATCTTATGGTTATTTTTTTAAAATCATGTATAGGCTAGTGTATGTATATTATTTCCCTTGTAAAAATAAAACAATAAGAATGGGACGTAATTAATAAACTGCAGGCCTTTCTATTTTGTTAAAAAATAATCCGTTTAAAAAAAAGGAAATTTTTAGCTAAAATTTATAAAGCCCTATAATACTTGTAACAGTAAATAAAATATAATTTGTTCATTTTAGATAATGTTAACCTCGACTTGTGAGCGGGTTATACATGTTCAGAACGTGTAAGCTAAACCTACGGCTATGCATCGGTACCAACCCAACATGTTTTTAATAGATTTAGTTTTATTTAAACCCCGAATGTATACCAGTCTCAGCTCTAATGATACTTAAACAAATGACAAAACTAAGTAGCAAGTGTAACAATATGATCTGTTTAGATAGATGACAAGCACAACCACTAAAACGACAGACAGGTTTCCATAAAGAAGTAGCTGCTGTTTAGGTTACTGTAAACAGTCCGCCCAGTTCCAAGTTTAAATGAAGCACACAATGATATGGGCCTTGAGAAAACTTCATAAACTCCCTAAAAGTCTATAGAAGTTTCACTCACACAATGAGAACATATATTTTCATTCCTTTTAAAAATCATATTTATCCTAACTTTTTATAATAGAGGCGTAGATGGCAGGATAGGGGGGGGGGGTGCGGATCGCACAGGGTGAAACCTTCACCGGCGGTGACTCCAAGGCAAAGCATATATATATATATATATATATATATATATATATATATATATATATATATATATATATATATATATATATATATATATATATATATATATATATATATATATATATATATATTTATGTGCCGAACTGGGTGAAACCCGACCTAGCGACGCCACTGAATAGTTATATTACTATTTTTATATATTTTTCCTTGCATTGCCTTATTTTATTCTCATGCATACAATCTGACCGTTGAGTAACAAATTTCCATTAATACTATATTATTTATGTAATGTCTATCTTAGAATACAAGTCTACACGATGTGACATAATGTTTACCAGCTTTGGTTGATGGTTCATCTACGTTGACACCATCCAGTTGGTGAACTTTAACATTTAAAATACATTACATTGACCATATTATATTGCGTGGGCCAGTATACATTCAGGCCGCTGACCCCTTTATTGGCAAATTGCAACAAAACACTTCAACACAACATGGACCCAACACACTTGAGCTCTCCATATATAAGAAGTGTGTCTGTGGCACTGTGATGACGAAATATATAGGTCATAGAGAAACGAGGGGGTAGCATATTATAGGTCAACTAGACATTGGTCAAATATAACTAATATAATGCAGCAACGAACTGACCATTTACGTGAGACGATCAGCTGACCACTGAAGCATCCGTTGCGAGTTGGATGTAGATATCGTTGTCAGTTGATCATTGGATCGTGTAGGGGGAAGTCGTGGATTAGTTAGCAGTAGCGGAGTTAGATAGTTATGTGTAGACAGCAGTTGTAGTCAGATTAGACAGAGAAGTATTAGGAGATAGGCGAGACAGTCAAAGTAGAGAATAGCAGGGTACAAGATTGTAGATGATTGATTATGTGCAAATAAAGAACTATTATAGCATGTTTTGAATTGTACTTGTGTTTGATTTTACTCTTTATGCCAAGTTACATACGATTAAGTAAACACGATCCCGGTTAAGTAACGTCCGACATATCAGCCTACAATTATATAACGTGTCACACATCGGTCTACATTTAAATACCATTACATACATCATTATACACTTACGTATTATGTCACACATGATATACCAGATAACTTAACTATATTTTTATTACCAGTCACACTTTATATATATATATATACATATATATATATATATATATATATATATATATATATATATATATATATATATATATATATATATATATATATATATATCGGCAATAATAATGTGCATCTATATCTATGCCAGTGTTTTTACAACAGTTGAGTTGTTATGACCGTCAATTGCCATCTTTTTTCAAGGAACAATAGTCTTCTATCAAACCAACATCATAAATATATCTATAATTAATGGTCAGTCAATTAAACCGACTTCTTTGCTTATTTATGAAAAATGTAAACACATTTGATAAAGTTTTTCTGACTTTATAAATACAACAACTTTAAGCAGAACCACCTATTTTTTTCTGAACATTTTTTTTTATTTCTCTTTCAAATAAATATTTTATAAATATTTAGTTTCATTTACATGTCAGGCGTAATAATTTGGTTCATGTTTGTTTTATATGATCTTTTACGCGGCTAGTAATAAACACTAGAATTGCTTTGTTTCCCTTACAATTATGGAGTGTGCAATGGAAAGTAACAACAATAAAAAATTATGTTCAATTAGAACATACCATCATGTGACGAAGTAGTCGATAGGTTGATACCGCGTCCCGGCCTTTAGTCAAACATCAAGTAGATATTCTTGTATGGTTTCTGTTTACAATTTACCCAAACATCCTACCAACTATTCAACATATCTAATATCTAATTATATAAGGACATCGTGAAATTCTTAAAGAATGTTACGGTGAAGCCCACTTAAACTTCGCACTTATATTTTGCATTTGCGTAGCGCGTTTAACCGTCTATACAAAACGTATATCTTTACTGATGTAACTGTTTGTTGTTTCGAATACAAGCGACAAATAGACTTTAGAAATATGTTAAGTCTGTATTTGATCGATTCGATCGGAGAGCCACGATACTAGATTTAAGATAACGAAACTAGATTCTAGTTTTAAAAATACATAATTTCTAATTGATTTCCTTATCTGAACTATTTTAGTCCTTACATATTTCATATTGATATTTGTTAATATTTGTTACTTACGGTTTCTCGTTTTCACTGAGTCAGATTACTTGTAGGGTGATCCATAAATCACGTCACGCTTTTTTGGAGGATTGTTACCTTCCCCCCCCCCCCCTCCCCCTTCCCTCCGTCACACACCGTCACAAAATTACGGACCTCCCCCTCCCCCCTACGAGTGTAACGTCATTTATGGACGACCCCCGTCTCATTTAACTCAATTGTTTCACAATATAGAGCTAGAAGATTAAACACAGACTAAGATACACCTAATCAAGTTTATACCAATTAATAGTTGGAAACTCAAAAAATATGTAATGTTAAAATGATATATATTTATATCACATCAATTTCGTTCCGGGGGAGGGGGGTAGAGTATCTTCGGGGGGGGGGGGTGACCAAGCTAGTAGAGATGTCTGGAAGAACACTGATAGACAGGTACCTATCTGAGCTGGGTGGACTTGTATTTATACAGGCACATTATCATATGCACATAGTTAAAACAATTAATTAAATAAATATGTGATTAAATCTTGTGATTGAGTATAAAATATGAGTGATGCGGTGTAATGTAATGCTTTGTTTTAATAAATAAAGGATAGAAAATTATTTCTTGCCTTACGGTCTTTCTTCTACATGTATAGGACCTGGAACTCAGTTTGCCTTTGCAAAAAAAAAAAAAAAAAAAAAAAAAAAAAAAACACTTGTTATTACTTTAATCCTGAATGCACTTTTAATGTAAATTATATGTACTGGAGTTGATGCATATGCCATAAAGCCAGCCGTTACACCATTATATTATTCTAAAAATAAAAACAAGAAAAGAAATATGTTGAAGGGCTCAATTATTCCTGTCTATAGGTTGAACACGCCGTGTATATTTGTGTTGTTGTGTATTGTTAAAACAACATACATGTCGGATACGATACCCAGGTATCTGCTCTACAATAGTTCATCAGATGTATTTGTTGGTTGCTGATTATTGACCTAATGATGTGTTCTGGAAGATTTGACTTACCTCTTGTATTTGTTGGTTGCTGATGAACGACCTAAAGATTGGTGCTGGAATGGGTGACATATTGAGTCCACCTAACTCTGGTGAGTACCTAACTCACGTTAGGGAAAGTAAAGGCGGCTGGGCATAGTGCTGACCACACTATCTCTTCATATGCCGAGGTCACAGAAACAAGTAAACTCTACTTCACTTGCCCTATAGACCGTTATGTTTGAAAAGGAAACTTCACTTTACTTTTTAACAATATCTCTGATTTGGCAAATTAATATTTAGATATACTTGTATAGTCGTTGTTGAAGAGAGAAATGGGTCATAATTGTGAGTTAATGTTTAGGGTCAGTCTAGGGTTTTCGAATTAACATTGTATGGGATCTGTTTAAGTTTTTATAGCACAGTTGTAACATTTTCGAATGAGACTAAAAGATACGTGGTTATATCGGAAGTAAAGTTTTTTTTTTAATTTTTTTTTTAAATTTAAATTTAAATTTTAATAAAGCAAATGACAACATATGGGTGGGTTTATTAGTCTGTAGAAACATTCAGAGGTTTACATTAACAACATTTACATACAAGTGATATGGTAATAAATTTACATAATGGCAAATACGTGGTGAAACTAAGTTTGATTTGTACAAGTATTAAAAGGATAACTATTTGAAATAACTGAATGGTAGTGAAGACCTGTCTAATGCGAGATTTTTTTTAATTTTTTTTTTTTTATTTTTTTTTTTATTATTTTTATTTTTTTATTATTTTTTTTTGTCTAATGCGAGAAAATGAATTGAACTTATCGGATAAAGCCTGATAGATGATTAATATGTTCGATCGACTTTATCGCCCTTGTTCTGTATGTCTGTGTAACACATATTGCGATAGCCTTTCATTTTTATATACACATACATTTTAAATAGAATTCCAACATACATCTACATTATGTTATCACGTTTTAAATTATGTTTATTTATTATTGTTTATTGAATAAAATCCTGCCTGTTTTAATTGAATTGTTTCCATTTCATTGAATGAAATGTGTTTGTCAATTAAATACCTGATTATTTCCCTTGCAAACTTTCGGAAAAAGATTGAATGTTATTGGTACATACTTGTATGCCTTAATAACACTAAAAACCAATATGTACACCACAGTGAACTAATCTTATAGACACAGTTATAATGAACTAAAATCGAAAATATGTAATCGTGTAAGACAATTAGGCGTTACGCTAGAAGCGGGTCAGATGCAGCTAAATATAAAGTTGTTTGTTAAACTTAAAGGTAAATAACTGCAGCCAAACCTAAACTCTTTACAATTTGCTTTATTGTTTCCCCTGCAAATGAAGAAAAAATGAGAGAAATGTATATCTCTTGTGGGTTGCTTAGTGCCAGAGAAAATACAAACTATGCATATCACAAGAAGTAAGGAGATTTAGAGTCAAACATGAAAAAACATCAAAATCATAAACACATCCCATGAAAGTTCAAGATATTTTCAGTCTCCCCGACTCAAACCCAACTAGTGAAATGAGAAAAGTGCGCACACAGGCTTTTATAAATTAGGATTTTTTAAATATTTTTTTTTTGATGTTGCAAAATATTTATTTTGATACTATAACCCTTCCTAATAACAGATTTTCTGAAAAATATATTAGGATTTTTAAAAATTAAAATAGTTATGACAAGACATGAATTGTCGATGATAGTTGATTAAATCGACTTATTCGCATGTTTTTGAAAAGCGTAAGCAATCTCAATAATGTTTTATATAAAGTTGTAAAAACAAATAATTAATAAAAACAAAGACATACTCATCTAAACAATTCATATTTTCTTATTAAATGTTTTTATAAATTTGAGTTTGCTGAGCATGTCCGTCTTTATTTTTTAACTAAAGGCTACTATTTTTTTTTAAATCATTTATAGGCTAGTGATATAAATTGAGTTTGAATTATTTCCCTTACAAACAACACATGGATAAATGGGAAGTGATTATAAACTGTTTCTTTATTATTAAAAATGCATTTAAAACAAAAATACATTTTAGCAAAAATGTATATAGTCCTATAATAATTGTAACAAAAAATGAAATATAATTTGTTCATTTTAGATATGTTAACCTCGAGTTGTGAGCGGGTTATACATGTTCAGAACGTGTAAACTATACCTACGGCAATGTATCGATCCTAAGCTGACTTTCTATGAAACGATTAAGTTTTATTTAGACCCCGAATGTATACCAGCCCCATCTCTAATGATAACTTTAAAAAAATTGCCAAAATGAACTAGAGAGTGTAGCAAGATGATCTCTTTAGATGTGGTGACAAGCACAACCAACCAAACGATTGTCAGGTTTCCATAAAGAAATAGCTGTTGTTTTTGTTACTGTAAACAGTCCGCCCAGTTCCATGTTTAAATAGACCACAGGAATGCATGGGCCATGAGATAACACCTTTAGTTAACAAGTAACTAGTTTTTCATTCGTTTCAAAATATTTTTTATCCTACGTTTTTATTGTTGTTCTATTTTTTATCGATGTATTGCCTTAGTTTATTCTTAGGCATACAATCTAACCTGTGGATAATGTATTTGCTTTTACTCCTTAATATTTACTAAATGGGATAAACACGTCCATCTTATCATATAAGTCTACAATATGTGCCATAATGTTTAGCAGCTTTTGTTGTTGGCTCTTGTACATCCCGTCGGTCAACTCGCTTTCAACATTTAAAATACATTATATCGATGATATTATATATTTATATATTTGGCAATCATCAGCTACATCAAACGTTACAAAGAGTTGGTTGATCACTTCCCCCATATGTTGTCACAGCTCTCCCTATGATACAGTCATGTGGATAACAACAAGGGTCTTCTAGTGAACTTTAACTTTGTTAATTACGGTTTCTTGTTTCTAGAGTCTGCTGAGTTAGACGTTCAGTCCGTTTGTGTTTTTCATTGCGTGTTTATGTGACATATTTTGTTAACATACGATATTAAAGTTGCTTTCGTGCCTGAAGTTGCATTGAATTAAAGTTCACGAGTTTCTATGCCATCGGCATACCCAGGGATAAAGTATTCAACGAAAACCACAACCGCCTTTACAATCCCAAACGTGAATGAGGTACCCATAAAAGCTGGGTGGACTCAGAGACGTTCTACGGATTTGAACCCGGATTCAACATACAGACGGTTGGGTTAGCAGTCGTATGTTCAAACATTCAATCACACCGTCAATAGTTACTTTGTTGAATCGTGTATCTGTTCTTTTCAACTGGGTTAGAATACACACTGTATTTATCATTGACTTGAATATATGTCAGAATGTAAAAGCCTCATTTTCATATTTTTATTCTGATAATATTTGAAAGTAGATCTAAGAACAACATATACAGAACAAATGGTTATTAAAAATAATGTATAACACATTTTAAATAACAATCTGTTATGTAAAAATGCACTAAAAAAGGAGAAAATAAACGATATTCTTTAAAACATCACGTACAGGAGAGCTAAGTATAAATGTGTTTCACTGTTTGTCTTTTTGTTCAGTCTATTAACTTGGTTATTACAATGCATGTCAGGAACCCATTGAGTTTAGGAGATCCACAGTCAAACACAGTCCACACAGCATAGAAAACTTCCAACTAACATCATTATCCCTTCTGCAGGCAATGATATGTTCTATTTATTAGTGAGAATACAGTTAAATAAGATTGGGTGCTCATAGGTAAATATTTTATTTCGATTTGGTTTTTTATACGGCGCTTTAAAATTACTTCCCTTATTTTTCCCCAAAAAATAACGGGAGACAAATCACAAGCACAAAAAAATTGATTAATAGCTAAAAAACCCCGATTAAAAAAAAATGCATACATGTTAATATTTTTATAGCAATACTTAAAATATTATTAAATGCCTAATTAGTGTTAGTTGTTCTTTAATGTTGAATTAACGATATTTAGATAATAAGAAAACAAAAACATTGAGTTTTTTAAAATTGATTTTAAAAAGATTCGAATCCTTTAATATGATTATAGAATTATTCCGATCTCGCAGCAGATCTGAATCTGATGTGTATAAATCTGCTTTAAAATATTGTGAGTAAAGAGATTAACCTGAGGCTGATAATTTCAGACATAATCAAGTGAATGATAAATAGAGTGTGTCCTCTAACTCAGTTAAAAAGAACAGATATAAGATTTAACTAGGTTAATGTGTGGGTGTACAATGGGAAGTTAGGCAAAATAAATAAAATAAAAATGTGTGTCCATTATAAATTGTTTTGGAAGTTAGAACATATCATCGCTGATATTATTGTATGGTTTCTGTTTTACAATTTACCCAAACATCCTACCAACTATTCAACATACCTACTTATATAAGGACAGCGTCCAATACTTTAAAACTGTTAGAGTGAAGTCCACTTAAACTTCACACTTATATTTTGCAATTGCGTAGGGCGTCAGTATCTATAAAACTTTCTATATAGAATGTTTGGTTGTGCTTTTTAAGCCGTTGGCTATAGCTGTAATGATATACATGTTTGTTGTTTTGAATACAAGCGATAAATAGACTTTAGAAATATGTTACGCCTGTATTTGATCGATTTGATCGGAAAGACTCGATTCTAGATTTAAGATAACGAAACTCGATTCAAGAGTTAAGAATACAAAATTAGTAATTGATTTTTTTTATCTTAACTATTTTAGGTCTTACATATTTCATATTAATATTTAGTATATTTGTTACTTACGGTTTCTTATTTCTACTGAGTCAGACTTTAGGTTAATTGACTCATGTAACGCAAATGTTTAGCAACATAGTGCTAGAAGAGTAAACAAAGACCAATTAGTAGTTGAAAACTAATAAATATGATAAAGCATTCATAGTAATAGTAGTAACTAAGCATTGATTACATTGAGTTTTGAGCATTAAAAAAATAATGTTGTGTTATTTCAAATAATAAAGACATGTTCTTTCAAGTTATAAAGAAAAGAAATATAAATAAAGCAACTAAACAAAGTCAAGCAATTTGTTGTAACATGTCATCTATCTACTCAAACAAAATGCGTGGATTATAGAATTGTTCCAAGTGAAGTAACAGTGTTTTCTAATCTTACTAATTTTAAACAAAACACTTTCATCAAACGTATGAAAGTTATGGTGGATGAATAGTGAAAAAGCTGGATCACATATAGTTTTCTTGTGCCCGCTGTGTTAGGGTGTATATATGTTTACAAATGTACATCTGTGTTAGAGTGTCATAATATGGCGACATATGGGTATATGAGTTCGGCCTGAATAACATTTAAATGTGTGTGTTAAGGTGTAACATGTTAACACATGTATGACAGTGTTACGGTGTAATATATTTACATATGTATAACCTACCTAACAGTGATTTGAAAAGTTGAGTATAAGACATGGTCACACTGACAGAGACAGTTGACTAGAAGACTTTACATTGTGAAATAGTCACTCTGTTGCCGTTTGCAATTAATGAAATCATCACTGAAGTTGACTTTAACATTGGTGATTAAACCAAAACTGAATATATTTATAAAACAAGTAATTAAAAAAAGTCTAGTGACAATTTTAGCGCAATTTCCTTGTGTTATCTAAAAATAGCTCTGTCGTAGCGTAAATCAAGAGCAGGGTTAGTAAAACCATTGGTTAGTTATTAAAACGTTTTTTATTAATTTTTTTTTCAGTATTTTACATGTTTTATTTACAATAGAGTTACATGACTAAAAACCATTGCGCGCCTACTGAACGTGATGACGCAGCTATTGAACGTGATGACGCGTGTGGTGTGGTTGGAAAAATATGCCTACTAATTCGGTCCAAATTTTAATTAATTCAAAAAATTTTTTGTGACCGAACGAAAGGATATTTCTGAAAACTTTCTTCGGCAATATTGTTCTAAATTATGGCAGGAATCGATTGGTACATGTTTCAAGTCGCTAAGTGGTCTGGTTGCCGAGATATGGGCCAATAACTGCTTTTTTTCGAGGTTTTTTGGCTTTTCCGGGAAATACATGAAAGAAACCCGGAATTTTTATGGCCTATGTTCATCCTCGTAACTTGCTTTACATAATTGCTTTTGGAACTAGTCATCGATATTGCTTCGTTGAGGAGGAGATACGACTTAAAGCTGCGGACACACATCCACCCATCCATCCATCCATCCATTCATTCATACATCCAGAAATGACGGGTTAATAAACGCAATTCTCCAGAATGGAAATTGCGCTAAAAAATGGGGATACGCAATTTCTGCCTTGGTTGAGGTCACGGTTGTGGTGCTTCCTCCTCCTCTAAAATTATATCAAACCTCATTTTACCAAACCCCTCCCTCAAAATTACACTAACAAGGCGTTAATTTAATGTATTTGTTTTTTATATTGTTTCTACTTAAGTCTAAATTGAGCTCATATTCTAGTTTTTACTACAATAACGTTTGATTTCTTTTTCTCTCTATCATCATCAATCCCTCCTCTTCTATCCCCTGCCCTCTCCAAATGTCGTCATGTATAGACGATCCATTATATATTTGGTACTCTTTTGTAAACGAAAATTGATATGCATACAAATCAACACATGGGTTCTACTTTTAATAGTGAAGCAAAGCAAAAACCATCACGAAAAAATAAAGCATTGTACATTATTATTGGTAATTTGAAGAAAGTTTTCTGTTCTCAATATGTATTTTCTTTTAAAAAAATAGGGATATTTAACCGAACAATGACTCAGACTAGCTCAACATAGATAGAAAGATATCCTCGCTTGTCTTTCAAATGCGTAAAAATTAATGCTGTTGTGTTTATTGATTGCAATTAAAATAAATTTTTAAACATAAAACAAAGACATATCAACTATTTTTTGCATATTATTTGAAACACTTTATTGTAGAATATATGTCTTATTTTAAGAAAAATTATTAAGTCTCTTTAATTTATTTTCTTTTTTGCTTAGAATTTGGTTACCAAATTGTCTATATAATAGGGAATTACTTCCCTTACACAATAACCAAACAAGAAAATAATATATGTAAATATCAGCATCGGAGAAATGAAACAAACAAAAAAATATGGGCGACATTGTATCGAATCATTTAACATAAACTAATATATATATATATATATATATATATATATATATATATATATATATATATATATATATATATATATATATATATATATATATATATATATATATATATATATATATATATATATATATATATATATATATATGTAAGATACGTATGCGTTACTAAAAGAGATGGTCAAATGTAGCTCAATTTAAAGTTGTGCGTGTGTTAAATATGGCAGGTATTATGTTGATACACTCATGAATCAAGTTATTGAAACTGTCATTTAAATTAGTGGTCGGAGTAGTCGAGTTACTTATTGCACCGATTCTCTTCTCGACATTTTGACTAAGATCAAAGTGTACTATCTGCTATGGGTTATGTACGGAGTCAGGTAACCCATCAGACCTGAGTGGACTAATTGCATCGTTCATTTTTTGGAAAAAAAAATGTATCATAATTAAATCATCAGTTATTTTGAACGTTTTTATTACAAATCTATATTTGTTTCTGAAAATACACAAACATGAAAAGAGGATGGAGAACATTGATTACATGATTTCTTCGATAGTCTTTTAAATGTGTAAAACATAACGCTATCGTGTGTACTTTTGCAATTACATATATATTTGAAATACTTTACACACATACACAGTGGCGTAGCGAGGGGGGGGAGGGTTGAGAGGGGTGGTGCAAATCAAAAGTTCGAGGGGGGGGGGGTGCAAATCGATAGTTTGTCCCCTGGCGCCTGCAAGGGTCGCTACGCCTCTGCACATACAGCTGCATATTTGTATCATAAGTTAAACACATTGATTACAATTATGGGTGTATTTTGACAGAGACGTTTGTATGCCTGTGTTGTTTGTATTTGTTTCCAATTCATTCGCGAAACATATTATGGTTATTACATAAGCAATGATTTCCCTTGCACAACTTTAAAGCAAGAAAAAAAGTTTCATTGATGAAATAAAATACAAATATAGTCCACATTGTATCTAATCATACGAACACATTAACATTAGTTAAAAAGATGTGTCGCATCTAGTTAAATATAAAGCTTCGCGTGAGTTCAATATGGCAGATATTATGTTGACAAAATCATTAATTCAGTTATTGGAACTGTTATTTAAAGCAGATACTAAAATGTTCCGGGTAGTCGAACGGTTGATTGCAGCATTTTACTTATAAGAGCAAGTTGTTCTATCTATTAGGTGTTTTGTCCGGAGGTCTTAGCTGTGGCCGCAGTTTTTCCTAACGTTAGTCAGGTAACCATCTGAGCTGGGTGGACTTAAAGACGTCTTACAAACTCAATTTTGGTGAGTTTAGGGGCATTAAATCGAGTGTTTTGACGGACCTATGTGTTTCTCTAAATGCCAATGCAGTCCTCTATGTAGTCCTATACATCTATGACATGTGGAATAATCTTAACGCCATCTTTAAGCTTTATTATAATGTTTTATGCTGTACCATATTCCTTATCAACTTTTAACACTTTTGGTTGTTGATTCACATCACATAGAGGCTCTAAATTTTGTTTCACCATTTATTTTGTGTAGTAATATGGCACCCATCTTAAAACACCTCTGGTATTATCTTTTTTGTCGAGATGTGTATTTGCTATTTTGAAAATTTTGTGTCCCTTCTGTACCAAGTGTTGGTTGGAACACAAACTCTGTTGCCGCCAGTCGCTCTTATTGTTTAGCTGACTTTATTACAGCAGTCCCTGGTACTCCGTTAGAGTATACTTGTGATATATATGTGTCTTGCTTATTTGTTAGGGTGGCAAATTGTGTTGTTTTTTTTTTTTAATCCAGCGTTGGTAATTGTATTGAGCCAACGTCCTTGTATTATTGAAAAACACAATCCATAGAAATATAGCGTAAACAATACATGTCAATGTATGTCAATGATGAAAATCCAACACATTGTAATAGAAAATAACACAGAGGCTTCGATGAAAGTCAGCTTTCCTCTACATGTTTTGAAAGCGAAATAATCCATGAAAAAATACTTAATTAAGACACAAAAGTGATCTCTCTTTAAAAAAAAATCAACCCAAAAAAGAATAGTTTGTAGCATCGTTTAAACGATATCTTCGATTGTCTTGCAAATGTGTAAAACATAATGATATTGTGTGTATGTTTGCAGTTAGATATATTTTTTTTTAACTTTAGACAAACGCACATCTATGTATGTCATTATTATTTTTACAAATAACGTAACCTACCTTTACTGGTATGTTTTGACAATGGCATGTTATTTTTGTTTGATTTTATTTTACCAAACTGATTGTGCCTATTAAATAGGTAATTATTTCCCTTGCTAAATATCTAAGCAAGAAAAAACCCAATAAAGTTGTATTTACCTCCCCTATGTATGAAATAAAGCTTTATCTCAACACTAATTAGCAGATACATATTACCAGCATATATATTTACAGTGTGGTGTAGTGTTGTGCTAATGGGTGGTGGTGTGGCTCCGATTGCAGTAGCAAAATAATTACTTGGACGTTTATTATTTTTAAAGTTACATGACTATTCTATTGCTAGACTCTCAAAGACAAACAGTTTTTATTACTGGACAAAATCGAAGAAGAAACATCACTTAACATAATGTCAACACTAGTCTTTAAAACATAAACAAAAATTCATATTTTGGTGTGTATGTTGTTGTTGATGTTTTGAAGCACTATATTTAAATACATAGCATGCACTACACATCTAAATACTTTGATTCAGAGTTTACTCGTTAAACTAATTTTAAGGGAAACATACAATATAAACTCGCTGCATTTGCTGTTGTTTGGTTTTTTTTTATTTGGTAAATGTGGTATTATTGTTATTGTATCTCCCTTAGTATACATTTGCAAAATAATAGTTATAGTTTACAACAACAATATTTGATAATACTTTGTTTCTAGCCCCCTGATACAACTTACGATCATTTAAATTGGTATATGTTGGTATATGTAGAAGTCAAGTTTGAAGCGGGTCACATAAGTGATATCTATAGGCCTATTACTGAGATCTGGTAACATTAAATGGTTTGTTGTTCAAGCTATGTAAAGCAGACATAAATTAGGCACAGTTACCAAGCAGTTAAATCACAATTTGGAATTCAACACTTTTTTTAAGCTTAGATGGTGAGGTATATAACTTATCATACAAAAAAAACGCGTATCAAATTAATAGAACTAACGGCAGTTTCTTCAAAGATCAGTTAAAAAAAAATGTATCGATTTTTGATTCCCATTGTGTTACACTTACACCAAAGTTGACTTTTTCTTACTAATTTTAAGTAATAAGTAAACTGTATCTATATTTGTACAATACATTTAAAAAAACATGTTTAGCTAAAATGTATATAGTCCTATAATAAATGTTACAGTAAATAAAATATAATATATTCATTTAAAATATGTTAACCTCGAATTGCGAGCTGGTTATACATGTTCAGAACGTGTAAACTATACCTACGACATTTCATCGATAACAAGTTGACATGTTATTAATTGCTTTAGTTTAATTTAAACCCCGAATGTATATCAGTCTCAAGCAACTTATGCATTTGTTGTGGTCATGGTCAATACTTGATTTCTCCTACCCTAAAATGATAGCACACCTCATTTTACCAAACACCTCACTCAAAATTACATTATACAGCTGTTTATTCTATGTTGTTGTTTTTTTCAATGTTTTTTCTTTGTACATTTTACTTAAGCTCGATTTTTTTTGACTATGCAAAATAAATGTTAAAATTCATTCTCTAGTTTTTACTGCAAAAACGTGTTTTCATTTTTTCTCCATCGCCACCAAACCCTCCTCTTCTAACCCCTCCCTTCTTCAGATATGTTGTTTTGTATAGAGGATCTCTTTTATAGCTGGTACTCTGTTGTAAGCGAAAAATGATATGCGTACAGTTCAACACATTATGAGTTCTACTGGTAATAGTGAAGCAATACAATAAATATTACCATGGAAAAGGATGGCAATGTAGGCCTACAAAATTATTGGTTTATCTTTGTTCTAAATTCAAATGTAAAATAAATATGGATTATCTTTGAATGCATAGGTTAATTTCATCAAGCAAAGTAAGAAAAGATTCAACATTGTACAAGCGATATCTTCGCTTGTCTTTCAAAATAGTTTTAAACATAGCTATTGTGTTCATTTTTGCAAATACAGTAATAATTCAACATAAAATAATGAAGCATCTATAGTTTAAGATATTTTTAAAATTACTTAAATATTGTTGGTATGTAATATTTCAAACATGTATTAATTTGACTGATTTTTAAAAATATTTTATTTCTTTAATAAAAGGTTATATTAAATAGGTAATTAATTCCCTTGCACAATATCCAAAGAAGAAAAAAAAATATTGGTAAATAATTTTCTGCTTCGAAAAAAAAAACATTTAAAAAAATATGGGAAACATTGTAACGAATGTAATGGATACATTTAAAATTAACTAAAATAGAAAATATGTAACCATATAAGATACGTAGGCGTCACATTTGGAGTTGGTCAAATGTAGCTTAATTTAAAGTTGTGTATGTGTGTGTGTTCAATATGGCAGACATTATGTTGATACAATCATTAATTAAGTTATTAAAAATGTCATTTAAAGTAGTGGTCGGAGTAGTCGAGTGACTGATTGCACCGAATCTCTTCTCTGTATTTTGAATAAGATCAAAGTGTTCTATCTGTTAAGGATTATGTACAGAGGTCTTACCTGTAGCTTCAGTTTTTTCCTAATGTTAATCAGGTTCCCATCTGAGCTGGTTGGAAATAATGACAAACTACATCTCGAATCGGGGATCCGAACAATGCTTAGATATAAAGGTCTAAATATGTCTACATTTTTTGTTGTGTTATGTTTTTTTAGCGCAATTTCCATTCTGGAGAATTGCGTTTATTAACCCGTCATTTCTGGATGGATGGATGAATGTATGGATGCGTGTCCGCAGCTTTAAGTCGTGTCTCCTCCTCAACGAAGCAATATCGATGACTAGTTCCAAAAGCAATTATGTAAAGCAAGTTACGAGGATGAACATAGGCCATAAAAATTCCGGGTTTCTTTCATGTATTTCCCGGAAAAGCCAAAAAACCTCGAAAAAAAGCAGTTATTGGCCCATATCTCGGCAACCAGACCACTTAGCGACTTGAAACATGTACCAATCGATTCCCGCCATAATTTAGAACAATATTGCAGAAGAAAGTTTTCAAAAATATCCTTTCGTTTGGTCACAAACAATTTTTTTAATTAATTAAAATTTTGACCGAATTAGTAGGCATTTTATGCAAAGACACCACACGCGTCATCACGTTCAATAGCTGCGCCATCACGTTCAATGGCTGCGACGTCACGTTCGGTAGCTGGGCGCGCAATGTTTTTTAGTCATGTTACTCTATTGTAAATAAAACATGTACAATACTGAAAAAAAAATTAATAAAAAACGTTTTAATAACTAACCAATGGTTTTACTAAACCTGCTCTTGATATACGCTACGACAGAGCTATTTTTAGATAACAGAAGGAAATTGCGCTAAAATTGTCACTAGACTTTTTTTAATTACTTGTTTTAAAGGTTTAAGTATGTTTAATTATTTTTTTATTTTCTTAATATGCCTACGCATTGATTATAATTGTAATTATACGCAATTTTTTAGCGCAATTTCCATTCTGGAGAATTGCGTTTATTAACTCGTCTTTTCTGGAAATGGATGGATGAATGGATGGATGGATGTGTGTCCGCAGGTTTAAGTCGTATCTCCTCCTCAACGAAGCAATATCGAGGACTAGTTCCAAAAGCAATTATGTTAAGCAAGTTACGAGGATGAACATAGGCCATAAAAATTCCGGGTTTCTTTCATGTATTTCCCGGAAAAGCCAAAAAACCTCGAGAAAAATCAGTTTTGGGCCCATATCTCGGCAACCAGACCACTTAGCGACTTGAAACATGTACCAATCGATTCCTGCCACAATTTAGAACAATATTGCCGAAGAAAGTTTTCAAAAATATCCTTTCGTTTGGTCACAACATTTTTTTTTGAGTTAATTAAAATTTGGACCGAATTAGTAGGCATTTTATGCAACCACACAACACGCGTCATCACGTTCAATAGCTGCGCCATCACGTTTAATGGCTGCGACGTCACGTTCGGTAGCTGGGCGCGCAATGGTTTTTAGCCATGTTACTCTATTGTAAATAAAACATGTAAAATACTAAAAAAAAAAATTAATAAAAAACGTTTTAATAACTAACCAATGGTTTTACTAAGCCTGCTCTTGATTTACGCTACGACAGAGCTATTTTTAGATAACACAAGGAAATTGCGCTAAAATTGTCACTAGACTTTTTTAATTAATTGTTTTGTATGTATGTTTTGAAGAACTATAAATATTATCAATTTAAAAATCCAAAACTAGTCTTTGTAAAAATGTTATTATTATTATCAAATCGGCATAGCAATTTAGCTATCGGTTATTTCCTTTAACATCATTAATGAAAAGGAATAAAAAGCAAACTTTAAATACTAATTGTCAATATATAAGTACTATTGTTTAGTTTATAGTGTGTATATAATGTTAACGTTACGTAAAATGCAACATTAATCTTAAAAGACCATTACGTTCAATCAACAATTGGGTAAACGCATATTGCACTCTATAGGCCAATGTGGATAATAGGAATAACATAAAACAGATACACTTAAATGTGTATTGCAATATTTTTTTTGACAAAGGAGAACGTTGTTCGGATTTGTCGAGCAATATTTCTGAGACTTACCATATGTATGTGAAACGTACTTTTTATACAGTAATAGCCTTTAGACATAATGCTGACCTGACCTAGTTGAGTAGCTAGGGGAGGGTAGGTTGGGCGATGTCTTCGGGCGCCGACCCATGTTGGTTCGCCAACTAGAGTTGATATGACATACAGTAAAAATTAAGAAAATAGACAGCCATTTGGCTAGTCGGAAATATTTAATTGTTTTCCAAATTAATTGTGTAACACCAAATTAAACCTGACAAATGTTGATAACGATATTTACATATCACGTGTAGGGGTGGGGGTGTCAAGAAATTGGAAGGTCGCCCCGTGCGAAGGAATTTGTCGTTACGTCACTGGCCAGACAACATAATTCATTAGCGAATCAATTTCACAGATGGAAAAATATATGGTATAATATATTTTTTTATAATATTGCCCTGTTCTGCTTTAAAATGACCATGTATGCAAAATATGACAGTTTGACTACACAAGAAGAAAACACAATCAAAACTGCCAAAAGCACAGAAAATAAAAAAATACCAAAAACGCATCCAAATATGCTGAAACGAGTCAAAACTACAGCACTCAACCAACCAAAGATTAATGTAACATTTGTACTCACATACTAGAAATTATGTAAGCACTGTTACGATCAGTTAATTCATAGCTTGTAAACTTTCCCTATTACAATATATCTATATCAAATAAGTATCCAATAATGCACAACGACACAATTTATTTATTTTTTTAAATATGAAAAAAAACGTTTTTCTTGAAAAACAGCTCTATAATGTGTCTGAACATTTGGTGTAGAGAGAAACAACAACATGTAATCTAATTAATGTTAAGACAACACAAGGCACATGGGCAACAGCACGATACATGTAAACATTAACCGTTTAATTTTTGAAAAAGTAACATTTACTCGATGAATAATCTGCATCATTATAAACACTTGTTTTTTAAACAATCCCCCTAAAATATTATGTCACTGTCACATCTGTTGTCGTTATAGACCATACACATGTTTAAAGTTAAATAAAATATGGCTAACAATTAAGCTAGTATAACTGTTACGACTTTTATTATTGGTCGAATTGTATGTATTCAATATTGATCAATATGTATTCAATACGGACTGGTTAATTGAACGTTTTAATCACAACTTAAAACTACGTCTACTGAGTTCTGTGTTGCTACCTATGAAACAACTGCAGTGACCTAACCTAGTGTAAAGCGTATATATTTTAGTTATTGTCTCCCTTAGACCAGTCTTTAAAGTTTAAACTGTCGCTACATGGTTCCTAAGATCGTGTCCGTGTCTGTAGTACAGGTCTGTCACAGTCACCCATCGTCTCACGAGTTCGGCCTATCTGCTGATGTGAGTTGTCACGTCCGACTGACGTTGACTTTTATTTATCCTTCACCACAGCGTTTCTTTCAAAGCTACACGAAAAGAAAATTGACTTTGTTGATTCTAGAGTAAATAAATATAATGCCACGAAAATAATGCCGTTATCGATACTCAATAATAAAGACACCTACATTAATACCTAATGTATTTATTTAATCTCAAAAGTGGTCTGTATGTAGAGTGTTTCTTTTAGACTTGTTTAAGGGATGTGCGGTAGACGTTCTTAAGCGGCTTCGAAGTCAACAATTATTTTTTTTAATATAACGAAAACATGTATATGACAATGTATTGTCTTTTTAATGAAAAGAGACATTTTTTTTCTGTTTAATAGTGTTTCTCTTTTGCTGCTTTCCCAATCGAGCAAGGGTAGGCCGCAAGGGCAGGTGTACATGAAATTGTATACATTTGCATTTTATACATGTTTATACCAATTAAACTGTGCTTGTTATATCTATTTTTCCCTATTATGGATCTTATACAAAACGTTTAAAATAATAAAATATGTTGAGTGGCAGTCGATTAAGTGTTCCTTTTCATTACTCATCGCCATGGGTATGGGTTTCGGGTGGTAATTCGCTGCGTGCCCCTTAATGCCGTCTTTTGGAAGGGACACGTCACAACGGCTGCATTGGAAAAATAGTTTCATCGTTATGAACTTTGTAGTATTGCCAACATATGTCAGTATGCATTTTTTTTATCTTTGCAGATGGTGCATTGTTTGAATTGTGTGTGTACTGTGTCCTCATAATTTCCCGCGTCTTTTCCCTAGGTGATCTGAATCGAAGGGTTGCAGAAATTACATGGCGTGTGGTCGTATTCTGCATCTGCGCGTTTTTGTTCTTTCGTTATTTGTCTTTGTCACGTGGGGCTGAGCTCATTTCTTTTTCTATTTGATGATGAGGTGGTGTCTATATCTGTGTTTGAGCTTCTGGTTGCAGTGTTTTGAAGTGTTGTTGCTTCCTTAGTTGGTGGCTTCGCTGCTGTCGTACTTGGATTTGATTGTTGGTTCGTCAAATGTGTGGATACCATTGGTTGCTGCGGTATGGGTGATACGCCTGGTGTCTCTGTTATAATCGTCAGTGAACTTGGTTGTTGGTCTCTCGGTTAATGCGGTGCGGTGGCTCTGTTATAATCGTCAGTGAACTTGGTTGTTGGTATCTCGGTTAATGTGGTGCAGGTAGTCCTGTATCCTGTGTGGTTGAGAGGTTTGCTTCTTGGCAGTGATTCGTCCAGTGAAAAGTGGAGGAGCAGATTTGACACGCTTGTCTTCTCCCGGTGATTGCGACTAGGATAGTGAGTGACTTGTTTTTGTAATTTATGTTAATGTAGTGTGGGATAGTTGTTGGATTATCGGTGTAGATAGAAAAGCTGCGATTATTAATGTATGGGATTGTGTTTATGGATGGCTTTTTGTTACTAAATGGGCGTAGTGCTTGTATGAGTGTAGCATTGTTAAGTGTAGGGGGTACCCATCTACTGGTTCCGTTGATTTTGTCGTTTTCATGAAGTGAGAACTGCAATGTATATGGACCGTGTCTTCTGCATGTGTTGTGCATTGTGATGACGTCGAAAGCTTGTGAGGAGAAGTACCATGAGTCAGCTCTGCCATAATTGAGTAGAAGAATTTGATGATTGCTGATAAGCTATCTTATTATATGCCCTCACAGGTTTGGTTGACCTCTTGAAGTGATGAGTACTTACATAGTAGGTGTTTCAGCTGGATAAAGGTCTGGATATTCTTCATATGGTTGATCAAAGGTTGTTGTTGACCTGGCTGCAAAGGATGGGGCCCAATATTTCATAAAGCCACCCGAACCATAGTCCGGGTGGCTACTCTCCCGTCTCTCGACTTGGAGGGGATAGGAATGGGCGCAACCCCCTTGTTGTTTGTTTTTGGTGATAGCTGCATAGTCCATAGTGATAAGGACTCAAGTAAAGTTCAAATCGGTATGTTTGTTTGTAAAATGTTTGTCGTGGAATTTTTTTTTATTGTCATACAAAATAAATGTGGGTGGTGATCAGGGTATAGGAGGGTGTGGGTATATAATTACATGGTCCTTGATCAAGTTTGAAATGGATGACCCGAACACAATGGGTTATTTAAAAAAGAAAGTTAAGTTAAGGAATAGTAAAAGATGCAATATCTTTTTTAAATTTTTTTTAGGCTTGATCTTTGTATTTAGAAGAAAATAAAATAACACATCAAATGGTAGCCAGCAATGATATCAAAAGGAAGTTCTTTAAGCTATACAAAAAAATGTAACCTTATGTAAAGCCTCACTATTTTTGAAAAAAGAAACACTAAAAAGTGCTAATTCCATAAAGTTATTAGTCATAACTTTTTGAGTTTTGCAGACACATTTTAAATAAAAAATAAACAATAATTTGCATATTATTTTTCAATTATTATTAATATAATGTTTATTTATGTTTTGGAACCAAACGGATGTATTATTTCCCTTAGTATGTTTAATTGATTAAAACGGGAAGTAACTGTTACAAGTAACAATAATTGCGTGAATACATTTAAATAGGGAATGTTGTGGAGGTGCAAGTCAAATGTGTCGCGAGGCATACATATGCTTTTCTCCAGGTCAGTTTGACGAATAAAAGTTTAAAAGTCTATTAAAACAAATAGATGATCTTGTAAAGGGAGGGAGGGGGTGGAGGGGGGGGGGGGGGGCTGGTGATCCCATTGCAAACTTGCTAACTATAGAGAAAACAATGATACATCCATCTTAATAATATAGAAAAGTTTAGTGGAATATTTTCAATACAAGTAAATCAATGACAGGGGTGGATTTGAGACAATGTCTAATATACTTTTGTTTCCACTTGAATTATATATATATATATATATATATATATATATATATATATATATATATATATATATATATATATCTATATATATATATATATATATACATATATATATATATATATATATATATATATATATATATATATATATATATAAAATATATATATATATATATATATATATATATATATATATATATATATATATATATATATATATATATATATATATATACATATATATGTATAATATATATATATCTAATTTTTTTTTTTTTTTGCCTCAGACACGTAATTTATAGCGTCAGTTGTGTGTTCGCTTTAGTATTACAGTTTTCATCATCGGCTTGTGAGGACTGATACAGATTTACAATAGTAATATTTCTTTCTTACTTGTAGCCTGCTTTCATTCATTTAAGATGGCTTACTTATACATAGATCTAATACAAAACGTCTAAATATAAAGAAAAAATAAAAATTAAAAACCAACCTGAAACTAAAAATGCAAATGTGTAATTAAATGATGATTCAAGGGATTTTTTTTTTCTCGGCGTGGTGGGCTGAGGGGACAAAGGGGGGGGGGGGGGGGGAGAGGGGAATTTTTTTTTTTTAAGTAGAGCTGAAATGAATTTGGGATTACACAATTTTAAGCAATCGGAAAAGCTATGTTATTACAATGAGACACGTAAAAGCAAACACTCTTCCCTTTCAAACATCTATATCTATACAGTCCTCAATTAGTTTTTTTCTTCCTTTTTTATTTTTTTATTAATTCAATTGTTTTAAACATTTAAATCAGTAATAATAATTTATTTGATAGATTTTACACAGCATCAAAGACATGAACATCAATTGCATATATTATGAGAAATAAAAGAATAAGGATTTTCTTTTATTTTTTTTCTTTCTTTTTTCCCCCTTTTTTTCCCTTTCTTTCTTAAAAATTATTGGTATATACCGTGATCTAAAAATTGAAAGATTTTCATTTTTTTTTTTTTTTTTTTTTTTTTTTTTTTTTTTTTTTTTTTTTTTTTTATAAATCATTTAATAAAAAAGACTTTTATTTACACAAATGCACCTTATGATAAAACACTTTTTTTTTCATGCAATGGAATTAACTGCTAATTTTAACAAAAAGTTCATGATTAGAATAATAGAATGTCATGACTAATTTTAGAAGGGTAGCAATAAAAAATCTTTGTATCCCAAGATAATAATCAGTAGCAGAAAAAGAAATACAAAATTCAGTTTCAGTTTCAGATCAATCTAACACTTGCTGTAACTATATACAAAACATTGAAAAGAAGAAAATGTAATATTCTAAGTGTTCTTTTGCTGTACACAGATAAAACTGCAGATTTCCTTCATGAGCTTAACTTGTGTTTTATATTGTACATCATCTTCTGTACTTTTTCAAAATTCTCTTTGCTACAGCCTTGACATGTTCAGCTTTAGTACTTTTAGCACGAGCATTTCTGGCCTCTCTGTTGGCTTCCTTTAGGAGATCATGTAGAAACAAGTTGTAATGAACTAGAAGCAAAGAAGGAACTGGGCCTTTCGTAATTTTAGTGTTATCGAGTGTGCGAAGAGATCTCATTTTCAGTTTTGCTCGATTAAAGTGCAAAAGAATAGTCATTTTTAAGCTCTACTGTTAATTTTTATTTAAATGCCAAAACAAAAGAAGTAGATCTAGAAAAATCCCCTTTTTACAAGCTTTTATTTAACTTGCTTCCTCTGTCGTCAGTCGTCAGTCTGTCTAGACCGAAACGCAGGAGTGAAAATTCGGAAACTTCTACTTGACCGATATGATTCACATTTGACACGTGGGTCAAGACATGAAGACAATGCAATCTGAAACTAAATTTGACTTAATTGGATGCCTAATTATTTTTTTATGAATTAATAAAAATTTGGACCGAATTAGTAGGCATGTCTAGCCAACCACACCACACGCGTCATCACCTTCAATAGCTGCGCCATCACGTAATGGCTGCGTTCAAAAACCATTGCGCGCCTACTGAACGTGGTTTTTAGTCATGTAACTCTATTGTAAATAAAACATGTAAAGTACTGAAAAAAAAATTCATAAAAAACGTTTTAATAACAAGCTTTTATGTAATGATGCACTAAAAAGTAGAAAATAAATTATAGACTACTATTTAAATAACTATAAAGAAAAGCGTGGGTGTCTTCCTTAACATTAGTAAAGGTATCCAATAGATACTAAAGTGACCCACGCTTTTCTTTATAGTTATTTAAATAGTAGTCTATAATTTATTTTCTACTTTTTAGTGCATCATTACATAAAAGCTTGTTATTAAAACGTTTTTTATGAATTTTTTTACAAGCTTTTATTTAACTCACTTCCTCGTCAGTCGTCAGTCTGTCTAGACGGAAACGCAGGATTGAAAATTCGGACAGTTCTACTTGACCGATACGATTCACAGTTGGCACGTGGGTCAAGACATGAAGACAATGCAATCTGAAACTAAATTTGACTTAATTGGATGCCTAATTAATTTTGTATGAATTAATTAAAATTTGGACCGAATTAGTAGGCATGTCTAGCCAACCACACCACACGCGTCATCACCTTCAATAGCTGCGCCATCACGTAATGGCTGCGTTCAAAAACCATTGCGCGCCTACTGAACGTGATGTTCAGTAGGCGCGCAATGGTTTTTAGTCATGTAACTCTATTGTAAATAAAACATGTAAAGTACTGAAAAAAAAAATTCATAAAAAACGGTTTAATAACAAGCTTTTATGTAATGATGCACTAAAAAGTAGAAAATAAATTATAGACTACTATTTAAATAACTATAAAGAAAAGCGTGGGTGTCTTCCTTAACATTAGTAAAGGTATCCAATAGATACTAAAGTGACCCACGCTTTTCTTTATAGTTATTTAAATAGTAGTCTATAATTTATTTTCTACTTTTTAGTGCATCATTACATAAAGCTTGTTATTAAAACGTTTTTTATGAATTTTTTTTTTCATGTGTTGTGAAAGATTTTCATATAACACCAAACCGATTTAGAATCGGGGAAGGAACATAGACTGAAAGATATCCTCGCTTGTCTTTAAAATGAGTAGAAATTAATAATGTTGTGTTCGTTATTTGCAATTACAGAAAAAAAATGTAGAAAAAACAAACGCACATCTATTATTTTTGTATATTATTTGAAATACTTTACTTTTAATTAAAAAAAATAGTAAGTCTATTTGA
The DNA here is from genome assembly GCF_028476545.2 of Physella acuta. Lineage (NCBI taxonomy): Eukaryota > Metazoa > Mollusca > Gastropoda > Physidae > Physella > Physella acuta. Next base: position 973,286 of record NW_026731657.1, read on the forward strand.
TTTTTTTTGTTTTGTTTAGTACTCCTTTACCAAATAGTCTATTTAATAGGTAATTATTTCCCTTGCACAATAACCAAACGAGAAAAAATATATTGGTAAATTTCAGCATCGGATAAATGAAACAAACAAATTAAAAAAAATATGGGCGACATTGTATCTAATCATATGGATACATTTAACATAAACTAATATATATAAACTATGTGACAATGTAAGATACGTATGCGTTGCTAAAAGAGATAGTCAAATGCAGTGGCGTAGCTACCGTAAAGGTAGCGTAAGCAAGGCATCTGGGCCCGAGGCAAATAGAGGTCCTTTTACCTCTTTAAAAAAATAAACTTTTTCATTGGAATTTTAATATTTGTTTAATGAAGGTAATTTTAAAAAGAAAATGTAAATACATTTTCTTTTCCACTCTAGAAAAATTAAAAGTTCCAAAAAGGCCCCAGTCCTTTCTTACTGTACAGGGGTCATCCATAAATGACGTCACACTCGTAGGGGAGAGGGGGGTCCGTAATTTTGTGACGATGTGTGATGAGGGGGAGGGGGGGTCAGATGTTGCGACGTCACATTTTTGCATTCTAAAAAAGCAATGTTAGAAAACGAATTTTAGACGTTATTTCGCGTTTTAGATAACTGTTTTAATAAATTTTAATAGTTTAGACAAGATTTTGGAAAAATATCAATGTTTTAAAAAAATTCAACTGCAATTTAATTTTGGGGGGGGGGGGGGTTGTAGGTTGAGGTGTGACGTCATTTTAGAGGGGGGGGTCTGGCTTTTTGTGACGAAGTGTGACGGAGGGGAGGGGGGGAGGTAAAAATCGTCAAAAAAAGCGTGACGTCATTTATGGATGACCCCACAGACAGTGGCATATAGCGGGCGGGGAGGGGGGCCATCCGTAATAATTACACTGCTAGCGTTGTCGCATTGTCGGGTAAGCCTTTGGGAGAATTAGCCTATAAATGAACTTCGACTTTTTTGTGAGATAGTACATGTATCGCAACAAACCTCAAGTTACTAGGAAATTACCTACACCTTGCTCCCATTTGTCTGTCCTCCCTGAAATTCCATCCTACTAAGCATTCATGATAAAAATTGATCCATTAAAAAAAAAATAACAACCATGGACAGTGTTTTCATAACAACATAAGAATAACATTTGACAATTTTTTTTACCTTATTAAATACATTACATTTGTTGATCTAATTTATATTTAAATAATATGGCACTAATAAAACTATACGTTTTTGGTCTTTAACAAATCGCCAAGAACGTTTGTGAAGTTGTTGAGAATACGGCATGGCAGTGGTTTTCAGCAGATATTTTTCTAGAAAAGTACCTGAATGAAACTCTGACATTTGGGAAGGTTTCTATCGTTAATTTTTGTTTTCTGATGGTGGGGCCCCAGCAGTAAGGCCGTGCGGTTTGCCACCCAGAGGCTATCTTAACATCTGGGGATTATTGATTGGGTGTCTGACGTAGCAGGTCAGCGTTACCACTTAATTCGCGGGGAAATTGCAGAGGCGCATCAATCGGCACCCCGGCGGTCGTGTAACCCGATGCGCCCCTGAATCCCCCCCCCCCCCCCCCCCCCCCCCACATGAACACTACGGCGCCTATATTCGTTTTGTTGAGCGCAATCCACTAAGAATACAGAGGATCTCTAAAAATCGATTACTCAATCGAATAAGGTGTGTCCTCCAGCGCATCAGCAGTAGTAAAAGTTGGTCGCCTCGAGATGGCCAGCGGCTACCTGAGTGCAAGGGATCCGTTGATTGCGCGTCCTGCATGGGTACTACTTATTCAACGATCAAACTGCAACAGGGACGGATGACACCAAGCACAAGAGCACCCTACACTAGGGACACGGGGGCCTCTACGTTAGATGATTTAAACCGAACCAGGGGTTGCATCTGGCTACCTAGTGTAACCAGTAACCCCTGCGACGTAGGTAGGCGATCGCCAAAAGGTATTCAACCTCTCTATTAAGGATGATTAACGTACACTCAATGCTTTTATACAGCACGCCCAAGGATGTCTGAGCGGTAGTGTCGACAAACCCGCGCCCCAGCAACACAGTTTTGAAAGAAAAATAGCAGTGGCGATTTTTAAATTTGAAGTATCTTATTTTTAGCAAGCAAGGTCACACGAATTATGTTTATATTTGTAAAAGCATAATATGTGTGTTTTATTCAATTTGTTTCCAATGCATTTAATGTGTGTGTTTAGTTTATTAAATAGGTAATTACTTCCCCTACTAAAACTTTCAGAAGAAAAAAAAAACAATACAATATAACACTTACATTGCTCAACAAGACTAATAGTAAAGTAGACTTAACTTACTATAATCACTATTTTGTTTTGTAATGCGATGCTAGAAATTCTACTAACATTTAGTCACATTTCAAACAAACTGAACAGACAATATGTATTTATGTAATATATATAGTGGCTATGTTGGGAGCGGGTCAGACGTGGCTCAATATAAATTGTGTGTGAGTTCAATATGACAGAGATTATGTTAATACAATCCTTAATCAGTTATTGAAACTGCCATTTAAAGCAGACAACACAATGGTCGGAGTAGTCGAGTGATTGAATGCAGCATTTCACTTCTCGGCCAAAGATCAAAGTGATCTATTTGTTATGGGTTCTGTACGGATGTCTGAGCTGTGGCCGCAGTTTTTTCCTCACATTAGTCAGGTACCCATCTGAGCTGGGTGGACTTAAGGACGTCCTACAGATTCAACTCCGGGATTCGAACACAAGACTTTTAGGTTAACAATTGTGAGATATAAAGGTGTATCGAAAGCAATCATGGTTTTTATTGTATGTCCATATCATGTCATATTCTGTGTACACAGATTTAAAGCTTTCAGCCAAGATGTATGGCTATTTCGTATATGTTTTGTACACTACTTTGATATTTACTTATGTTATTATGTATTTAGAATATGTGAACAGACAAAGTTTAATATGTAACTAGTTAAAACAATTCATCAATTACATTTTAACCTTATGATTATATTTTATTATCGATGTTATTCCATAAGTGGTGAGGTGTAAACTGTTATGTAATACCTGATCTGTATCTGATGTGCACGCCTCTGCTTTAAAATATTATGAGCGAAAAGATTAATCTGAGGCTGTTAAATTGTGACATAAGTGAATGAGAAATAGAATGCGTCTTCTAACTCAGTTGAAAATAACAGAGATAAGTTTTAACTAATGTTATGCTAACCGAAAGATCGTTTTTTGTTTTACTTAAGTCAAGCTGTTTGTATAGATGGAGAGTGGAGAAGGGTGGGGGTGGGGTAGTTATATATAGTTATCAGGTTATTGCATGTTGTGTGTTGTGAATATTGACCCGTGCTTAAACTCGACAAAACGATTAAAATGACTCGACTACACAATGTATCTATGTCATGTCATATCGAATCATCGTATAAAAAATGCACGGTATTCACAATTCAAGATATATCAAGCACATAGTACATCCAACACACGACATACCCAGCTCACGACATTTCCATAAGCGGATAAACCAAACGTACATTATACAAAACCCACGATACTTTCCTGATGTCATACAGTCAACAATTATATTCAAAATTTGCCAGCAGCGTGTGAGTGTGTGTCGCTATTAAACTAAACTACTATTCCTCGATGAGGTGTATTATGGTTATAACATCATCGTCTACCCAGGGGAAGTTTAAAAAACAACAGACACAAATTATTAACGAATGATATAAACACTTGCCCGAATAATATTAGACTACGTTCAAATCTAACGTTTGTATTGCACAGAGCAATTCTAGCCTAGATCTTGTCAAGTTCTAGCATGTTAAAATACAAAGCCAAACACGTAGCTAGATTGTATCTAAATTAAGATTAAGATTCTAAAACAGTTAAGTTAGGAAAGGAAACTCAATTGTTTTATAATCATAATATTGATTTAAATGGAACCTTGATACTTAATTGGCTATGTATTTTAATATTCTAGAACTTGAAATGATCTAGAAATAATATATAATGTATTGAAGACGTATAGTAATCGTAAAAAAAAAACATTGAATGTAACGTCGTTTATGGACAATAAATTATACAACTTGTACGATAAACAGAAACATAGGTCAGGAACACGAGAAACTACATACCTGTATGAATATTAATAATGTAATGCACCGTACAAGCGCCGGACATAATTATTTATAATTTATAATTTATAAATTAAATCGGGGTGTTGGCAGGTGGGGGTATATAATGCCATTATCCTTGATAATGTAATACAATTTTAATTTACAAAAAAATTGAAACTGCAAAATTATGTTAGGGTGTCATAATATGTATACATATGTTCGGCTATGCTATGTACGGCCTACATAACATTTAATATTGTTTGTTTTGGTGTTAATATATGTATGATTTTGTTACTGTCTAATTGTTTGCATATGTACAACCAACCTAACAATGATCTTAAAAGTTTAACATACGAGTTTACATTGAGACATTGTCAAATTGACATAGACTGTTGAATAGAAGACTTTGCATTAAAACATTGTCACATTGACAGAGAAAGTAAATAGAAGCCTTTACATTGAGACATGCTCACCCTGACATAGACAGTAAATAGAAGACTTTACATTGGGAAATTGTCACTCTGTTGGCGTTTCCAATGAATACAGTTGACTTTAACATTGATGATTAAACCAATAGTAAAGACGTTTTAAAAATCTGAGGATAAGCAACTTATGTCTTTGTTGTGGTCATGGTCAATACTTGATTTCTCCTACCCTAAAATTATAGCACACTTCATTTTACCAAACACCTCACTCAAAATTACATTATACAGCCGTTTATTTTATATTGTTTTGTTTTCAATGTTTTTTCTTTGCAAATCTTAATTAAGCTCGATTTTCTTGACAATGCAAAATAAATGTTAAAACTCATTTTCTAGTTTTTACTGCAAAAACGTGTATTTTCCTTTTTTCTCCATCGCCACCAAACCCTCGTCTTCTAACCCCCCCTTCTTCAGATATGTTGTTATGTATAGAGGATCTCTTGTATAGCTGGTACTCTGTTGTAAGCGAAAAATGATATGCATACAGTTCAACACATTATGAGTTCTACTGGTAATAGTGAAGCAATACAATACACATTACCATGAAAAAGGATGGCAATGTACATGATTCTTGATTTTTGTTTGTATTAAATTCAAATATAAAATAAATATGGATTATCTTAAAATGAATAGGGTAATTACATCAAGCAAAAGAAAACCAGTCGCAACATTGAGAAAGCGATATCTTCGCTTGTCTTTCAAAATAGTTTAAAACATAGCTACTGTGTTCATTTTTGCAAATACAGTAATAGTTCAACATAAAACAATGAAGCATCTATAGCTTTAAGATCTTTTTAAAAAAAATTAAATATTGTTGGTATGTAATATTTCAAACATGTATTAATTTGACTGATTTTTAAAAATATTTTATTTCTTTAATAAAAGGGTATATTAAATAGGTAATTAATTCCCTTGCACAATATCCAAAGAAGAAAAAAAAATATTGGTAAATAATTTTTTGCTTCGAAAAAAAAACATTTTAAAAATATGGGAAACATTGTAACGAATGTAATGGATACATTTAAAATTAACTAAAATAGAAAATATGTAACCATATAAGATACGTAGGCGTCACTTTTGGAGTTGGTCAAATGTAGCTCAATTTAAAGTTGTGTATGTGTGTGTGTTCAATATGGCAGGCATTATGTTGATACAATCCTTAATTAAGTTATTAAAACTGTCATTTAAAGTAGTGGTCGGAGTAGTCGAGTGACTGATTGCACCGAATCTCTTCTCTGTATTTTGAATAAGATCAAAGTGTTCTATCTGTTAAGGATTATGTACAAAGGTCTTAGCTGTAGCTTCAGTTTTCCCTAATGTTAATCAGGTTCCCATCTGAGCTGGTTGGAAATAATGATTTTTTTTTTTTTTTTTTTTTTTTTTTTTTTTTAAAGTTCTGAGTTACGTAGATGAGTTACGTACTGTTTGTTGGTTTTTTCTTTTTTGTTCTTTTTTTTTTTTTTAGAATTTTCCCTCCACACAGTTTACTCCACTCGAGCAAGGAGCTCACTGTGCGAATATGTCGCATTTTTATTACATGAAAATTACATGAAATAGCATACAATGTACAATCAGTTTCACGTCTTGATTCTTGTTTCTTCTTGTCTTTACTTTCTTGCCTTTAGACTTCAGATTCCTTTCTTGAATCCTTTTTTTCCGTCTTGATTCTTGTTACTTCCTGTTTCAAAATGTCTTTACTTTCCTTCATTTTGTCTTTTCTTGCCTTTCAGTATCTTCAATGATTTTGCTTCTTTATTTTCTTTTGTAATTTTGCTTCTTTATTTTGCTTCTTTATTTTCTCTTTTGATTCATCATTTCTTTATTGATTCCTATAGAGCTTTGAGTATAGGTTCAATGGTGTCGGGACGGAACATCCTACCTAAGATTGCTCCTAGGTAGGCGTCGTCTAGCTGAGAAGAATTGATTATTAGCCACTCGTACATTGAAGCCACCATAGTACAAGTACTAGGTGGCTCTTCTCGAGAGCTTTGTGCAATCGAGGGATGTGTGGGTGCAACACCACACGATCTTTTGCATTCGATGCCTCGATGACCAACTTCTCAGCCCCGGCAGCCAGCCCTAAAAGGGGCTAGCTGACCAAATGACTAAGATTTATTTAGATCCATAGCAGATACTACACTTTGATCTTAGGTTGGAAATAATGACAAACTACATCTCGGACGGAGTGGTCTAGCGGTAGAGAGCTGGACTGCTAACCCGTAAGTCTCGAGTTCGAATCCGGGTTCAAGTCAGTAGACCGTCCCTGAGTCCACCCAACTCTGATGGGTACCTAACTCATGTTAGGGAGAGTAAAGGCGGCTGGGCATAGTGCTGACCACACTATCTCTTCATATGCCGAGGTCACAGAAACAAGTGAACTCTACTTCACTTGCCCCATAGACCGTCAGGTTTGAAAGGGAAACTTTACTTTTTTTTTTTTTTTTTACATCTCGAATCGGGGATCCGAACAATGCATAGATATAAAGGTCTAAATATGTCTACATTGTTTGTTGTGTTATGTTTTTTTTTAAAGGTTTAAGTATGTTTAATTATTTTTTTTTATTTTCTTAATAAGCCTACGGATTGATTATAAAAGTAATTGTACGCAATTTGTTTTGTATGTTTTGAAGAACTATAAATATACACATTTTAAAAATCCAAAACTAGTCTTTGTAAAAATGCTATTAATGTTATCAAATCGGCATAGCAATTTAGCTATTGGTTATTTCCCATAACCTCATTAATGAAAAGTAATAAAAAGCAAACTTTAAATACTAATTGTCAATATATAAGTACTATTATTTAGTTTAAAGTGTGTATATATTGTTACCGTTACGTAAAATGTAACATTAATCTAAAAAGACTATTATGTTCATGCAACAATTGGGTAAACGCATATTGCACTCTATAGGTCAATGTGGATAATAGGAAAAACATAAAACAGATACACTTAAGTGTTTATCGCAATAATTCTTTTGACATAGGAGATCGTTGTTCGGATATTGTCGAGCAATATTTCTGAGACGTACCATATGTATGTGAAACACAACTTTTTATACAGCAATAGCCCTTAGACATTGTTCTGACCTAGTTGTGTGGCTAGGGGAGTGTAGGTTGGGCGATGACTTCGGGCGCCGCCCCATGTGGGTGCGCCAACTAGAGTTGATATGACATACAGTCAAAATTAAGAAAATAGACAGCCATTTGGCTATTCGGAAATATTGATTTGTTTTCCACATAAATTGTGTAACACCAATTTAAAACTGACAAATGTTGATAACGATATTTACATCTCACGTGAAGAGGTGGGAGTGTCAAGAAATTGGCAGGTCGCCCAGTGCTAAGGAATGGGTCGTTACGTCACTGACCAGACCACACAATTCATTAACGAATCGATTTCACAGATGAAAAAAAAAATGGTATAATATATTTTTTGTTCAATTGTCCTGTTCTGCTATACAATTACCATATATATATATATATATATATTAAATATGACAGTTTGACTTCACAAGAAGAAAACACAACCAAAACCGCCAAAAGCACAGAAAATAAAATAAAAAATACCTAAACACATCGAAATACACTGAAACGAGTCAAACCTACAGCACTCAACCAACCAAAGATTAATTTTACATTTCTACTCACATACTATAAATTATGTAAGTACCATTACAATCAGTCCATTCATATTTTGTAAACTTTCCCTATCACAATATATCTATATCAAATAAATATCCAATAATGCACAACGACAAAATTTATTTTTCTAATATGAAAACAAAATGTTTTCCTTGAAAAACAGCTCTATAATGTGTCTGAATATTGGAGAGAAACAACAACATGTAGTCTAATTAATGTTAAGATAACACAAGGCACATGGGCAACAGCACGATACATGTAAACATTAGCAGTTTAATTTTTGAAAAGGTAACTACTACTCAATGAATAATGGACATCAATATAAACATTTTTTTTTTAAACAGTCCCCCTAAAATATTCTGTCACTGCCATATCTGTTGTCGTTACAGACCAAGCGAATGTTTAAAGTTAAATAAAATATGGCTAACATTTAAGCTAGTATAACTGTTACAACTTTCATAATTGTTCGAATTATATGTATTCCATATTGATCAATATGTATTCAAGCATGAGTGTTTAATTGAACGTTTTAATCTCAACTTACAACTACGTCTAGTGCGTTCTGTGTTGAAGCCGAGGAAACAAGGGCAGTGACCTAACCTAGAGGCAAGTGTGTATATTTTAATTGTTGTCTCCCTTAAACTGGTCTGCCAACGGTCGCTACATGGTTCCTAAGATCGTGTCCGTTTTAAGTCTGTAGTACAGGTCTGTCACAGTCACCCATCGTCTCACGAGTTCGGCCTATCTGGTGATGTCAGTTGTCACGTCCGACTGACGTTGACTTTTATTTCTCCTTCACCACAGCGTTTCTTTCAAAGCTACACGAAAAGAAAAATGAGTTTATTGATTCCAGACTTCAAAAATTAAATGCCACAAAAATAATAACGTTATCGATACTCAATATTAAAGACACCTACATTACTACCTAATGTATTAAAAGTGGTCTGCATGTAGTGTTTCTTTCACACTTTTTAAGGGGTGGGCTGACACTAATAAAAGTATATTTTCTATATAAATTCGTTATCGGTATAGGGGGCGGTAGACGTTCCTAAAGGGCCCAGAAGTCAAAAACATTTTCTTTCTAAAATATAATTTTAAAAAAATATGTATTGTTCTATTTTACAGAAAATGTAGAAAAACGTAAATGTTGGACTAGCAATGCATAAACGATATCCTCACTGGTCTTTCAAATGTGTACAAAAGAATACTACTATTTTTATTTTTTGCAATTACAGAGATATTTTAAACATTTTTTAAAAAAAAAACTCTCAATGTTTGTTCATTATTGAAAAAAAAATTATATAAAAAAAAAATGTTTTTTTATCGCAACAAATGTGTACTTGTTTGTTTCATTGATTTTTTTGTTCCAATTCTTGTACCAAACCTGTTATGACTATTGAATAAAAGATTACGTCCCTTGCAAACATTCCAAAACAATAAAGTAATTGGTAAAAATGTCCTATCTCTATGGGTAAACTAAAAAAAAATAATAATGTGTGGCCGGCAAAGTTCCTAATCATTTAGAAAAACAATAAACTATGTAACCGGACTTACTTATTAAAACATTAATGTAACCCGACCTAGTGAAACATTAATGTAACATGTGTTAGTGACGTCACTAAAACATGAAGGCAACCCGACCTAGTGACGCCACTAAATATCATTGTAACCCGACCTAGTAACGCCACTAAAACATGTAAGTAACCGGACCTACTGACGCCATTAAAACAGTAATGTTACCCGACCTATTGAACCATTAATGTAACCCGACCTTGTGAAACATGCATGTAACCAGGCCTAGTGACGTCACATAGCATTAATACAACCCGACCTGGTGATGCCACAAAAAACATTAATATAACCCGTCTTAGCGACGCCACTAAAACAGGAATGTAATCCATCCTAGTGACGCCACTAATACATTAATGTAACCCATCCTAGTGACGCCACTAAAACATGTGTGTAACCAGACCTAGTGACGTCATTAAAACATTAATGTAACCCGTCTTAGCGACGCCACTAAAACAGGAATGTAATCCATCCTAGTGACGCCACTAATACATTAATGTAACCCATCCTAGTGACGCCACTAAAACATTAATGTAACCCATCCTAGTGACGCCACTAATACATTAATACGAAATATTACCACATGAATGTTTTCTATTCTATTGTGGACTTACGTGCAGGTGACAATTGTGCAATAATAATCGATTGAGGAGATTTGGCTACAGAGGTTGTTTTTTTTTAATTCTATGTGTACGTGTACGTGTGCGTGTACGTATACATGTGCGTATAATCTTCTAAGAGGGCCAGTATACATTCAGGCCGCTCACCACGTAATTAGCTACATGTAACATGCATAAATAACACTACAACACAACATTGGCCCAACACACTTGAGCTCTCCATATATAAGAAGAGTTTTTGTGGCAGTGACGCACTATTGAAATATAGGTCTTAGAGAAACGAGGGAGTAGCATATCGTAGGTCAACTAGACATTGGTCAAGTAGAAGTAATATAATGCAGCGACGAACTGACCATTTACGTGAGATGAACAGCTGTGGATATCGGTGGTAGTTGAAGTGGGAGTGGGGCCTATGCATTTTTTATATTATAAAAAAAGGGAATAGTGAAGTGATAGTAACATCATTCAACCTACTTATACAAATCTTCTTTTGAAAAGTGTAAGCAAACTCGATAAGGTTTTCGTTGTTGGGTAAAAGAGCAAAATATTAAAAAGCAAGACACACCGACACCCTACAGAGATGCATCTCTCTGGCCCCCGAACCGATATTTGATAGTTAATGCGGTCCTCGGGCTGGGGAGTTTGGAGACCCCTGCTCTAGATAACCAATTTTTATTTTATTTTTTTTATTTTATTTTTATTTTTTTTTTTTTGAAAAGACAATATTTATTTTAAGTAAGTCAATTACAGCTCAAACAAATGCACTTGTATCCTGGTCAGATCATAGTAGAATCCAGAAAATTATTATATTTTAAATAATGTACATTAAATTCACTCTGTCATTCTAAGCATTAAATATACATTCTTTTATCATTTTAACGCATAATGAAAAATAACAGAAAAGGACATTAAATCCTTAATTTGAATACAATTTACCTGATAACTACATGTGGTAGGCCTAGCTTTTTATAATGAAAATAGTTTTTAAGAAATAAATCTTAAAGAAAATGAGTAGACATACATGCTAATTTAAACTGCAAATAATGAACAGTAGAAGAATAAATCTTGGATGAAATTTTGTGTAATTCTGCAAGTTCATTTCTCCATTTTTAGCTCATGCATCACAATCACAGCGCTGTTTTGTAAATTCTTCATTCTGGGACTTTATCAAAAGCTTCCATCAATTGTGTTTGCTTTACTGACAACATTGTATATGCATAAATTCCAAAAAAATGTTCAAAATAAAAATAAAAAAAAAGATAACCAATTTTTATAAATATTATTGTATGCTACAGAATATGTTATGAACGGTGCATTATTGTTCAATCGGCTTAATCGAATGTCTTTTAAAGGTGTAAGCTAATTCAATACAGTTTTGAATAATAGACGGAAACGAAAATGTACTAAAAACAAAAATTCATTAACCTTTATATTTCAAATTTTCTTACTAAATATTTTTTTTCATACTGTAAATCTCCGACTTAATTGTTTAATTAATGTTTATTTGTTTCAAATTTTTACAAAGCTATTTCTTTAATGTTTATTTTTATTGTTTCCCCTGTTAAAGTAAAAAAGTTAAAATGGGAAGTAATTTATAAACAGGATATTAACAGAAACAATACACTTTTAAAAATGCATCTTTGCCTCTAATGTTTTATAACAATGTAAGAAAATATAACATTAACTAAAATATAATATGTTCATTGAATTTTAGTTAACCTCGATTTGCGATTGGGTAATATATGTTCTTTAAATAACATGTTTTCGAAGTTAAAAATTCAAAATGTGACGAGGTGGTTGAGAGGTTGATTGCACGATTTCGCTTTACTGCATTTATTCATAAAGTATGGATTTGTTGTATGGCTTCTGTTTACACTTTACCCAGACATCCCACAAGCCATCCCAAAGAGTATTTGCAAAACGCATCTACGAAGACACATACACTTTCTAGTTACAATTCCATGTTGAAAACAAACTACCTCTGGTCAAACCAATGCAACCAACGACACTTAAACACACCTCAACAGACAACCTGAGACTCAGCCCGATCAGAACGTGTAAACTGTACCTATGGCAATGTATCGATACCAAACTGACATGCTATTGATTGATTTAGTTTTATTTAAATTCTGAATCGAAAAGCATTAGTCCATTTTAAATACATCTCAAACGAATTTAGAAGAATCAGACTGCAATCACATACATGCATGGGTTTCAAATCGATCACAGAGATGTACAGTCATGTGTGGTTAACTTAAATAATGAAACTAGATACAATCGACCACATGCTAGTGCTTTAAGACAACTCTACATATGAAGTGTTTAGTAGACACACACGTTTTGTTAGGATCAGGGGCGGAACTACCATACCGCCAGACCCCGCAATGCGGGGGGGCCCAGGACGTTTAGGGGCCCATTTCCGACCAAAAAACAATGAATTTTTTTTTTAATTATGTTTTCCATGCATCTTGAAAGTGGTTTTGTAAAAAAAAGAAAAAAAAAAAAAAAAAAAAAAAAAAAAACCAGGTCTCTAGCAGAGATTGTTGCGTAGAAAAATATTTTAAAATCTACAGTTATAGTTTGAAAGGTAGGCAAACATTCACACCACTTCCATGACTTACTGCCCTTGTTTAAAATAGGGATGCCCACAAAGCTTATTTAAATTGTTTTGTACTATGTATATTAAAAAGCAATTGATTCTCTGAATTATTATTTAAATAAAACGTACTAAACAATGGTATAGCTATTAAAATCGATGTTTTCAAAATTGATATTATAAAAGCCAAAAATGACAAAAATAAACATAACGCGAGAAACCATTCACGAATCAAGCTTACGTCTTCATATATTTTTGACCAGCTTGTTTTGTAGTGGTCATGATAATTTCTAGCCCAAAATGAGTTTGGACTAAATTACTTACACTGCTTTTACCACCTGGAACGCCTAATCGAACTGACACATCCGCCCCCCACCCCTAAACCTCATGATCCCAATATCAAATTTCCCCTCAAAACTGCATCCCCTCGTCCCCATCACCACCACCCCTGTGATGAAGTACTATGTTAAACAGTGACAATGATGTATTATCCAAATACATTTCTAACAACATCAATGTAACCCCCACCCCCCAACCCCCATGTCCCCACTTTGTGTCGCATCATTTATCATTTGGCATTTCATTTCCCTATTGTTGCTTTTTGTGTATTGTTTATTTTATAAAGCTTACAAACATGGTAAAGCTATCATTTGTTACTATATTACTATTATCATATATGTAAGGTACTTTGGTCCACAACGTACAAATGACCCCAATGACCCGTACTCCTTTTGTATTCATTGTATTATGACCAAATTAACCCTTACAGTTGTTTCGTTAACTTTACTAACTCTTTTATGTGAACACCCAATTTTTTTTTTTTTTTTTTTTTTTTTTTTTTTTTTTTTTTTTTTTTTTTTTTTTTTTTTTTTTTTTTTTTTTTTTTTCTATAAAACTCCACTGTATCCCTACACGTGATAGCTACACGCCTACACACCCCTAACCTGTCGGTACTTAACATTCATCTAAACATAAACACCGACTTGAACATACCAACCTTTCACCCTCCTACAAATTCGCTCACACAGCAATCTGTTCGTCAAACCCTCCCCCCCCCCCCACCCACACACACTACAAATGGAAACACCTCAGCAGTCAGATAACACAACACAAAATTTGACGCTTGGCTTGCCTTAAAACACGCAGTAACCCTCTCCACGCCTCGTCAGACACATCTACCCACTCCCCCCTCTCCCCCTCTATCCACTTACCCTCAGACATGAAAACACCACTTTCCCTTTAACTGTTCCAACGACCCCACCACCCACCCCAACATCAATTTCGAATATCTATTCATTTACTTTTTATAGTTCTAAATCTTGTTTCTTTCCCCTCCTTTTTTACACAGCAACCTTTTGAAAACTCAATGCGACCAGTACATAAATAAACACTCTTTTAACTAGTCAACTTATTTTGTTTCCCTACACTGAAAATGCTCCACTGGCCCTTTGTCATTCTCGGAAAAATATCCTTTCCACTCCCCACCCAGACTTTTGACATGTTTATTTGACCTTCACCCCTTTTACTGCCATCTTTTGTAATTTTTGTTATAATCATATACATGACATCATGTAAATATTCTTTATGTACATGTTTAAAACCTTTCGTTTTCTTTTGAAACTATGTAAAAAAAATGTGATGTTGATGTACTTGTTTTAAATTGCAAATAAAAGTATTATAAAAAAAAAAAAAAAAAAAAAAAAAAAAAAAAAAAAAAAAAAAAAAAAAAAAAAAAAAAAAAAAAAAAAAAAAAATAAATTACTTCAGACATAAAAGATGTCCAATGACTTGCTCCACTTTTTGTTTACGTCCAGATAAAATCTTCAAATTTACATAAAAACAATAGTTTGTTATTTTTATCACGTTGTCTGGTTTTTAAATTTGGTGCTGCTTTTTCATTGCATTGTTGCAAGCAAATACACTCTAAATATCTGTAGAACCTGTTATTAAAGTATATTTTCTGGAAATTAAAAAAAAAAAAAAAAAACTAAATTACTCAGTTAGGATATATATATATATATATATATATATATATATATATATATATATATATATATATATATATATATATATATATATATATATATATATATATATATATATATATAGGGGGCCCTAATTTTTTTCTTTGCGGGGGTGCCCTTTATTTCTAGTTCCGCCACTGGTTAGGATAGGCAAGTGTCGCATCTCGTGGGTCATAGCCTGACAACAAGAGCTTTATCAGCATCTCTGTCCTGGGCTAGTCTCTCCAACTGTCCCCAGGTGTATCCAGGCTAGTCTCTCCAACTGTCCCCAGGTGTATCCAGGCTACTCTCTCCAACTGTCCCCATGTGTATCCAGGATAGTCTCTCCAACTTTCCCCATGTGTATCTAGGCTAGTCTCTCCAACTGTCCCCAGGTGTAACCAAGCTTGTCTCTCCAACTGTCCCCAGGTGTATCCAGGCTAGTCTCTCTAACTGTCCCCAGGTGTATCCAGGCCAGTCTCTTCAACTGTCCCCAGGTGTATCCAGGCTAGTCTCTCCAACTGTCCCCAGGTGTATCCAGGCTAGTCTCTCCAACTGTCCAAAATTATATCCAATCTTCTTAATGTCTTCTCATAGGTCACATTGCTTCATATTTTTTTTGGTCGGCCTCTTATATTTTTCCCCTGAAGATTTCATTTGACAGCCTGTCTTCTTATGCTGGATACAAGCTTTATTAGTGTGTGACCAACCCATTTCCATTCTCTGTGTATGAACACTTCAGCTGGCAGCTGGTTTGTTTGTTGCCATGGTACATCATTTGTGATAGTGTTGGTCAGCGTACTGTTACACAACTGACCACAGATTTGTATAGATCTTCCCCTCTCTGTACACACATCTTATCTTAAATAAATAACAACAAGATGTCTTTCAGTTAGTTTTGACGTTGTTGCATTTTCTTAATAAGTAGGAATGGAATTGTGAAAGATTGAAGCAACCACTACAGCTACATCTTTGCTCGTATATATTCATGCATGCTGGAAACAAATTAATAAATTAAAATAAAAAGCGTGACTAATTAACTTCAAAGAAAGCAGCTGTCACAATGTAAATGACTGAATCGCAACAAAGGATTTCAATCGCAACAATCATATATTGTCCCACGTAATGATTTATCCGGGAGACTAGACTACAATGAATGTGGTCTATCGATTAACTCCTGGATTCTGATTCTTTGGAAAACAGTCATGTTTATGATAAAGCCACGCGAAAAGCATGAGAAATATTTCCACAGGCAGATGACACGAACAAAAAGTATTGATTGGTGTGATTTGGTTTACATAATGTTTATTTTATTCTAGTGATGTTTGAACTAACTGCAATGTAATTCTTGGTTATCCGTATGCATGTACGTGTGTGTATGTGTGCACGACTGCTCGAACATGTATGTGTACGATTTCGTGTGGGTTTACGTATGTGTGTACTTGCATGTGTACGTGTGCGTGAACGTATACATGTGCGTACAATCTTCTAAGTGGGCCAGTATACGTTCAGGCCGCTGACCACTTCATTAGCAAATTTTAACATATATAAATAACATGGCAACACAAAATGGATTTAACACACTTGGGTTCTCCTTACATGAGACGTGTGTCTTTGGCAGTGTGATGACGACATATTGTAATATAGGTCATAGAGAAACGAGGGGGGTAGCATATCCAGTAGCGTAGCGAGGGGGGGGGGGCGGGGGGGGGGGCATATGTCCCCGGGCGCCTACATTAGGGGGCGCCAAAATGGGTTGGAAAAATAAATTGAAAGGTTGAGGGGGGTGCAAATCGAAAGTTTAAGGGGGGGTGCACATCGCAATCTCGAGGGGGGGGGGGTGCAAATCGAAAAGTTTGTCCCCGGGCGCCTGGAAGGGTCGCTACGCCTCTGAGCATATCGTAGGTCAACTGGACATTGGTCAAGTAGAACTAATATAATGCAGTGACTAACTGACCATTCATGTGAGACGAACAGCTGACCACTGATGCATCAGTGCGAATTGGATGTAGATATCGTTGGCAGTTGAATATTTGAGTGTGTAAGAGGAAGTCGATGATTAGTTAGCAGCAGCGGAGTTAGATAGTTATGTGTAGACAGCGGTTGTAGTCAGAATAGACAGAGAAGTATTAGGAGATAGGCGAGACAGTCAAAGTAGAGAATAGCGGGGTACAAGAGTGTAGAATTATGTGCAAATAAAGAAAGATTATAGCATGTTTTGAAGTGTACCTGTGTTTGATGTTACACTATATGTCAAGCTACATAATATTAAGTAAAGACGATCCCGGTAAAGTAACGTCCGACATATCATCCTACAATTATATAACGTGCCACACATCTGTCTACATTTAAATATCATTACATACATCACCTTACATTTACGTATTATGTAATACATAATAAACCAGACAACTTAACTATATTTGTATTACCAGTCAAAAGTTATATAAGTAGTGTACATATCCGCAATAATAATACGTATATATATATATCAATGTCAGCGTCCTTACTACAGGTGAGTTGTTATGACAATCAAAAGTCATCTTCTTCAACATCAGAAAGAAGTTTCCTTTTATTTTTATTTTGATTGTTTACATTTAAAGTAATAAGCAAAGCAACATGAAATGTAAAATGACAGTTAATTAAACCGAATTATTCGCTGGTCTATGAAAAGAGTAAAACAAATCAACAAGGATTTTTTTACTTTCTAAATACAGTCATCTTAAAAAAATAAAACACCGTTAACCTTTAAAGTATTAGCTTTCCATTCAACTTCTTATTTTAAAAGTATTTTATTTCCATGTGTATGTAAGGCATAATGATTTGGTTCATGTTTGTTCGATAAGTTCTTTTACACGGCTAGTAATACAAACTAGAATTGTTTGATCTCCTTTATAATAAGGGGGGTATATAATGGGAAGTAATAGCAAAATAATTAAAATAAAGATAAGTGTCCAATGTAAATTTTGTATTGGAAGTTAGAACATAACATCATGTGACGAAGTAGTCGAGAGGTTGATAACGCGTCCCGGCCTTTAGTCAAACATCAAGTTGATATTCTTGTATGGTTTCTGTTTACAATTTACCCAAACATCCCACCAACTATTCAACATATCTACTTATATAAGGACAGCGTGAAATACTTTAGGACTTAGAGCCCACTTAAACGTCGCACTTATATTTTGCATTTGCATAGCGCATCAGTATCCATGTAACCGTCTATACATAAATGTACATGCACTATTTTAGCTTTTGTCTATAACTGTAATAATATAAGTGTTTTCTGTTTCAAATATAAGTGATACATAGACTGTATAAATATGTTAAGTCTGTATTTTATAGATTTGATCATAGAGACACGATTCTAGATTTAAGATAGCTAAACTATATTCTAGATTTAAGAATGAAAATTAGTAATTGATTTCTTTTACTGAACTATTTTAAATACTTACAAATTCAATATTTAATATTTTTTTATGTTTTACTTACGGTTTCTTGTTTTTACTGGGTTCAACGTTAGGTTAAGTGTCTCATTTAAATCAATTGGTTCACAATATAGAGCTAGTAGATTAAACACAGACTAAGATACGCACAGTCAATTTTTATACCTATTAATAGTTGCAAACTCAAATACGTATAAGAAAGTATTAATATATTTATTTTATTTTAATTGTAGATCATAGTAATAGTAGATCATATCTTATTAAAAGGATTTTAGCAATGATTACATTGACTTTGGAGCTTTGCAAAAAAAAATAATAATAATAATTAATTATGTTAAGCAACTAAACAAAGTAAATCATTTTGTTGTACCGTGTCATCTATCTACTGAAACAAAAATGCGTGGATTATAGAATTTTTCCAAGTGAAGTAACTGTGTTTTTAATCTTACTAATTTTAAACAAAACACACTCTTGAGTTCACACTTTGATTAAACGAATGAAAGTTTATTGTCGATGTATAGTGAACATTATGGATCCTTAAGGCTATGTTGCGCTCGATATATTAGGATGTTTATATTAGTATACTTCAGTTATACATATCGCTATTATGTCCTCATTTATTAGGGTGTATAATATATTTACCTACGTACGGCAGTGTTGTTAGGCTGTAGTTATAGTAGATCATACACATTTTATCTTATTAAAATGATTTTTGCAATGATTACATTGACTTTGGAGCATTAAAAAAATATTAATTAATTATGCTAAGCAACAAAACAAAGTAAAGCATTTTGTTGTACCGTGTCATCTATCTACTGAAACAAAATGCGTATATTATAGAAGTGTTCCAAGTGAAGTAACTGTGTTTTTAATCTTACTCATTTTAAACAAAACACATTCTTCAGTTCACACTTTGATCAAACGAATGAAAGTTTATTGTCGATGTAGAGTGAAATTGATGGATCCCTTACAGCTATGTTGCGCTCGATATGTTAGGTTGTATATATTTAAATTATACATATCGCTATTATGTCCTAATGTATTAGGGTGTATAATATATTTACCTACGTACGGCTGTGTTAGGGTGTCATTATATTTATGAATATAGACGGCTAAGTTATAGTGACATACGTGTATATAGTGTACGGCCTGCATAACATTTAAATTTGTGTGTTAAGGTGTAACATATTAACATATGTATGGCAGTGTTACGGTGTAATATATTTACATATGTGCAATGATTTTAAAAGTTGAATAGAAGGCATGGTCACACTGACAGAGAATCTTCACTGAAGTTGACTTAACATTGGCGATTCACACAAAACTAAATATATTTCTAAAAATTTAGGGATGCGCAATTTCTGCCTTGGTTGAGGTAATAGTTAAGGTGCTTCATTCTCCCCTAAAATTATATCACACCTCATTTTACCAAACCCCTCCATCAAAATTATTTTTATACATATTTTTTCAACTGAAATCTTAATTAAGCTCGATTTTCTTGACAACGCAAATAAAATTAAAACTCATTTTCTAGTTTTTACTGCAATAACGTTTGATTTCTTTTTCTCTCTATCATCATCAATCCCTCCTCATCTATTCCCTCCCCTCTCCAGATATGTCGTCATGTATAGACGATCCATTATATAAATTGATATACATACATCTCAACACATTATGGGTTCTACTTTTAATAGTGAAGCAAAACAATACACATCACAAAAGAAAAGGATAGCAATGTACATTATTATTGGTAATTTGAGGAAAGTTTTCTTTTCTCAATAAGTATGTTCTTTTATATATATTAATACAGGAATAGGGATATTACACCCGTTAACAATAATAATTATTGCACAATGTACACTGACAGATATCCTCGCTTGCCTTGAAACAAGTAGAAATTAATACTGTTGTGTTCATTGTTTGCAATTACAGAAATTATTTAAACAAAAAAAACAAGGATACCTCTGTTACTTTTTTTAATATTATTTAAAACACTTTATTTTAGAATATAAGTCTAATTTTAAGAAAAATTAGTAAGTCTCTTTGATTTATTTATTTGTTTAGATTTCGTTTACCAAATGGTCTATTTAATAAGTAATTATTTCCCTTGCACATTAACCAAACAAGAAAAAAATATTGGTAAATATAAGCATCGGAAAAATGAAACAAACGAATTAAAAAAAAAATATGGGCGACGTTGTATCGAATCATATGGATACATTTAACATAAACTAATATATATAAACTATATAACAACGTAAGATACGTATGCGTTACTAAAAGAGATGGTCAAATGCAGTGGCGTAGCTACCGTAAAGCTAGCGTAAGCAAGGCATCGGGGCCCGAGGCAAATAGGGGCCCTTTTACCTCTTCAAAAAAAAAACGTTTTCACTGGAATTTTAATATTTGTTTAATGAAGATAATTTTAAAAAGAAAATGTAAATACAGTTTCTTTTCTATTCTAGAAAAATTAAAAGTTCCAAAAAGGCCCCAGTCATTTCTTGCTGTACAGACAGTGGCATTCAGTGGGCGGGGGGGGGGGGGGGTCGAATAGGGCCCATTCGTAATAGTTACACTACTAGCGTTGTCGCATTGTCGGGCAAGCCATTGAAAGAATTAGCCTATAAATGAACTTCGACTTTTTGTGAGATTGTACATATATCGCAACAAACCTCAAGTTACTAGGAAATTACCTACACCTTGCTCCCATCTGTCTGCCCTCCCTGAAATGCCATCCTACTAAGCATTCATGATAACAATTGAGCCATTAAAAAAATAACAACCATGGACAGTGTTTTCATAACAAGATAAGTATAAAATTTGACAATTTTTTTCAAATATTTATTTTTTCCTTATTACAGACATTACATTTGTTGATCTAATTTATGTTTAACTAATATGGCACTAATAAAACTTTAAGTTTTTGGTTTTCAACAAATCGCCAAGAACGTATGTGAAGTTGTTGAGAATACTTCATGGCAGTGGTTTTCCCCAGACATTTTTCTAGAAAAGTACATGAAAGAAACTCTGACATTTAGGAAGGTTTCTGTCGTTAATTTTTTTTTTATTTTAGTTCTGATGTCGGGGCCCCAGCAGTAAGGCCGTGTGGTTTGCCACCCAGAGTTTTCCAGTGGCTATCTTAACATCTGGGGGCCATTGATTGGGTGTCCGGCGTAGCAGGTCAGCGTTACCACTTAATTCGCGGGGAAATTGCAGAGGCGCATCAATCGGCACCCCGGCGGTCGTGTAACCCGATGCGCCCCTGGCTCCCCCCCCCCCCCCCCCATGAACACTACGGTGACTAAATTCGTTTTAATGAGCGAAATCCACTAGGAATACAGAGGATCTCTAAAAATCGATTACTAAATCGAATAAGGGGTGTCCTCCAGCGCATCAGCAGTAGTAAAAGTTGGTCGTCTCGAGATGGCCAGCGGCTACCTGAGTGCAAGGGATCCGTTGATTGCGTGTCCTGCATGGGTACTACTTATTCAACGATCAAACTGCAACAGGGACGGATGACACCAAGCACAAGAGCACCCTACACTAGGGACACGGTGGGCCTCTCCGTTAGATGATTTAAACCGAACCAGGGGTTGCATCCGGCTACCTACGGTAGTGTAACCAGTAACCCATGCGACGTCGGTAGGCGGTCGCCAAAAGGTATTCAACCTCCCTATTATGGAGGATGATTAACGTACACTCAATGCTTTTATACAGCACGCCCGAGGGCGTCTGAGCGGTAGTGTCGACAAACCCGCGCCCCAGCAACACAATTTAAAAAAAAAATAGCAGTGGCGATTTTTACATTTGAACTATCTCATTTTTAGCAAGCATTGGATTAGTAACAGTAGCGGTGTTGTATATTCATGTGAAGAAAGCACGTAAAATCAGCATAGAGACCGGATATTATTAGGAGCTAGTTGAGATGGTGTAAGTTGTGTATAGTAGGCAGTAGCGTACGCAGGGGGGGAGCAGGGGGAGCGGCCGCTCCCCCTCTGGCCATTTTCAGCAAAGTGGCGCCTTTTTGGAAACTTTTTAAACTCAAAGTTTTAAACAATGATTTTTGTTAAAAAATTATTTTTGGTCGGCACATCTATGTAAATCACAAGATTTCTTTTCATGCAGCAATTAAGCAGAATTGTACTAGTCCAGCAGCGTCTACGTTTACGACACGTATTAACAGTTGTATCAAGTTAGTCATTCTAAAAATAACCATTAGGATGCATTGCAATTTTAAAAAACCTCTACGGGTAGTACCACTTGGCAAGAGGGGTGTTAAGTTTAAGGCAACTGTATAATGTATTTGCTTAAGAATAATTGATCTAGAAAATATTATACATAAATCTTCACCCATAATTACTTTATATATACCGTTTAAATTGTGTAATTAATTAAAAAAAATTACAATACAGACACGAATACAACTGATGTGGCACCTCTATTTAAATTAACTTATAGGCAAACTGCTTAGTGGTGGGGAAATTTTGACAAGGTCCACAACGTCATCACGATGAAGTAGTAGTATTCTTACAGTTGGGCGATAGTGGTTACGATTACAAATTATATGAAACAGTTACAACCCCCTCCCCCCATGGACCCCTCTGTAAAAAAAATATTGTCATAATACCACTGCTACTTATTCAAATCTATTTCTGAATCAGTATATATGCGTATTGAATATGTATGTTTAGAACAGTCATCTAAAAACTGACGCTATGTTCACTCTGAGTTGGTTATCCCCCCACCCCCCATACCTCATTACCACAATTATGTAGAGCAACATTAATGTCACACCTAAGTATACACTGGGTTGGATAATTTACCTAAAGTGACCGGACAGTAGTGAATGAAGTTGAACCCCCCCCCCCCCAACCCACCCCGAATTGATCTGTTAAGTACATGTAGAAAAACGCGTAACGATGTACCAAAGTACCATGCCGCCAGAATCATAGCTTTTGCAACAGGTAAAACTCTGTGAATATTGTTTTTGCTATTACCAGTACAAAGGTGTGTGATCAATACAGTGATCTAACCCATACCTATCACTATGTTAAAAAATGATATTTAAAGAACAGTAAATTAAAAGACGTATGATCTGATCTAAAGACCGATATTTTAGTTAAATGTAAGCTGTAATTCCGAATGTATTTCTATTATAATTTAAAGCGTGTTTTTATACCAACTCTGATTTTTAAAAAAACTTTCATTATGCTGTAATACTTTAGCATTTATGATGACGATATATTTAATTCTGATTGTAGACCAAAAAAATTTGTAAACACGAATATTGTTAAACAATTTTATTACATTCTAAAGTAATTATTGATTTCTTTTGAAATTTATAATTAAATATGTAGATATATACATATTTATATTAAGAGAGTGATTATTTCACCTATTTCGCTTGTCTTAATTAATGTACCAGGAATTATTATGTAAAAATTTTTTTTACAAGAATTACAAAACAGATTCTGTTGCGTTTTTTTTATTGTAGTGTGTGTATATATATAATATATATATATATATATATATATATATATATATATATATATATATATATATATATATATATATATATATATATATATTGTTTAGATTGATACATTTTTTATTTTGTCGGCCTACATTGTGTGTTGTTTTTTATTTCTTCAAGTGCTACTTACAATTTATTTTACATCATAGCGAAGTAATGACATACAGCTAGTAAATAAATAAATTAATAAATTAATTATATATATATATATATATATATATATATATATATATATATATATATATATATATATATATATATATATAATACACGTATATACTACGTGTTAAAAATTCGGCGCCTTTTTTTGTTCATTTCGCTCCCCCTACAAAGAAAACCTGGATACGCCTCTGATAGTAGGGTAAGAGAGAATAGAGCTAGTTGAGATGGTCTAAGTTGTGTATAGTAGGGTAAGAGAGAATAGAGCTAGTTAAGATGGTCTAAGTTGTGTATAGTAGGGTAAGAGAGAATAGAAGATTTATTTTGTGCAAATAAAGAAACATGATAACATGTTTTAAAATGGACTTCATCTTACACACTGTGCCAGGCTATACACAATTAAAAACAAATAGGTTTACAGTGTGTGCATCATTTTACACATACCATTCCGTTTGTATTAATTATATGTTTATCGCAAGTAACAACTAATGACTTGGTCATTACAATGCATGCCAGGAACCCATCGAGTTAAAGAGAACTTAACACAATCAAAACAACATAGAAAACTTCCAACTATCTTCAATAAATCAACTTCATGCAATAATATTATATGTATTATTTTAAGATTGACTTAAGATACATATAAGAAACGAAAAATAATTTACCTATTTCATGTCGATTTCAAACATATGTAAATTAAATTGCTATAACTATGTTTAAAGTCGTCAATTAGAGGCTTTTTTCTTATTTAACCAGCTGATTCTGTATCTGATGTCCACGCCTCTGCTTTAAAATATTATGAGCAAATAGATTAATATGAGGCTGTTAAATTCTGACATAATCAAGTGATTCTAACTCATTTGAAAAGAACAGAGATAAGTTTTTACTAAGATTATGCTAATCGAAAGATCGATTTTTTTTTGTTTTACTTAAGTCTTCTACTTGTATAGATGGAGAGGGGTGGTGGTGGGGTAGTTATATATGGTTATCAAGTGATTGCATGTTGTGTGCTATGAGTATTGACCCGTGCTTAAACACGACAATACGATTAAAATGACTCAGCTGTTTACTCGATTACACTATGTATCTATATCAAGTAATACCGAATCATCGTATAAAAATGCACGATATTCACAATTCAAGATATATGAAGCATATAGCACATCCAACACACGATATACCCAACTCACGACATTTCTAAATGCGGATAAACCAAACTTACATTATACAAAACCCACAATATTTTCCTGATGTCATACAGTCAGCAATTCAATCACAAACTACTAGCAGCGTGTGAGTGTGTGTCGCTATTAAACTACACTACTATGTATCGATGAGGGGAGGTGTATTAGGTCTATAACATTATCGTCTACCACGGGGAAGTTAAAAAACAACAGACACAATTTATCAACAAATTATATAAACACTTGCCCGAATAACATTATACTACGTTCAAATCTAACGTTTGTATTGCACAGAGCAATTCTAGCCTAGATCATGTCAAGTTCTAGCATGTTAAAATACAAAGCCAAACACGTAGCTAGATTGTATCTAAATTAAGATTAAGATTCTAAAACAGTTAAGTTAGGAAAGGAAACTCAATTGTTTTAGAATCATAATATTGATTTAAATGGAACCTTGATACTTAATTGGCTATGTATTTTAATATTCTAGAGCTTGAAATGATCTAGAAATAATATATAATGTATTAAAGACGTATAGTAATCGTAAAAAAAAACATTGAATGTGACGTCGTTTATGGACAACACAATATACAACTTGTACGAGAAACAGAAACATAGGTCAGGAACACGAGAAACTACATACCTGTATGAATATTAATAATTTAATGCACCGTACAAGTACCGGACATAATATTGTATAATTTATAATTTATAAATTAAATCGGGGTGTTGGCAGGTGGGGGTATATAATGCCATTATCCTTGATAATGTAATTACAATTTTAATTTAAAAAAAATTGAAACTGCAAAATTGTGTTAGGGTGTCATAATATGTATACATATGTTCGGCTATGCTATGTACGGCCTACATAACATTTAATATTGTTTGTTTTGGTGTTAATATATGTATGATTTTGTTACTGTCTATTTGTTTGCATATGTATAACCAACCTAACAATGATCTTAAAAGTTTAAGCACTAAAATATTCTGTCACTGTCACATCTGTTGATGTACAGACCATACGAATGTTTAAAGTTAAATAAAATATGGCTTACATTTAAGTTAGCATAACTGTTACAACTGTTATTATTAGTCGGTTTATATGTATTCAATATTGATCAATATGCATTCACTACGGACTGGTTAATTGAACGTATTAATCCCAATTTACAACTATGTCTAGTCCGTTTTGTGTTGCTGCCGAGGAAACAAGGGCAGTGACCTAACCTAGTGTAAAGCGTATATATTTTAGTTATTGCCTCCCTTAAACCAGTCTTTAAAGTTTAAACGGTCGCTACAAGGTTCCTAAGATCGTGTCCGTGTCTGTAGTACAGGTCTGTCACAGTCACCCATCGTCTCACGAGTTCGGCCTATCTGGTGATGTGAGTTGTCACGTCCGACTGACGTTGACTTTTATTTCTCCTTCACCACAGCGTTTCTTTCAAAGCTACACGAAAAGAAAATTGAGTTTCTTGATTCTAGAGTAAATAGACATCTAATGAACAAAAATAACGACGTTATTAATACTCAATGATAAAGATACCTGCATTACTACCTAATGTATTTATTTAATCTTAAAAGTGGTATGTATGTAGAGTGTTTCTTTCAGACTTTTTAAGGGGTGGACGAACACTGATCAAAGTATATTTTTTTTTATAAATATTTTATCGTTATAGGGGCGGGAGACTTTTTTTTTTCTTAAATATAAATAAACATTTAATATGTATTGTCTTTTTAATGAAAAGGGACCAAACACGAAAAAGACAATGGAAATATCGAACTAACATTAAATAGTTAATATTCTCACTCGTCATTCATATATGTAAAAAAGAAAACTGTAGTTTTTAATTTAGCAAATACAGATATGTTTTAAACAAAAACTAAACGCATGTCTACATTTGTATCATTATTATAACACTGTAAATACAATTTAAATATGTTATAGCACACACAATTTATGTCTGTTTCGTTTTATTTATTTTTTCCAAAGCATTTACCAAACCTTTTATGACTATTAAATAGTTGATTACGTCACTTGCAAACACTCCAAAAATAGTAATCGATAATAATGTATTATATGTATTGGTAAACTAAAATAACATCGTGTGGCCGATGGTGTTCCTAATCATTTAGAAAAATATAAAATAAATTAAAATAGAAAATATGTAACCATGTAAGATACGTAGACGTCACTTTTGGAGCTGGTCAAATGTAGCGCAATATACAACTTAGTGTGATATCATCCTAATTTATAAAAGGCCATGTGCGCTCTTCTCTCTCTCTCTCTCTTTCTCTGTCCGCAAAAAATTTTCGCCGGACATCACGTCAGAATCGGCAGCGATATATCGAGAACTTTTTACGGACTTTTGTTGAAAATAATATGTTAGATGTTTTAAATGTATAACCACAATTTTACTTAAAGAAGAAAAATAAAAATTAAAGGCGTATTCGAATGTAGAGAAACAGTATTATTTATGCAACCGGAAAAGCATTAATACCTGTGAAAAAGAACGCATAAAACTGTGACGTCGCTATTGCTTATACATTAACTAATGACGTCATCTGCTGTGTTTTGAATAAAAAGAAATGAACTATTTCATTCAAATTTGATTTAGATCTACGTACACTATGAAATGTATACAATACAGTTTTTCCGGCCTAAACTCATAAAATTTATTTTATTTATTTGGATTCTAGATCTAGAGATTCTAGATCTAGACTAAATCTAAATCTACGCAATAACTAGATCTATAATCTAGACGCAGACGCTAAGATCTAGATTTAGACTCTAACTTCTCTAAAATCAATTCCAAAAATAAATGTCTATATTAGGACTAAACTATTTCAAGACTTATTTATTTTATACAAAATCTTTGTTATGAACTGGCTAATTTGGGATAAAAAATTAATTTGAAAGAATAGGCATATTCGCGTAAGTTAAGATTTTAAAATACGTCTTTCATTCTCCGTATTTTATAAGGTGCCTAAATAGCGGAGATGTTAGTGTACATTAAACCACGCAGGTGGTGCGGGTTCGAGACACAGCAAGTCAGCTTGGTTAATGTATTCTTTTTTATTATGCTCGGGCTAAACTTAAAAAAAAAATTCTTTTAGGAATCTAGCTCTAGATCTAGATTGTCGGGTGTCCGATAGGGCACTTCCCGGCGCCGCAGGCGCTTCAAATTTGGCATGATCTTGCCTTGGTGCGACAGAACACGGGGGCCGGTTGGCCGAAAAGTCTACGATGTGGGGGTCAAAACTGACCTCGACTGACCGGTACCTTATATGAGCTATAAATCGAAAAAAAATGTCCACGGAGGAACCTCTTCATAACTCTTGAGGTCGTAGACCGACCTTCGGGCGAATTAATTAAGCATTCAAATTCTCAATGTTTTCGAAAGCCTAAGCGAAGCTGGGCAGCATGCCTAGTCAAGATGATATTGCACATAGCGTCAATGTGTACTGAAATGGTTAATTAACTCGTATTAATATAAATTGTACTGCGAAGGCAAGCAGTTTACCTCTGTATAGTTTACAATGTTTTTCACCCTCTGGATTTTTATAGACATAGACTCGACTATTTAATTGTGTTATTTAATATTTACTTTAAATCATGTTTAAATGATTTAGACATCAAACAGTCATAACATAATGTTTAGTTAACTTTGTTGTTAGTTCTACTACATTAGACTATAAAGGTTGTCAACTCACAAACTCACATATCGCTACCACCCCCACCAGTCTGGTGAGCTATGGTTCACGAATGTTTACAATTATAGAGACGGGTTGAACTAGTGACGACTATAAGGGGCAGATAATTTAGTATTACACGATTTGAAACGAAGGGGAGGTAACCATTTCTGCTAGATCTTTTCATTGCCGTCTGTAAACGGCTGCTTTCACTGGGCGGAAGGGGGGGGGGGGGGGCTGTGTCGAATTCACAAATTATGAATTGCTGATCAGCAGAAAATAAAACATCTAGATAGCAGCGTCTGCTACGTCGCGGGTCAGCTCGTGTAAAATAAAGTGTAAACGTTTACACACGCACAACTAATTTGGCTTGCTAGATCCTGCCTAGTTCACAACTAAAAGCCAAACGATGCATCTACTGTGTAGTAAATATCAGTCTTAATATCCTGATACACAAACATCAAGTTGTATTTACCAGGTATTGTATTTAAAACCGTTTAGTTATGACATGATCAGCGGTCTGTAAACATAAACAAAACGTGTTAAATGTTGTAGTGTATGCAACCTTACTGATCATATAATACATGGTATATTTTAATTATTGTCAATAAATAACATTACAATAGAAACCTCATATTAGGGCATAACAAACACAGCTTAAACCTATTTCGTAAGACTTCAAACAATTGACGCACTACGTACATAATTTCGTGTTTTAAATAGCCATGTAAAATACAGGGAGAGAATAACGAAACAAAGACTACAAGAAGTGAGGTGGCAGACCACAATCCTAGGTACCATCAGAGACATGTTTTCATAGTGGCCATGACAATAATAACACCTCGTAATAAATACATATATTTTTTTTTTTTAATTAAGTGTCGTTTGGTGGTTGTTTCTAAATCTAAACGATCTAATATGTTTTTTTTTTGTTGTTTGATGTAGTTGGTGGGGACTGTTCTGTATGTTGATATTAATATAATATAGGATATAATGGGTCTATCCCAGGGGTCGGCAGCCTTTTGAGACGGAAGAGCCAAAAGTTAAAATGTTCAAAATTTTCCAGCTTTTAAAGAGCCATTAACATTTTATTTTAATATTATGATCTTTGATTAGGATTAGGTATATATATATATATATATATATATATATATATATATATATATATATATATATATATATATATATATATATATATATATATATATATATATATATATATATATATATATATATATATATATATATATATATATATATATAAAGCAATGTATGTAGTATGTAATTGTGTGTGTGTGTGTGTGTCTGTCTTTTATTCATTACTACACCTTTCATCCGTTCGCCATGAAACTTTAGGAAGCTGTTGAGAATACTCATGGGGAGATATTTTCGAAAATAAAATGTCAAATTCGCAAATAGAATAGCGAGTGTTTATTGTTGGTATTTATTATTATATCGATCATTACCGAGTGTTGCAGACTAATATTTTTATGAGTTTCAAGAAGAAAATAAAATAATTATTAATATATGTCCATGGAACTGAAGAGCCGCATCTCGACATCAAAAGAGCCTCATGCGGCTCGCGAGCCGCAGGTTGCCGAACCCTGGTTTATTCCATTGTGCAACCCTGGCGAAACTAGTATAAGTGTAGGTTTTTTTTTTTTTGGGAATTCATATCTCTAGCGTATGTGAACGTTTTCTTGGCCCTCGTGTTTAGCACGGCAATCCTTTTATACAAACATCCTGTCTAATACTTTCTAGCATAGGATCTATACTAAGGTTATATAGTAGCAGGGATAGCGGACTAACTGAATTGTTATTCGTATGGCTTTGTTGGGTATATTATTTATTAGAAGGCCTTGTGTGCATCTGCGTATATGATTTTAATCCATGTTTTTAGGTAAGGTTGTATGCACATATTTTTTTTTCCTTAGCCGTATATCATCAACTGTATTGAATGTTTTCTATTGATCTATACAATGGGTTGCCAGCTATATGTTTATCGTATATTATCTCTCAAAAGATGGGTGCGATTCTGGATGTTCCTCCCTAGGATGCTGTATTATTGGTCTCGGTGAATTATATCCTTGATGTACTTTCCTAGTTAGTGTTTTCGTCAATAATTTATTGATGTAGGGATATGGGTCTATACTTTTTTAAATGATTTGAACAATTACATGTGTAATCGTTTGTGTCCGTATTAAGTCACTAAATCACTAAGTCAACCCAGCTCTGATAATAGAGCATTTTTAAATAACCTCATTGTATTTAAAAAAATGGCAATCATTGGGTGCAATGATTTGTTTAATAGACGATGCTTGTTTTATCAAAAACAGTGGTAGTTGATAATAACGTCAGATAGACATATAGCGTAATATGATGTTAGGAAAACATGACTCAGATAAGACAGTGTATATACATAGATAGAACAAAAATACGAGGAAATAAAATGGTATTTTATGTAGCATAAATGGCAAGGTGACGGTGTAGTCGGATGATAGAGCATAAGACTGCAAACCCTGAAAGTCTAGAGTTCGAATCAGAGCCGGGTCGAATTATCGATGTTGTACCTCCATCCAATTTTTTATTTTAAATCCATCGTAACAGTCACAATTTGTGAACATTTTTTTGAAAGTAATAGTGAGAAAAAAAAATAATTAATGTCTGTCTGTCATTTACTTTTCTTATGTAAGCACTTGCTGTTCTCATTATTTTAATTGATCTTACATTTTATTATAGTTTTGATTTTACGAATATACATATTTATTTACCAATAGTAATTACCTCCCTCTGTTAAATGCAATATTTTATGTCTTCAAGGGAGACAATGCAAATCTGCCACAAATAGCGAGCCGAGTAAAATATACGAAATTGTGTAATTAAGCACCTTTTAATTTAAAAACAGAGTGTACTATTTTATGAAGTATAATAATTATATACAAAAACCCTTAAAATGTTTAGTTTTAATTCGAATATTTATTAAAACATTGTTGCAATTGCAAAAATTGAAAGCCTTATATTTGTATTTAACATTTTTAAAGACATGCAATAAAATCTAAATAATTAATTTTGTGTTATATAAAGCCATACTAGTTAGAATTTTTTTTAAAAATACTGTTTAAGCTACATTTGACTTGTTCTCCTGCTTAATTTTTTGGTTCGGAAATGTATGTAACAAGTACTGTTGTAAAATAACTTTTATCCGTAGAAAATGACACAAAAACATGACGTAAAACAAGGAAACGTACGCTATAAAATAATGTACATTGTTGAGGTATGAAATGATTGAATAAAAAAAACGCCTTAAGTTACGTTAATCTCTTTAGAGGTTATCCATATATGACGAACAAACATTTTTTTTTAAATTATATTGGACCCCTCTCCCTAAGTCTATTTTTTTCAGACCCCCCCCCCCCCCCATATGGACGGCATAAATGGATGACCCTTTACATTCCCATGTGTATTACATTCTCTAACTAATTTCAAAATGCACATATTAAAGTCCTGTTACATTGACAACATCTTCTCGGTCAACTCGCTTTCATGATTGTATAAAATAGAAGTTTAAAAATACTTGGAAACCCAGCCATGTTACTTGCATCAAAAACTACGAGATTAGCACGTGCAAGGTGGGGGTCGTAAAATACTTTGTTGATCATTGCCCCCATCTGTTGGCTCTGATCTGTATATGATGTAGGAAGGTGAAGATGAACATGATACATTTTAGAGAGCATCAACTGCAACGTTCTCCTAGCTGTTTAAAAACTCTAAGTATTGTGTTTGTGGCCGTGTTTTTATCTAACTTTCTTTGGACAAATGTTAATGTATAACTGTACTTGTTACATATATAACCGAAATATAATCTCGTATCAAAACATGTTAAGTTTTTTTCATTATCATCAATAGAACTAGACTTGCTAAAACATGAGCAACAAAACGTCCTTGAGATAATTAAAAAACAGACTGGATCAAGATATTATTTTCAACTAGTGGCTTCTGAAAACACAGTTTCAAATAAAAGTTATTGACTGTGTTTATGGAAAAGGAAGATCACACTATTTTAGGCAATTAAATCTTGTATTTTGAGTGCTTGGTAACTCTAATTATCGATCATAGTAAACTGTACATGCCACAGTAGGGATTATTTTTTTAAACTCACAGATACCATGTACTTCTAAACTGTGAAGACTACATGGTCCACTGAACCTGATCTCCATGTTTCATACATTGATAATGTGATGCCAAGATAAAGATTTGAAGTCCAAAGGTCATTTATATATACATGTGACAAGAATTCAATAGTGGCACAATGCAAAACCAAACTTGAATATAGGCAATTGATAGCAAGAGCTCACATTTAGGGATTACATCGAAGAAATATCACATCAAGACCTGGTCGTAGAGGCAAGAAGTTTACTTCAACCCCACCAGAAGTTGATCAATCAAAGGAAGAAAAACGCAGGAAATATGCACAATGGACAATAGAAAAAAAATTAAGCTGAGTACCCCAAAATGTGGAAGATGATTGTGAATTCATTACTATTGGGCTAAAAATATAATATTTGATGAATGGTGGAAAGCCTACGAAGGGGTTAATTTTTCAAGATGACCGCCGTTGTCATAGTTACCAGGATTGTTTCACCGCCTTTTTTTATAGTGAAAATGCGTATGCAGATGTAGGCCTACCTTTAAAAAGCTGTAAAGAAATAATTGTTTTATAATGCGCATTTTTTTTACCGGCGCCTACCCACAATGATTAAAATATTTAAAAAAAAAATGATAACATTAATTGGTATTAAGAGACGCTTAAGCAAATTTACATAATCTAACTAGATCTACAAAACACAGACACAGCGTGTGAAGCCACTGACATTGTAATGACAGGAGAATATTAAGGACATGGATTGTTTTGTTTAGAGAGTAAAAGTTGTATCGTCTGCGTAGACTAAAATTGTTGTGTTCGATATGTTTGGTATGTCCATTGCTCTGATGTATGTATTGTACCTAATGCTTTCTAAGATAAGTTCTAATGCGAGTATGTAGAGGGATGTGAGGTGGTGGGGGGGGGGAGCATTGTCTAATTATTTTAGGATCTATCAGTAGGTGGGTGTGTGGTTTGTAAAATATGATCTTTATCCAAATTGTTTTCTTTGAGAATTGTGTGAAGATATGTGTGCGCTACTCAGTGGAAATTTTTCTCCTGTTCTAAGATGAGTATGCATGCTGGGGTGTTTTTATCGTGCGTACACTAAATCATATATCTGATTAGGTAATTGTGAATGTGTATTTTCCTCCCTGTGATATTGCATTGTTGGTCAACATGAATTAACTGTATAATTGTATAGTAGGATGTTAAAAATATAAGTAGGTCTATAAATGTGGGTTAAATTAGGGTCAGTCTGGGATTTCCGGAGAAATGTTATAACAGATGTGTTAAAATTTTTTATCGCACCGTTCAAACAAAAGAAAATGTCAATGATGGCTACACGAATAGGGTTCTATCAGTTGTGAAGTTTTTAGAATAATTCCACATAATCAAAAGGGAATGATAACGTCGAACAATCCGACTGCATCAAATCTCTTCTAAATGTGTAACACATATCGCAACTGTGTTTAAACCATAATGGCATAGCCATTTTATATAGAAAGCAAGGACACATATTAAAGTTTGTATCATTTTTCAATTAATAATAGAATTTGTTAAAGATTGTATGTTTTTAGAAACAAAAGATTGTGTCTCTTTTATTTGAATTATTCCCAATGCCTTAAACATACTTAATTTGTCAATTAAACACCAGATTATTTCCCTTGCAAACTTTCAAAGTATGAATTAAATTTTGTGTGAACTAAAATAACAACATGTACACTGCAGTAAGCCTAATCTAGTATACACATTTAAAATGAACTAAACTAGAAAATATCTGTAACAACATCAATTTCATTGTTGTAAATTGTGGGTACGTTTAATATACTCAGACAAGCAATAGTAGTAACTTCAACTATAACTTTATTTACACTTTATACAGTGAAATAATAAATCCATAGTAAATCCATAGTAGAAGATAAACAACTGGTATAAGTACAATCACAATCACGAATCAAAGTGACGTGGTAACATCCTACTTCATATTCACAGCAAGCAACCTTTCATTCACCTTGCGCTCCCTTTTATTCGGTCCATTCTCTCCCCTTACGTCAATGAGCGATCTCACCCAAAAACATGGAAAAATACATGACGAGTCACTCAGACAGTCCTTCCGCTAGCCAGGTACTCTACATTCATGCAACTTCATGTAAAAAACAATATAATAAAGATACCAAATAATACAGTCTGTGACAATATCTAACCATGTTAAATATGCATCTGCTACTTTGGGAGCGGGTCGGATGTAGCTATATATAACGTTGTGTGTGAGTTTAATATGGAAGACCATATGTTGATACAATCCTTAATAAAGCATTCACTACATTGGTCTGAATAGTCGAGTGATTGATTTCCCCATTTAAATTCTCGGCCTTTTGGCTAAGATCAAAGTGTACTATATGTTACGGGTTCTGTACGGAGGTCTTAGCTGGGTGGACATAAAGACGTCCTACATATATGACATAATGTTTGGTTAACTTAGTTGTCAGTTCTGTTACATTGAAACATCCACGTGGTCAACTAGCTAATGGTTTGGAAAATATACATTGATGATATTATTTTGTTTCGTATAAACTATAAACCTCGACTAACTTATCTGAATCAAATGTTACAAGAGGTGAAATGTGTGAGCTGCTATTGAGTTCGATTATCACGATAAAGTTTTCCAATACAAAGATGTTAATAAAACGAAACACTAATTCCCATAAGCATATGTATATTCATTTACAACTTGTTATTTTATAAATATGCATTTATTCTACATGTCCGACTGTATAATTTGTTTAATGTTTATTTATTTTAAGTTAATTTGACATAGCTAGTGATAAAAACGTTAAGGAATTCTTATCCTTTATACTATTTATAGTAATATGGTGTTAAAATGGGAAAACTGAATCATTATTATTATTTATTTAAAAAAACAACGTATATATATATATATATATATATATATATATATATATATATATATATATATATATATATATATATATATATATATATATATATACAAATATCCCTTATTATCCCAAGGTCTCAAATTTTTATAATTTTTTGATATGGTTTAGCTTGTGGGCACTGAATGAATGAATGACTATAGATTTTTTTTTTAAATCAATACTTTTTTAAATATCGATTTTTTAAAAAACGCCCCATAAATGGGACGATAGCAACGAACGGTCCCATGTACATTTAATGGAGAAAAAAAATCATTTATCACGAAACATGGCTAATCACGCGAAAATTAAGCTGTATACTGATTTTGTATTGTTAGACCAATGCTTTCATTGTTTAGGACAGCTAAAAATACTGATAATGTTCAATTGGGTTAGCCATACCATGGTCTAAAATGCAGAAATTATGTTCAAATGTCTAGTTTTCTTTCAATCTAGCATCCATCAAAGTGAATAACACTTGGAAATAAGTAAAGCTGTGACTGGTACATCTAAATATACACACATGATCACAAATATTGTTATTATTTATCGAAAATGTAACATAATGAAATATAAATAATTGTTTTTTTTTTGGGGGGGGGGGGGGCGTACTTGAAACTTTCAGGGGGAGGGGCTTAAATTTCCGGGGGAAGGTGGACACTGATAAAAGTATGTTTTCTATATAAATTCCATTTTGTTCTGAGGGCAGAGCCCCCCCCCCCCCTCCTGCCTTGGAGAAACTCTGCCCTCAGTGAATTTGCAAAAGACGATCCGGTACAGTCCCAGATGTCATCCAGCCATGTATTCTTTTGTTACCCTCGCTATCCCCCCCCCCCCCCCCTCACAAGCGTACATTAGGACATCAGACATCTTATTTCTAGGGCCCCAATCCGTCTCTGGGGTCCTGTATTGAGTGTTCATGGCTCTCATCCGTGTATGCACCTCACTATTCGAACACCTCACAATCTAGCACCAGCAATCTCCTTACAAAGCCTCGTAAAAGTTATCAAAGTAAAACTGGTATCGGGAACCTTTGGAAGGGAATATTATTGGGGCATGACAACAGTACATAGCTAATTCACATTTCTACTGTATGTTGCTTGAGTTCTCTTATATGAAGAGTGTTAACCAACCCCCATGACTGAATATTTTCACCTAAATCGTGACCATTGTTATTATTCTGGTTTGTTATAATTTTAATATCACCAAATGAATGGTTACAGAAGGAGATAAATGTTTATTGCGACCATTCTATTAGAGCGTTGAATTTTATGTGGATGTACCTTAAAAAAGGCTGTAAAGGGATTATTGTTTTATAACGAGTATTAAAACGGTTTTTGTATTATATTTGTATTTTTTTTTCTGGCGTCTACCTTACCGATCTATGATGAATTCATGCGCCCCAGTTTTTTTTTCATATACAACCAAGTCACACAAAATTTCACTCAAAATATCAGATGAAGATGGACCATCATCAAGACCAACGGCCACCAAATTATTTATGGCCACATAATCCACAGTCTAATCAGCCCGCACCAGATCCTGCGACCCACACCTTCATTGTAGCAGATCTAAACAACACTACAACACAACATGGACCCAACACACTTGAGCTATCCATATACAATTTTTGTGTAATTCAGAGTGTGATAAACAGTAACACTGTTTTAGACGGTCCGTCAGTAAAAATTGACGTCGAAGTCAAATATTGAATACAGTTTTCAAAAAAATAACAAAAAGAAAAACATTGGCAGATCAGTCTAAACATTGATTAATCTGACGGTATGGCCTGTCTTTAAAATATGTATATACACACATATAGCTTTCAAAGTTTGTAATTATACAAAGAATTTAGCTAACAAACAAAGTGTAAGTAAAGATTTTTCAGATCCGTCTTGTATTTTACTTTTGTGTTAGATAAAATATATGTTATATGCGATATGTATATTTGTGGTGTTGTGTATTGTTAGGACAACGACAATCTCTGATATGAAATCCAAGTATCTGCCCTACAATACTTCATATTTGTTGATTGCTGATAATTTTCCCAATGATTTATTTTAGAATATTTGGATGACCTCTTGAAATGTTGGTTGCTGATGATTGTCCTAATGGTGTGTTCTCGAAGAATTGCGTGACCTTTTTTCTTGATGTCTTTTGTTTAACCCAAGTCAAGTCAATGAAATGAATGATTACAGAAGGAGATTACATGTTTATTGCGATCATTCTATTTGAGCGCTGAATACAGCGAGGGATCAGTGTTTCTTCCAGACTTTTTTTCTACGGGGGGGGGGGGGGGCACTTGACATTTTCGTGGGGGGGGGGGGCGGTAGACTTTCTTCGGGGGGGGGGGGGGGGGGGCGGACACTGTTAAAAGTATATATTTTATATATATGTAACCGAGTCTAGTTGCATCTTCTGCTCGACAACGCCAAATGTAACGAGTCTATTTGCTCAGTCTACACAACATCGACCACAATATAGATACTCGAAGATGCAGGTTTACCATTGATCCTTTTATTACATGAATCAAAAAGAAATGCTTCACAATAATATAATGAATCAACTGACCCCACTGTCCTCACTAGTCCTAACATAACAGAATGCACATGTCTATCGTCCCTATTAACACAATACGTCTACACCGTTCAGTAACCAACTTGATACTGCCTCTCTCTACCAGTCGCCTTCCCATCATCCCCTCGTATACGTAATCATTACCATTAGTTGCATCAGCCTGTCAACTGCGCCGCGGCTTTGTGTTCGTTATCAGTCCTGCAACTGTTGCATCAGACTGTAATACGTTCTTACAATAGTATGGTAACTACCCTAGTTACATCCACCCCCGCCTTTTTTTGTGTGTTTTCAACCACAAACAACGCTTGGCAGGTGCACTCCTTCAATGTCAAACGCACCACCGTAAAAAAAAAAATAACTGTTCCACTCATTGTCAATGTCGTCACATTCGTATAAGATTGACAGTTATCCCTATTTCAACATATCAAATGTGTCTACATCATATTCCTCAGACACAAAGCAGTTCTAGAATTCACATCCTATTCCTCAGAAGCAAAGCAGTTCTAGAATTCACATCCACCTTTTTTCGTTTGGTGCCTTCACCAGTTCACTTTTATAACTTTTTGAACAGTCTGTTCTCATACCAGCGCGACCATAAAAGAATTGATGGTTGCTGACGAAAAATTTCGTATTCTTTCTGTTTCTCAAACTTCTCCGCGGACCACTTATCTGTTGTTCTACTGTCTCTCTGCTTCTGGGAGGATCGGTATCCTCATTGTTGCCGTTATCCTCCACTTGTGTATCGCTGTTGTGCTGTTGATGGTGACATGGTTCCGGGATGGGTATGAGAATTTCCGTTGTAGTTTCCGGTTCCCTAATTGTCTTAGGTTTCTTTGTGTGTAAATGCTCTTCTTGACTATGCCAATATTTCTTTAATTGAGCAATATTCGCCCACCGATCCGGTTTGGTGTGATTGGTGGGTCTTATCTTAAAGGGGCCACCTGCTACTTTAGGCATCTCCACGACTTGCCATATCTCCTGTCCCCAGAGGTCGTGAATTTTGTTTCTGCCTAAAGGGTGGCTACGCAATAATACTTTGTCGTTCAGTTGGAGTGGCGGGTCTTTTGTCTGTACCCGCGGTTCTCTTCGCCGTGCTTCATGTTCTAGTCTTCCTTGTACTACCCTGTACATTTCTCTTATTCGTCTCATATGTTCATTCACATATTCCAGTGCGGTGTATGAGCCAGTCATACTTTCCTTTTTTCCTAGGAACAAGTCAAGAGGGAGTCGAGCCTCCCGTCCGAACAGTAACATGTGTGGCGAAAAGCCGGTTGTGGCATGGGGGGTGCAGTTGTATAGATATACCAACTCTGGGAGAAAATCAGGCCAACGTTTTTTCTGTTCAGGTTCTAGCGTACGCAGCAAATCATGCATGCTGCGGTTGAACCGCTCGCACTGTCCGTTTCCTTTCGGATTAAATGTGGTTGTTCTAGATTTGTTGATCCCGTAGTGGCTGCACAGTCGGTTAATTACTTCTGACTCGAAGGCCCTTCCTTGGTCAGAGTGTAATTGTCTTGGTATGCCATATTTGATGAACCAATGTTCTATTAAGACCTTTGCCACTGTTTTGGCCGTCTGATCTCGTGTGGGCACCGCAACAGTCCATTTGGTGAATACATCAGTCATTACCAACACATGTTCCGTCCCATCCGATGATTGCTCCAACGACGTAAAGTCCATAGCCACAATCTCTAGTGGTTTTGTCGCCAGTAGGTGTCCTGATGGCTGTCTCATTTTGACAACTGGCATTTTCGCATGCTGACACCTAACACAAGCCTCACAATGGCGTTTGACCTCCATCTCCATATTGGGCCAGTAACACCGCCGTCGTAATATTTTGTGCGTCCTGTCCTGACCCTGGTGTCCTGCCCTGTCATGTGCCAACTTTAGCACTTCTTCTCGTAACTGTCCAGGCACCACCACCTGGTGTATTGTCCCGTCTATTTGGTCATGAATTCTCCGCATGAGAACACCATCCTTTATACTGAGACGGTCCCACTGACTCAGTAGTTTCTTTGTGTCCCGACCAAACTGTTCTCTTTCCCTTTTTCCTGGGAATTTTTGTTCCTGGACGTATTTCAATAGCGGCTGTAAGCCACTATCCGTTCTCTGGGCATTTCTTATCTCTTTGTGATTAAGGCAATTAAAATCACTAATGTCCATATGACGGGGCTCCGTGGATATGTGCTCCACCACGGTCTGCCCGTTTTGCATCACCTCTACTTCTTCAATAGAAATGTGCAAAACTTCTACTTCTTTTTCTTCATCTGCTATAAGAAGTGTATTATTTTCAACCTTTTTCATTAGTTCTAATACTTGCTTTTCTAACTGTTGATTCAATAGCCTTTCTTTTTCTATCATTTCTTCTAGTTTGCCAACACTGTTCTGTTGTCTCATGTTTTTATTTTCTTCTTCAGCTAACAGACACTTTAAAGATGAACATTTCTCCTGTGCTTTTAATTTGCATGAACTTTCCCTATCCAGTTTCATGGTTAACATTGAGATCTCATTCTTAAGTTTACCAATTTCTTTCTTATCATCATTTTTCTCTGCCAACAAATTGTTCACTTGAAACTTTTCAACATCCAAGTTCATTTCACAGTTCATTTTTTCTATTATTAACAAGTCTTTTGAATTCTTAAGTTCTTCCACCAAGGCTATAGTATCTGTTAGCTTAGTTTCACAATTCTGAAGTTCAGAACGCTTCAAATCTAATTTTTCTCGTGTAATTTGAAGTTCTTTTTCGATATCTGATAATTTCTCTTCAAGTCCTGTTTGAGACTCTTTCATTGTTTGTCCCATTTTGTTTCTTAAGCCATAACCTCGCCACTCTGTAGCCTTGTCTTGCCTTACAGAGGGCGATCGTTTCACCGGACAGTACCGTGCCATATGTCCGGGCTGTGAATAGGACAGGCAGATTGGTCGACCATCAGCTGTCCACTGGAGTGATGGACCAGCAGGTCGCGGCTGTCCAACCTGTCTATGTTTTGTCCCGTTTTTGTCCTGATTCTCTGCTGTTGACCTGCTTTCTAACCCCTCCAATCGTTGGTCAACCTTATCCAGGTGGGCCAACAGTTGAGCCATCATGGTTTCCATCGTGCCGGTCCCTGTGGGTGGGGATTGTTTCTGTTCCGGCACAGAGACTTTGTCTACCGAACAGTTCGATTGGTCCTCATCCTCGGACCTGCGGATCGCTGAGTTCCTGACCTGAAGGAAGGTCAACTGTGGGTCTTTGTAGACCTCTTCTTTCAAATATCTTCTTGACATAAGGGTCGCCAGCCCCTCGATGAAATGGTCCCTCAGCAGGCGCGCATCCATGTCGGGTATTTTGCCTTTTACAGCTTCATAGGCCCTGTTCATTCGGTGTGAATATTCCATCACACTCTCCGCCATTCTCTGCTTTATACCTACGAACACCGATAGCAGTTGCGATCCCGACCGTCTCTCCCCAAAGGTCTCCATAATTAGATCCAGCACCTTATCTGGATCTGATTGGATGGTTTTATCGTGGCATTTGACCTCTGCCCTAACCGTCTCCCCTATACTGCCCATCAGCAGTCTTAATCTTTCCTCTGGTGACATGTATCTCGAGGCCCAGGCCGCTTTGACCTCTTCACTGAACCTGTTGGTTAAAGTTGGATCACCGTCCCCGTAAAATTTGTTGATGTGGGACTCACTGGGCAGGACCACAATATGGATCGGCTTTTTGTCCAAATTTTGTCCTGGTCCATCTGGAGGCAAAGGGTCATCTTCACCGTTGCCTATCTCTGGGCTATCTTTATCTGACTCAGATTGTTGGGCCAGCAGGAGTTTTTGTTCTTTTCTGATATTTAAAATACCACTCCTGCGTCTGTCATTCACATTAAGGAAAAATGTTGCAGCTATGCAGCAGATAGTGTTGCCCAACAGGGAGATCATGACACATTTCCAGTGTCTAAGAGTTACATCTATATCTTGGTTGTCATCTTTGCCTAGTATTTGTCCCACAACCAAGTTGGAGATACCAATGCCAATTATCTGGATGCTGGTGGTCAGCCCCATAGCTGTCCCCAGGGTGGCTGGTGCTACAACTAGGGGTATACTGAGCCACATGCTTGCAGCAGCAAAAGAGCATGTGACACCAAGCCAGAATGATAACGAAAGGTGTCTCATCTCTGTTCTTTTCAATTTCCTCGATTCTGATTTCAGTTTTCCCTTTTTTTATTTCCTTCAAATAAAAAAAAAAGACCTTTCTTACCGTGTGTGTATGAATAATTTTCCTCGTTCCTCAATTTTCACTGTTCCTGAATGTCCGAATTCACACACACACGAAACACAGTTATGAACTAGGTTGACTATGGGTGCCTAAAGCGGCTGGTCTAGTTGAATTCCTCTGCCGACGACGCCAAATGTAACCGAGTCTAGTTGCATCTTCTGCTCGACAACGCCAAATGTAACGAGTCTATTTGCTCAGTCTACACAACATCGACCACAATATAGATACTCGAAGATGCAGGTTTACCATTGATCCTTTTATTACATGAATCAAAAAGAAATGCTTCACAATAATATAATGAATCAACTGACCCCACTGTCCTCACTAGTCCTAACATAACAGAATGCACATGTCTATCGTCCCTATTAACACAATACGTCTACACCGTTCAGTAACCAACTTGATACTGCCTCTCTCTACCAGTCGCCTTCCCATCATCCCCTCGTATATGTAATCATTACCATTAGTTGCATCAGCCTGTCAACTGCGCCGCGGCTTTGTGTTCGTTATCAGTCCTGCAACTGTTGCATCAGACTGTAATACGTTCTTACAATAGTATGGTAACTACCCTAGTTACATATATATATATATATATATATATATATATATATATATATATATATATATATATATATATATATATATATATATATATATAAAGCATTATTATCAAATGCTAAAAACATAATTCTGAGTTTAATTTTATACTTTCACGGTTGTTTTTAAAATGTGTGAATATTGCTCTTGTAAAAAAACAACTATCACTCATTCACTTGCACATCCCTCGCAGAGTTTCTTCCAGGCAACTCTTCAGTACTCCACAGTATAAATTTAGGCCCTAAGCATATTAATTAATAATTCAATTCCTCATTTTTTTTTTAAAACCTAAGCGAAGCTAGGCAGTCCCGTCCCCCCCCCCCGAAATTCCTTTACCCTCCCCCCCCCCCCCCCCAGAACGAAA
Organism: Physella acuta; assembly: GCF_028476545.2. Lineage (NCBI taxonomy): Eukaryota > Metazoa > Mollusca > Gastropoda > Physidae > Physella > Physella acuta. The sequence continues at coordinate 1,017,221 of NW_026731657.1, forward strand.
TGAAATGTATATAATTTACTAGGCATACTGCCTAAAATTAAACTCATAATTATGTTTTTAGCATTTGATAATACGTGTAAAGTAATAATTTAAGTAACACTATCATTTATATTTATTTGCTCCTGCATATTTTCTAGTTTACTATTTACATTAGTGTATTAGTGTTTTGTATAGACGTGGTCCATTTATTAAAAGGGACTGAGAAATATCAATATTTTATTGTGTAACATGGCCTGTGATACACCGAAGTTTAATTTTTTTTCTTTGTTTTTACTTTAATTTTTGTGTTATTGTTAATAGTACATATTTATCGAATATTGTTTCATCTCTATTTAATATTCTAGAGAAACATTTTTTTAAAATATTATAGTGTGCTATAGGAAAAGTAAACGATTGAGGAAATTTAACGATGTAAAATCAGCTTACTCGAATGTCTTTACAACGTGTAAGCTAATTCAATAAAGTTTTGTATAAGAGGCGAAAACAAAAATGTATAAAAAAATGATAGAATAACCTAATTATTTAAAAATTTCTTACAAAATGTTTTTTTGTACTTACTGTACATGTCCGACTTAGTTGTTTAATTAATGTTTATCTGTTTCAAATTTGTACATAGCTAGCGCTTTGAAATGTATTTTTATTGTTTCCCTTGTTAATAAAAGAAGTTAAAATGGGAAGTAATTAGTAAACTGGATGTTAACAAAAAACAATACATTTTTAAAAAGACATCATTAGCTCAAATGTATGCAAACACTGTAAGAAAATATAACATTAACTAAAATATAATATGTTCATTAAATGTATGGTAACATCGAGTTGCGATTGGGTTATATATGTTCTTAATATAACATGTTTTCGAAGTTAAACCGACAAAATGTGACGAAGTAGTCGAGAGGTTGATTGCACAGCGTTTAGTCATAAAGTATGACATTGTTGTATTGCACTATACCCAGACATCTAACCAGCCATTCCACGGATTATTTGCAAAACGTTTTTACAAAGACACATACACATTCTAGTTACAACTCAATGTTGAAAACAAACATATCAGAACTGCAGGACCACAGACCACGTAAACACACGTCAACAGACAACCGATCAGAACGTGTAAACTGTACCTACGGCAATGTATCGATACCAAACTGTCATAATTTTAGTTTTAGTTTTATTTAAATTCCGAAAGTATTCTAGTTCCAACAGTAATGGTACGTTACAAAAAGCCATAACTAACTAGCGGGTGTATCCAGATAATCTCTTTAGATGTAGTGACAAGCACAACCACTCAAACGACTGTCAGGTTTCCATAAAGAAGTAGCTGCTGTTTTTGTTACTGTAAACAGTCCACCTTGTTCCACGTTTAAACGGACCACATAATTACACAGATTATGAGATAACCTCATTAGATCGTTAACGAACAGTGAGTACGTTTTCTATCAAGTCATCAGAGCATCGATTTAGTTCAAAACATGATCACTGCCCGTTGACTTTTTCCACCTTAGCTACATGGTTGTTAGGTCAATGATTGTTAGGTCAATGCTTACAATAGATGTAGGCCTAATCTATTGTCATAATGAATGTATTATTTTACTGTAAATTGTCTAAATTTATTGACCAACAATACACTAAACTAAAAAAAAAATAAACACTAAAATAAAATCAATAAACAAATGCACGTGTAAAATAAAGTTTTAACATTTACACACACAACTAATTTGGCTTGCTAGATCCTGCCTAGTTCACAACTAAAAGCCAAACGATGCATCTAATGAGTAGTAAATATCAGTCTTAAAGACGCTGATACATAATCATCAAGTTGTATTTACCAGGTATTCTATTTAAAACCGTTAAATTATGACATGATCAACAGTCTGTAAACATAAACAAAACGTGTTAAATGTTGTAGTGTTTGGAACGTTACTGATCATATAATTCATGGGGTATTTTAATTATTGTCAGTAAATAACATTACAATAGAAACCTCATATTAGGGCAAATCAAACACAGTCTAAACCTTTTCCGCAAGACTTCAAACAATTGACGAACTACATACATGATTTCGTTTTTTTTTAAAATAGCAATGTAAAATACAGGGAGAGAATAACGAAACAAAGACTACAAGAAGTGAGGTGGCAGACCACAATCCTAGGTACCATCAGAGAAATGTTTTATAGTTGCCATGACATTAATAACACTTCGTAATAAATACATACTTTTTTAAAATTAAGTTTGGTGGTTGTTTTTAAATCTAAACGATCTAATATGTTTTTTTTTTGTTTGTGTGATGTAGTTGGTGGATATTGTTCTGTTATTGTTCTGATATACATATTATTTAGGGTATAATTCCATTGTGCTACCCTGGCTAAACTAGTATAATTGTAGGTTTTTCTAGTTTTTTTGTTTACTTTTTTCCCCTTTAGCTTTGTACAGATGCCTTTGTCTTTTATTGTCGGACTCTCTGTATATGTTATACCACATAGGTACAATCTGTCTATTATTGTGATTGTTAATTTTTTATATTTAAATCAACCGTAACAGCCACAGTTTGTGAACATTTTCTGAAGGAAACAGTAGACTGTGAGAAAAAAAAAATGATAAAACAGATCCTACAGTTCTAACCCCACGACTGTCGCATGTTCTTTTCTCAATGTCTGACAGTCATTTACTTTTCTTATGTGAGCATTTGCTTTTCTCAAAATTTTAGTTGATCTTATATTTTATTATAGTTTTGATTTTACCAAAGAACATGTTGATTTACCAAGAGTAGTTACATCCCTCTGTTAAATGCAATATTCATGTTTTCAAGGGAGACAATGCAAATCTGTTTTAAATAGCAAGCCGGGTAAAATATACAAAATTGTGTAATTAAACACCTTTTAATTTAAAAACAGAGTGTAACATTTTATAGAATATAATAATTGTATACACAAACCTTCAAAATGTTAAGTTTTACTTCGATTAATTATTAAAACTTTATTGTAATTTCAAAAATTGAAAGCCATATATTTGTATTTAAAATTTTTAAAGACATGCAATAAAATGTTTATTAACAATCGCAATTTGAGTAATTAATTATGAGTTGAATATTTATTTTCTAATACTTTTAACCAACCAATGACTTGTTCTCTTGCTCGATCGTTTACGTCGGAAATGTATGTAACAAGTACTGTTATAAAATAACTTTTATCCGTAGAAAAGGATACACAAACATGACGTAAAACACGGAACATACGTTTTAAAAAAACATTATTGTTGAGGTATGAAATGATTAAATAAATAACGCCTCTAGGTACGTAAATCTCGTTAGAGATCATCCATATATGACGTCCAAACATATTTTAAAATTATTTTGGACAACCTCCCCACAAAAGTCCACTTAATTCGCAAAAGTATATTTTTTTTCAGACCCCCCCCCACCACCCGTGTGGACGTCATATATGGATGACCCCTTACATTCCCATTTGCATTCCATTTTCTAACTAATTTCAAAATGCACATATTAAAGTCCTGGTACATTGACAACATCCTCTCGGTCAGCTCGCTTTCATGATTTTATAAAATAGAAGTTTAAAAATACTTGGAAACCCAGCCATGTTGCTTGCATAAAAACCTACGTGATTAGCACGTGAAAGGTAGAGGGTCGTAAAATACTTTGTTGATCACTTCCCCCATCTGTTGGCTCTGATCTGTATATGATGTAGGAAGGTGAAGATGAACATGATACATTTTAGAGAGCATCAACTGCAACGTTCTCCTAGCTGTTTAAAAACTCTAAGTATTGTGTTTGTGGCTGTGATTTTATCTAACTTACTTTGGACAAATGTTAATGTATAACTGTACTTGATACATAGATAACCAAAATATAATCTCGTATCAAAACATGTTATGTTTTTTTCATTATGATCAATAGAACTAGACTTGCCAAAACATGAACAACCATACGTCCTTGACATAATTCAAAATACAGACTGGATCAAGATATTATTTTCAACTAGCGCTTCTGAAAACACAGCTTCAAATTAAAGTTATTGACTGTGGTTATGAAAAATGGACAATATATGTTGATTGAAAGGAAGATCACAATACGTTTAGGCAATTAAATCATTTTTATTTTGACTGCTTGGTAACTCTAATTATCGATCATAGTAAACTGTACATGCCACAGTAGGGATTATTTTTTAAACTCACGGATACCATGTACTTCTAAACTGTGAAGACTACATGGTCCACTGAACCTGATCTCCATGTTTCATGCATTGATAATGTGATGCCAAGATAAAGATTTGAATTCAAAAGGCCATTTATATATACATGTGACAAGAATTCAATACTGGCTACAATGCGAAACCAAACTTGAATATAGGCAAATGGTAGCGAGAGCTCACATTTAGGGATTACATCAAAGAAATATCACCTCAAGACCTGGTCGTAGAGGCAAGAATTTCATTTCAACGCCACCAGAAGTTGATAAATCAAAGGAAGAAAAACGCAGAAGTTATGCACAATGGACAATAGATAAAAAAAAAATTAAGCTGAGTACCCCAAAATATGGAAGATAATTGTGACTGCATTACTTATTGGGCTTAAAATATAATATTTGATGAATGGTGGAAAGCCTACGAAGGGGTTAATTTTTCAAGATGACCGCCGTTTTCATAGTTACCAGGATTTTTTCACCACCTTTTTATAGTGAAAATGCGTATGCAGATATAGGTCTATCTTTAAAAAGCTGTAAAGAAATAATTGTTTTATAACGAGTATTTTTTTTTTACCGGCACCTACCCACAATGATTAAAATATTAAAAAAATAAAAAAAAATGATAACATTAATTGGTGTTTAGAGACGCTAAAACCAAATGTACATAATCTAACTAGATCTACAAGACACAGACATAACGTGTGAAGCCACTGGCATTGTAATGACAGGAGAATATAAAGGATATTGATTGTTTTTGTTTGGGGAGTAAAAGTTGTATCGTCTGCGTTGGCTAAAATTGTTGTGTTCGAAATGTTTGGTATGTCTATTGCTCTGATGTATGTATTGTACCTAATGCTTTCTAAGATGAGTTCTAATGCGAGTATGTAAAGGGATGTGAGGTGGTGGGGGGGGGGGGGGCATTGTCTAATTAATTTTAGGATCTATCAGTAGGTGGGTGTGTGGGTTGTAAAATATGATCTTTATCCAAATTGTTTTCTTTGAGAATTGTGTGAAGATATGTGGCGCTACTCGGTTGAAATTTTTCTCCTGGTCTAAGATGAGTATGCATGCTGGGGTGTTTTTATCGTGTGTACACTAAATAATATCTCTGATTAGATGATTGTGTGTGTTCCTCCCTGTGATATTGCATTGTTGGTCAACATAAATTAACTGTATAATTGTATAGTAGGATGTTAAAAATATAAGTAGGTCTATAAATGTGGGTTAAATTAGGGTCAGTCTGGGATTTCCGAAGAAATGTTATAACAGATGTGTTAACATTTTTATCGCACCGTTCAAACAGGAAAAAAAATATTCAATGATGGCTACACGAATAGGGTTCTATCAGTTGTGAAGTTTTTAAAATAATTCTACATTAACAAAAAGACATCAAATCATCGATCATTCAGACTTCATCAAATGTCTTCTAAATGTGTAACACATATCGCAACTGTGTTTGAACCATAATGGCAAAGCCATTTTATATAGAAAGCAAGGACACATATTAAGATTTTTATCATTTTTCAATTAAAAATAGAATATGTTAAAGATTGTAAGTTTTTAGAAACAAAACATTGTGTCTCTTTTATTTGAATTATTCCCAATGCCTTAAATATACTTAATTTGTCAATTAAACACCAAATTATTTCCCTTGCAAACTTTCAAAATATGAATTACATTTTTTTATGAACTAACATAACAACAAGTACACTGCAGTAAGCCTAATCTAGTATACACATTTAAAATGAACTAAAATAGAAAATATCTAACCATGAAAAATATGCATCTGCTACTTTGGGAGCGGGTCAGATGTAGCTCAATATAAAGCTGTGTGAGTTCAATATGGAAGACCATATGTTAATATAATCCTAAATAAAGCATTCACTACATTGGTCTGAGTAGTCGAGCGATTGATTGCACCATTTAAATTCTCGGCCTTTTGAATAAGATCAAAGTGTTCTATTTGTCACGGGTTCTGTACGGATGTCTTAGCTGTGGCCGCAGTTGTTCCTAATGTTAGTCAGGTACCCATCTGAGCTGGGTGGACATAATGACGTCCTACATATATGACATAATGTTTGGTTAACTTAGTTGTCAGTTCTGCTACATTGAAACACGCATGTGGTTAACTCGCTAGTTGTTTGGAAAATATACATTGATGATATTATTTTGTTTCATATAAACAATAAACCTCGGCTAACTTATCTGAATCAAATGTTACAAGAGGTAGCACGTGAAATGTGTGAGTCGCTATTGAGTTCGTTCATCACTTCCCCCTTCTGTTGACACACGGCTCTCCCTATGATGCAGGAAGGTAAACAACAACACTATGTCTTTCAGTTAGCATAAACTTTGTTAATTCTTAGTTCTGGTTTTTAGAAATCAGTCGAACGACAAGTTAGTTGTGTCGTTCACTTTTAGGTGTCGGGATGGGACAGCTACCAAAGAAAAATTATGTTTGTGAATATTGTTATTTAATTCACGCACTATCAATTAAGTGTTTTTATTGTATTAAACATAAAACATTCTAGAGAAAAAAAAATCAAACCAGCAGATGTCCCTAAACATGTGCTACAAAAATTAACGTTACTTATGTAAATACTGTTTTAAAAACAAAGCAATGAAACACTATATTTGTTGGTATGTTTTATTTTCTTCAAATTGTATGTTCAAACTGTAAAAAAAAACAACCAAATATGCTTTTGTAAATTAAAATTCATTTTATAGTTTTTACTGCAATAACGTTTGATTTATTTTTCTCTTTATCATCATAAATCCCTCCTGTTCTTTCCCCTCCCCTCTCCAGATATGTCGTCATGTATAAAGGATCCATTATATATATGGTACTCTTTTGTAAGCGAAAATTGATATGCATACAAATCAACACATTATGGGTTCTACTTTTAATAGTGAAGCAAACAATACACATCACCAAAAAAGGGATAGAAATGTACATTATTATTGGTAATTTGAAGAACATTTTCTGTTCTCAATATGTATTTTCTTTTAAAACAATATGGATATTTCACCAAAAGGAGGTACCCACTAGTTCAACATAGATTATAGATATCCTCGATTGTCTTTCAAATGGGTAAAACTGAATGCTATTGTGGCTTTTTTTGCAATTACAGAAAATTTTTAAACATAAAACAAATGTACATCTATTATTTTATGTATATTTTTGAATAACTTTAATATAGAATATATGTCTAATTTTAGGAAAAAATTAATACGTCGCTTTGATTTATTTTTTGTTTGTTAATCAAATGGTCTATTTAATATGTAGTTACTTCCCTTGCACAATAACCAAAAAAGAAAAAAATATTGGTAAATACCAGCATCGGAAAATTAAACAAAAAAATACAAAAAATATGGGCGACAATGTATCGAATCATAATGATACATTAACATAAACTAATATATATACTATGTAACAATGTAACATACGTATTTTTTACTATAAGAGATGGTCAAATGTAGCTCAATTTAAAGTTGTGTGTTAAATATGGCAGGTATTATGTTGATACACTCATGAATCAAGATATTGAAACTGTCATTTAAATTAGTTGTCGAATAGTCGAGTTACTTATTGCACCGATTCTGTTCTCGACATTTTGACTAAGATCAAAGTGTACTATCTGCTATGGGTTATGTACGGAGTCAGGTAACCCATCTGACCTGAGTGGACTAATTGCCCCGTTCATTTTTTGGAAAAAAATAAATGTATCATAATTAAATCATCGGTCATTTTGAACGCCAAATATTATTAGTAAAATAGATCATAACTAATTACGTATATAACAACTTATTATAACATATATCAAATTAACAACACATTGCTACCAATGTAACGGCAACATCAAACACAAATTAAAAGATACTATGTACAAGTGTTTTTTATTTAGTTTAAAATAGGAATTATATTTTATTTGTTTAAAATAAGTTCAGATATATTTTAAGAAAACAAATTGTAGTTCGCAATTAAAAAAATGTAATGTGTATAAACGTATATATTAATTATACTCCTCCTTGATCATTGTCCAGAAAACTACTGTGAGTGAATATTTCAATGTGATAACTGATCTAATTTGTCTCAATAAAACAGGAAAGAACACGAGGGGAAACAATTAATTGATCCATTTCAATTCCCTTACTAAATTTCTTTTAAGTCGATTCAATGTAAACTCACTAAGTAATAAATAAAACAGTTGAGTTGTCGTTTGATTACTAGCTATGTTTAAAATACGATTTGATGTAAGGTGAATATCTTGAGTATGTCGTGTGATTGATTACATGGCAAATGTGTAATTAAAGTCAAACGTTATAAAATTAGAGATCAGTGTTTACGTAACGACAACTCTCGTTTCATAAAACATTTTATTGTTATTCTAATTTTTTTTCTTGTTTCAAAAAGTAAAAGTGTAACAGCATGCACATTAATGCAATGTTGCTTTAATTTATTGTATCGGTTAAAAAAAAAAGTGTATATCGTGTCCTTCAACCGGCCGCTATATTTAGCTGATACAAACTTAAAAAAAACAATATATTTTAAGTTTACTTTAAGACACCAATGGCAACAATTAAGGTACCAGATCTTTACTGTTTTTGAGTTCGTCATTTCGTGGTCATGACGTGGTCATTAGGCTACGTAAGTAATTATTAACACTTTAATTGCAATTAAGCGGGACTTAGTGACAAATAGCCGCTATTGTTTTTTTTATTTTTTTTTTATCAATTGGAATTCTGTTTACAACAAATGATTTAGTTCTAAAACTATTATGTCTCCGTAGATAAGGAGACTTGAATTTAAGTGAGAGAAAACGAGAACTTACACGTCCCATTGTGCGTATTTGCTGGATCAGTCAACTGATCTAACATGAACATTAATTCGAAGGTAACAAGAGGAACTAGGGGGGGGGTAATGGTTTTGTCCAGGGGTCGGAAACCTTTTGAGATGGAAGAGCGAAAATTTTACAATTTTCAAAGTTTTCCAGGTTTTAAAGAGCCACTAACATTTTTTTTTTAAATTTCAATATTTATTGTTTTGTTAGGATTACTAAATAAATTTGACTTTTTATTTAAAATAAATTAATAAAGGGCTCTCCCTATTCGCTTTTTAGAAGCAGCTAACATTTTTTTTTCTTTACGGACATCACCGGCTGATGGAGTGTCTCCCATTAGCCAGGCAGGCCTCAGCACGGCTATCTCCAACTAACTGGCTTGGGTATATGTTTGATTACCGTGTATCCGTCGCTTCTGTCCTTTGGTTCTCACCAGGCTTCTTATCTTCCACTCCACTGGACGCAGGGTAAAGTCGTACCCCACCGTCCAGTACCCGGCTCAACCGTAGGAAGCTTATAACTAAAAAACAACTGCGTCACTCACTTCAAATTAATGATTACTGACGCATAGGGAAACGCATTCTGAATAAAAATATCATTCCCCATTTAACGATATTCGAAATGGTCGGCACTTTGAATTGTTGTCACGTGTCTGTCCCCAGCACGAATGTGGGGCTGGGCCTGGTGCCCAAGCGGCTGTCCGTATACTTTCTACTGCACATGTTCTCACTGTTCTCTGATGAGTTTTTATAAGCTTTTATTTAACTCACTTCCTCTGTCGTCAGTCGTCAGTCGACAGTCTATCTGTCTAGATCGAAACGTAGGAGTGAAAAAAGTAGAACATAAATTATACACTACTATTTAAATTACTATAAAGAAAAGCGTGGGTCTCTTCTCAAATATTAGTAAAGGTATCCAATAGGTACTAAAGTGACCCACGCTTTTCTTTATACTAATTTAAATAGTAGTGTATAATTTATTTTCTACTTTTTAGTGCATCATTACATAAAAGCTTGTTATTAAAACATTTTTTATGATTTTTTTTCTTCTGCTTAAGCTTGTGTTTCTTTACAATATAATTTTTGTTATGAGTTATGAAAATGAAATAATATTAATATTTGTTGCAGACCGGACTACGATGTTGCCGTCCGGTTGCTTAGTCGCCGGTTGCTTAGTTGCTGACACTGGCTCGGGCACTAGCCAATAAGGCCGTCGTTGTCTAGGGGTATTTAATTATTCTACCCGAGTCAGCTACAGTGAAGTAATCAACGGAACAGGAGACCTTCTTAGTGTGTGCTGTTTATTAATTCGCTGAATGCCTGTTCTGCTGAGCGAGGCTTCCCTTAACCGCTAACGTCGGGAGCGCTTGTGCGAGAGCGAGACTACTAACCTGCCTGTATTTATGCCCCTGTCTTAACCCCCTAGCTGTTCCCACGGGACAATGAGCTCAGAACATGTGACCTAACAAATTATCCCCCCTGGCGCTAACAACCCTGGCTACTGGTCAGTATAAAGACTACTATTGTCCTGTCAGAGCGGTCAGTCTCCTTTGAACGTGTCACCTACTGTCCATCCCTACTGTGTGCCCTGTAATTATCTAGTGAATAGGTGTTTGTGGAACTCTGACCTAACAATATTGATGTTTATTGTGAAAGGAACTGGAGAGCCGCATCTTGCCATCTAGGGAGCCGCATGCGGCTCGCGAGCCGGAGGTTTTCCGACCCCCAGTTATATCGATAGTACAAGTTTTCTTTTTATTAATCTCAAGAGCAGGTAACAGACCTAATATACAATGATACTCTAGATGACTTCATCTCATGTCTTTAAAATATTCAATACACATCGTGAAAGTGTTTATATTTCAATGGCATATTTATTTTATATAGACAACAAAGGCAGTCTATAATCATTTTCAATAGAAATGTTTATTATAAATTGTTTATGTTTATTCTTTTAAAAGCATATGTGTGTTTTATTCAATTTGTTTCCAATGTATTTAATGTACTTGCTTTGTTAATTAAATTGGTAATTACTTCCCCAAATAAAACTTTCAGAAGAAAAAAACAATACAATATAACACTTACATTGCTCAACTAGACTAACATTAAATTAGACTTAACTTACTATAATCATTATTTTGTTTTGTAATTCGATGCTAGAAATGTTACTAACATTTATACACATAAAAAATAAACTAAATAGAAAATGTGTGTGTATGATATGTATTGGCTATGTTGGGAGCGGGTCAGATGTGGCTCAATATAAAGTTGTGTGTGAGCTCAATATGGCAGAAATTATGTTAATACAATCCTTAATCAGTTATTGAAACTGTCATTTGAAGCAGACAACACAATGGTCGGAGTAGTCGAGTGATTGAATGCAGCATGTTCACTTCTCGGCCAAAGATCAAAGTGATCTATTTGTTATTGGTTCTGTACGGAGGTCTTAGCTGTTGCCGCAGTTTTTTCCTCACATTAGTCAGGTACACATCTGAGCTGGGTGGACTCCGTTTTTTCCTCACATTAGTCAGGTACCCATCTGAGCTGGGTGGACTTAAGGACGTCCTACAGATTCAACTCCATGATCCGAACTCAAGACTTTTAGGTTAACAATTGTGAGATATAAAGGTGTATCGAAAGCAATCATGTTTTTTATTGTATGTCCCTATCATTATTTAAGCAGTGGATTAAAAACGTCGAATTTAACATATAGTTCTTCGATATAAGACATAATGTTAACAGCTTTTGTTGACACCTTCATCAAACGAATGAAAGTTTATTGTCGATGTATAGTGAAAATTATGGATCCCATATAGGTAGCTTGTGCCCGCTGTGTAATATGTTTACAAATGTACATCTGTGTTGAGTTTCATAATATGTATGCATTTGTACTGCTATGTTAGGGTGATATATGTGTATATGTGTACGCCATGCATACTATTTAAGTGTGTGAGTTTAGGTGTAACATGTTAACATATGTATGGCAGTGTTACGGTGTAATATATTTACATATGTACAACCTACCTAACAATGATTCTGAAAGTTGATTAGAAAACTTTACATTGAGACATTCTCCCCATGACAGAGACAGTACATAGAAGCCTTTACATTTTGAAACAATCACTCTGTTGGCGTTTCCAATTAATGGAATCATCACTGAAGTTGACTTCAACATTGGCGTTTAACCAATAGTAAAGACATTTTAAAAATCTGAGGATAAGCAACTTATGCCTTTGTTGTGGTCATGTCAATTCGTGCTTACCCTAAAATGATATCACACCTCATTTTACCAAAAATTTTATCAAAATTGCATTATACATCCCTTTATTTTATGTTGTTTTTTTCAATGTTTTTTCATCGTAAATCTTAATTTAGCTTGATTTTCTTGAGTATGCAAAATAAATGATAATAATCATTTTCTAGTTTTTATTTAAAAAAAAACGTGTGTTTTCTTTTTTTCTTCATCGCCACCAAAACCTCCTTCTAACCCCTCCCCTCTCCAGATATGTTGTTAAGTATTGAATATCTCTTTTATAGCGTGTACTCTGTTGTAAGCGAAAAATGATATGCATACAGTTCAACACATTATGAGTTCTACTGGTAATAGTGGGGTAATACAATACACATTACCATAGAAAATGATGGCAATGTACAAAAGTCTTGGAAGTTTGTGTTTGTTCTAAATTCAAAAGTAAAATACATATAGATTATCTTTTTCTCAAATAGTTCCTTTGATCTAATGGTGACATACCATTTACGCAGTGTCCCGTAGTTATACAGACCCTCAAATTCAGCTGGTGATAGGCTACATAACATACATAGCTCTCTTTTTAGTTCGTCAGCTGTGAGGGTAGCTAAAGAAAAACCCTCTTCCATGAAAATCTCTAGAGTTTTTGGTGCATGTCCTGCCATGCCAAACTTAGGCAGGAATAGCCGTTTGATGTATTTTTCCGACATAGTTGTGCGTGAGGCCCACCCGGGGCCAGGCAACACACACAAGAAATAGAAAAAGAAAAAAAAAGTACTTACAATTTATACAATGTGGAAAACACACAGACACACACAAGTTCCAAATGGAAATACACACAAGGATCCACAATTGACACCATTTTAGACAAAAGATTCATGCAATGTCCTTGAGCACAAAACTATTTAATTTTTATAACAATTTAATGATAATGATAATGCCGAATGTAGCAAGCCGTCATATAGATTATCTTTGAAATGAATAGGGAAAATATAATAAACTATTTTTGGTTAACTGGAGGAATTGTTTAAAAGATATCTTCGCATGTCTTTCAGAATAGTACAAAACATAGATACTGTGTTTCAATTATCAATTACAGTAATATTTTAACATGAAACAATAAAACATCTACAGTTTTAACTCTTGTTTAAATTAAATGAATATTTGTGGTATGTAATATTTCAAATATGTAATGGTATGACTGAATTTTCAAAATATTTTATTTCTTTAATAAAATGGTATGTTTTATAGGTAATTAATTCCCTTGCACAATATCCAAAAAAGAAAAACAAATTATTGGTAAATACTTTTCTGATATCGGAAAAAAAAACATTAAAACAATATGGGCAACACTGTAACGAATCTAATGGATACATTTAAAATTAACTAAAACAGAAAATATGTAACCATATAAGATACGTAGGCGTCACTTTTGGAGCTGGTCAAATGTAGCTCAATTTATAGTTGTGTGTGTGTTCAATATCGCAGACATTATGTTGATACAATCATTACTTAAGTTATTGAAACTGACATTTAAAGTAGTGGTCGGAGTAGTCGAGTGACTGATTGCACCGAATCTCTTCTCTGTATTTTGAATAAGATCAAAGTGTTCTATTTGTTAAGGATTATGTACAGAGGTCTTAGCTGTAGCTTCAGTTTTTCCTAATGTTAATCAGGTTCCCATCTGAGCTGGTTGGAAATAAGGACGTACTACAGACTCGAATCGGGGATCCGAACAATGGCTAGATATAAAGGTCTAAATATGTCTACATTCTTATTTGTGTTATGTTTTTACTAACTACAATGGTAGGTGTATCGAAAGCAGCAAATCGTTCTATCCTCACTTTTCGTCCAATCATTTCCAGTTCTTCGTACACATATTTCAAGTCTTCAGCCAAGATGAATGGCTAGTTTGTATTGTATATTTTTATTAACACCATAATAATTATAATACTTTTAAAGCCACATGTTAAACGAAATTCTGTGTATAAGCAGTCATTTGAAAATAGTTATATTGTATTCAGTAAGTAGGGGAGGATAATAATACTTTCTTGAGTTTCGTGGTATTTCCAGATTCATTCCCCCTTGACTGTCTAAAGAAGGTAGTTTATGGCGAAAACACACATGTTATTTTAGTTAACATCAAAAAGGAGTTAGGCTTGAAAACAAAAAAGAAAAAAATGTATATGTCTGTGCTAAAAGTAAGTTGCAATGAAATGTAAATCAATAATGTTTTCATCTAGAATAATCTAGATCGAAAACAGCATCATCAGATAATGTAATATTGTCATTCGTAGGTTGGCGTAATATTCGTCTGATAAAAGTTTTTAATTTTTTTCTGTTTTAAAATAATCTATATACTAGTATACACGGTCCTTCTATCGTGTTAAACCAGGGGTCTCCAAACTTTTCAGCCCGAGGGCCGCATTAACTATCAAATATCAGTTCGGGGGCCAGAGTTTCTTCCGGGCATCTCATTGGGGTGGCATTTATTTTTCAGCCACCTACAACAAACACTTTTTTTTCTGTGGTCAAAAAGATCTCCGCGGGCCGTAGTTTGGAGACCCCTTGTGTTAAACAAACGTTTACCGAATTTTTTTTTTTTTTTTTTTTTTTTTTTTTTTTTTTTTTTTTTTTTTGTAAGTATGTTTTGAAGAACTATGAATATTAACATTTTATAAACTAAAACTGGCGTTTTTAAATATATATATACATATATATATATATATATATATATATATATATATATATATATGTATATATATATGTATATATATATATATATATATATATATATATATATATATATATATATATATATATAAATATATATATATGTATATATATAATTCTCTTCTTGGAGACGTTAGAAAACACCAAACTATACGCGCGCTGACTACCACCCCCTCCCCTACATGGTCTGGTGAGCTGTGGTTCACGCTAAATGTTTAAAATCGTAGAGCCGGGTTTAGGGTTTAGTGACGGCTATTAGGGGCAGAAAATGTAATTTGAAACGATTTTAAACTTAGGAGAGGTAGAGGTAACTAAGAGGAGTTTGCTTTCGCGGGGGTGGTAAGGTGTTGTTGAAAGGAGGGGGGGGGATCGTCCTTAACGAGCTACTGATAGTGTTTTAAAGGAAATATTTTCAGTGGCAGCATTGGTACTGTCGAGTTCACAATTATGAATTACTGAAAAGTAGAAAATAAAACAGCTAAATAGCGGCGTATGATACGCCGCGGGTCGAATAAAATGGTTAAAAAGCAATTTTTAAATACTAATTTTAAATACTTTAGTATCATTATTTCGTTTATACTGTGTATTTACCGATACGTAAATTGTAACCTTAATCTAAATAGACCATTAAGTTCATGTAACAATTGGATAAACGCATGTCTTGTTTAGAGCGAGTCATACTTCTCTTAGTATGAGAGTGTGGATACTAAGACTAGCATAAAACAGATACCCTTACATGTTTATTGCAATATTTGTTGTGTCCTTTGACATTAGTGAACATTGTTCGGATTTGTCGAGCAATGTTTCTTAGACGTACAATATGTATGTGAAACACAACTTTTTATACAGCAATAACCCTTAGACATTGGACTGACCTGACCTATTGGCGTAGCTAGGGGAGGGAAGGTTGGGCGATGACTTAAGGCGCCGACCCCTGTGGATTCGCCACTTAGAGTTGAAATGACACCGTTTAATTTTTTATAAAGGTAACATTTACTCGATGGTTAATCGACATCAATATCAAAACTAAACAGTCTTCCTAAAATAGTATGTCAATGTTACATCTGGTGTCGTTATAGACGATTCGAATGCTATAGTTAAATAAAATATGGCTAACATTTAAGTTAGTATAACTGTTGTGCGTTCATTATTTAATATTGATCAATATGTATTCAATTATGAATGTTTAATTGAACGTTTAAAAATGCTCTAACATCAGAGCTGGGTTGACTTAGTGACTTTATACGGACACAAACCAATATGTATGCACATATTTTTCCCCTTAGCCGTGTATCATCAACTATATTGAATGTTTTCTATTGATCTATACTATGGGTTGCCAGCTTTATGTTTATCGTATATGGTCTCTCAAAAGATGGGTGCGATTCTGGATGTTCCTCCCTAGTATGCTGTAGTATTGGTCTCGGTGAATTATATCCTTGATGTACTTTCCTAGCTAGTGTTTTCGTCAATACTTTATAGCTGTAGGGATATGGGTCTATACTTTTTTAAATGATTTGAACAATTACATGTTTTGTGTCCGTATAAAGACACTAAGTCAACCCAACTCTTATAGTAGAGCGTTTTTAAACAGCCTCATTGTATTTAAAAATTAGCAAACATTGGGTACAATGATTTGTTTAATAGACGATGCATGTTTTATCAAATAGGCCTACAGTGGTAGTTGAACATAGCGTCAGATAGACATATAGCGTAATATGATGTTAGGAAAACATGACTCAGATATGACGGTGTATATATTTAGATAGAACAAAAATACAAGGAAATAAAATGGTATTTTATGTAGCATAAGTGGTAAAGTGACGGCGTAGTCGGATGATAGAGCATACGACTGCAAACCCCGAAAGTCTAGAGTTCGAATTAGAATCGTAGCTACATATTTCGACGCCCGGGGCGAACTATCGATGCTGTACCTCCATCCAATTTTTATATTTAAATCCATCGTAACAGCCACAATTTGTGAACATTTTTTAAAGTAACAGTGAGATAAAAATGATGAACTGTTCTAACCCCATGACTGTTGCCTGTTTTGTTTTTAATGTCTGACAGTCATTTACTTTTCTTATGTAAGCACTTGCTTTTCTCATAATTTTAGTTGAACTTAAATTTTATTATAGTTTTGATTTTACCAATAAACATGTTTATTTACCAATAGTAATTACCTCCCTCTGTTACATAGAATATTTTATGTTTTCAAGGGAGACAATGCAAATCTGCAACAATTATCAAGCCAAATAAAATATAGTAAATTGTGTAATAAATCAAATTTTAATTTAAAAACAGAGGTAATAATTCATAGAATATAATAATTGTATGCCAAACCAGAACCATTTAAACATTATAATTTGATTAATTATTTAAAAAATGTGTAATTGCAAAAATTGAAAGCATTATATTTGTATTTAAGATTTTTTAAAGACTTGCAATGAAATTAAATATATTACTACTGTTCTGGTACCGAATTGACTGTTAGCACTTTTTTCAAATACTTTTAGGCAACATTTGACTTGTTCTGCTGCTCTAATTTACTTCAAAAATATATGTTACAAGTATTGTTATAAAGTAGCTTGTATTCGTAGAAAATGACACAAAACCATGTCCTCAAACACGGAACATACGTTTTAAAATAACGTTTATTGTTGAGGTATTAAATCATCAAATAAATAAAGCCTTCAGGTAGGTAAATCTCTTTAAGGGTCATCCGATTATGACGTCCACACCTTTTTTTTAATTTAAACTCCCCCCCCCCCCCCAATAAGTCAACAAAAGTCCACTTAATTCGCAAAAGTCAATTTTTTTCAGACCCTCCACCACATGTGTGGACGTCATAAATGGATGACCCCCTTACGTTCCCAT
This sequence comes from Physella acuta, assembly GCF_028476545.2. Classification (NCBI taxonomy): domain Eukaryota; kingdom Metazoa; phylum Mollusca; class Gastropoda; family Physidae; genus Physella; species Physella acuta. The sequence continues at coordinate 1,035,113 of NW_026731657.1, forward strand.
TAATTATTACATTTTCTAACTAATTTCAAAGTGCACATATTAAAGTCCTGTTACATTGACAACATCCTCTCGGTCAGCTCGCTTTCATGATTTTATAAAATAGAAGTTTAAAAATACTTGGAAACCCAGCCATGTTGCTTGCATCAAAAACTACGAGAATAGCACGTGAAAGGTAGGGAGTCGTAAAATACTTTGTTGATCACTTCCCCCATCTGTTGGCTCTGATCTGTATATGATGTAGGAAGGTGAAGATGAACATAATACATTTTAGAGAGCATCAACTGCAACGTTCTCCTAGCTGTTTAAAAACTCTAAGTATTGTGTTTGTTGCCGTGTTTTTATCTAACTTTCTTTGGACAAATGTTAATGCATAGCTGTACTTGTTACATAGATAATAGAAATATAATCTCGTATCAAAACATGTTATGTTTTTTTCATTATCATCAATAGAACTAGACTTGCCCAAAACATGAGCAACCAAACGTCCTTGAGATAATTAAAAAAAACAGACTGGATCAAGATATTATTTTCAACTAGTGGCTTCTGAAAACACAGTTTCAAATAAAAGTTATTGACTGTGGTTATGGAAAATGGATAATAGATGTTGATTGAAAGGAATTTTTAGGCAATTAAATCATTTTCTTGAGTGCTTGTTAACTCCAGTTATCGATCATAGTAAACTGTACATGCCACAGTAGTGATTATTTTTCAAACTCACAGATACCATGTACTTCTAAACTGTGAAGACTACATGGTCCACTGAACCTGATCTCCATGTTTCATACATTGATAATGTGATGCCAAGATAAAGATTTGATGTCAAAAGGCCATTTATATATACATGTGACAAGAATTCAATACTGGCTACAATGCAAAACCAAACTGTATATCTGTATATGTACAGATAAAACCGAAATATAATCTAGTATCAGAACAGGTTTTTTCTTAAAAGTTAATTTAAAAAAAAAAAAAAAAAAACTACCCGAAGTTATTCATAAAGCAATATAAATGTACTGGCTTTATTGCCTGTATTATCTATCTATGTATATATAATTATATTATGGGAGACGTTAGAAAACAAGCTGCAAGCGCGCCTTGCAGTCCCCTCTCTTCCTCTCTATCGCTACCACCCCCACCACCTCCCCCTCACATGGTCTGGTGAGCTGTGGTCACGCTAAATGTTTACAAAACAATCATAGAGCCGGGTTTGGTGACGGCTATTAGGGGCAGATAATTTAGTTTGAATCGATTTTAAACTTATAGGAGGTAACTAAGAGGAGGCTGCTTTCACGAGGGGGGAGGGAGGGGGGAAGGGGGTTTAGTGTTTTAAAGCAAATATTTTCAGTGGCAGCATTGGTACTGTCGAATTCACAAATTATGAATTACTGATAAGAAGAAAAAACAACAGCTAAATAGCGGCGTATGATACACCGCGGGTCGGCTCGTATATAAATTCTCTTCTGGGAGACGCTAGAAAACAAGCTGAAAACGCGCTCCCTACCATCCCCACACCTACATGGTCTGGTGAGCTGTGGTTCACTCTAAATGTTTACAAGCAGAGCCGGGTTTAGTGACGACTATTAGGGGCAGATAAATTTGAAACGATTTTAAACTTAGGGGGGAGCTACTAAGTGGAGTTTACTTTAACGGAGGGGGGGGGGGGGGGGGAAGGAGGGGGGAGGGTTATGGTCCTTAACGAGCTACTTATAGTGTTTTAAAGAAATATTTTCAGAGGCGGGGGGGGGGGGGCTAGTTATATATCGTTATCAGGTGACTACCTGAATATTGACCCATGCTTAAACTCGACAATACGATTAAAAAGACTCAGCTGTTTACTCGACTACACAATGTATCTATATAATGCCATATCGAATAATCGTGTACAGCATTCAACGATATTCACAAATCAAGATATCTGAAAGCTAAATCACATCCAATACACGATATACCGAACTCACAGACATGTCCAATCAGGATATACAAAACTTTCATTATACACAATTAAATATGTAATACACAGTGGCGTAGCGAGGTCGGGTGTCACCCGGTGCGGCACTTAATGGTGTCACCCCCCAGAGGCGTAGCGACCCTTCCCGGGGACAAACTTTCAGATTTTCGATTTGCATCCCCCCCCCGTTCGCTACGCCCCTGGTAATACATCAAACACACGATATACACAAAGCACATGCTAAAATCCGAATATATCAAACTTACCATTATACAAAAGTCACGATTTAACAAACTCAGAATAGTCCCATCGTATAATATACCCACTATATAAATACAACTCACGATATATGGTTTTTAAAAAAAAATACATTAAACCTAATACACATACAATTGAGATTATACTATTTTATTCATTAAAAGTGTGCTTGTTTTTACTTATAAATCTATATTCTACGAAATTAACCCGCATGTCACTAATTGTAGCCACTATGTCATCAACAATAAAACCACAGGTAACTAATTATAGCCCACGTGTCATCAATCGTAGTCCACATGTCACCACCATTAGCCCACGTGTCTCTAACAGTAACCATCGTGTGTCTTATAATTGCCAATGTATCACCCCACAATATATTGCACTATCGTCTCTAGAGAAAAAAAAATCTCCTGACGCCCTCTTTACATGTAACCAACTCCAACATGTGAGATGAATTGTTAATGTAGAAGTAAGTAGAAGTCTCAAAAGCCATATCCTAACTACGTATGCGATATGTATGGTTTATGTAGTTTATGTAGTAGAATATCATGTGATGGTTCCACTCTTAGTTAAAGGCAGGTTCTATTAACCTCGTTCTTCAATTTGTAGTAGCAACATAATTACTTGGATGTTTATGGTTTTTAAAGTTACATTATTATTCTATTGCTAGGCTCTAAGACACAAACAGTTTTTATTACTGGGCAAAATCGAAGAAGAAACATCAATTAGCATAATGTTATCACTAGTCTTTAAAACATGTACACAAAAGAATTTATGTATTGGTTTATATGGTGTTGTTTTGAAGCACTACATTTAAATGCATAACATGAATAACACATCTAAATAATTTAATTCAGAATTATATCGTTTAACTATTTTTAACATAAACATAGAATACAAAATCGCTACATCTTATGTTGGTTGTCTGATTTTTCTATGTGGGAAATGTGGTAATATTATTTTTGTATCTCCCTTAGCATGCATTTGCAAAATAATAATTATAGTTTACAACTACAATAATTGCTAATACTTTGTTTCTAGCCCACTGATACAACTTAAAATGATAAAAATGGTATATGTTGTTTATACATGAACAAGAGCTGTATAAGTTTGAAGCGGGTCACATATGTGATATCTATAGGCCTATAACTGAGATCTGGTAACATTACATGATTTGCTGTTCAAGCTATGTAAAGCAGTCGTCGTGGTCGAGTCGGTAAAGCTCATGGTTGCTAAACCGAAAAGTCTCGAGTTCGAACCCTCGGGCAGATGAAGCTCGTTAGCTGGGGACAGCCACTCTTCTAGGAGAGACAACTCCAAAATTAAACAACTGCTGCCTTGTAGTTTGTTCTTGGTTGGACAAGGGAAGCAAATCCAAAAAGAAAAGCGGGCTGAAATCGGAGTCAATGGCCTCAAAGGCGCATAACCAGCTGACACGTACGCTTAATTGTGTTGGAGGCGTGGTCGAGTCGGCAAAAAGATCATGGTTGATAAGTTCGAACAAAGTCTCGAGTTCAAAACCCACTGGCAGATAAATCTCGATCACCCTTCAACACTAATAATTAAGAACGAAGAAGAAGAAGATTAGGCAGAGTTACCAAGCAGTTAAATCTCAATGTGGAATTCAACAAAAACTAGCGGCAGTTTCTTCAAAAATCAGTTTTAAAAAAATGATTTTGTCGGTGTTTTATTGTCATTGTTGCCTGTGATACACCAAAGGTGACATTTTTGTTTACTAATTTTTTTTGTATTTACTACATATTTGTCGAATCTTGTTTCATCTCGAATTAATTAATTATTTGGTTTAAAGTACACGATTTGGTGTTTTTTTTTTTCTCTCAATCTATTGGAGTCTAAAAATAGCAAGACTTACCAGTTATGTGTTTTTGTAATTGTAGTAACTTGACCTACTTGACATTCAGTTCCCATATACTTTTTTATTTTATACGAGCTGACCCGCAGCGTATCATACGCCGCTATTTAGTTGTTTTATTTTCTACTTTTCAGTAATTCATAATTTGTGAATTCGACAGTACCAATGCTGCCACTGAAAATATTTGCTTTAAAACACTACCCCCCCCCCCACCCTTTCCCCTAATCCCGACCCTACACCCCCCTCCCCCCCCCCCCCCCCGTGAAAGCAGCCTCCTCTTAGTTATTTCTTAGTTACCTCCTGTAAGTTTAAAATCGAACTAAATTATCTGCCCCTAATAGAAACCCGGCTCTACGGCTCTACGATTTGTAAACACTTAGCTTTGTAAACATTTAGTTTGAACACCGCTCACCAGATAATGTGGGGGTGGGGTGGGGGTGGTAGTGATAGTGATAGAGAGAAAGAGAGGTGACTGCAAGGAGGCGTTGCAGCTTGTTTTCTAACGGCTCCCAGAAGAGAATTATATATATATATATATATATATATATACTAGAATAAAGTAAACTAAATATCATAATACGAAAACTGAACAATTAATTCGAGTTTTAGTAATATAATGAGTCCGTATGGGAATGTTTTGTTTAATTAAAATACATGTACAGTTGAAAGATTGTGTTCACGTAGATAATCAGTTGACGGATTGTGTTCATATAGAAGTTAAGTTGACGGGCTATGTCCACACATATGTTCAGTCCGTTTGTTTTTTTCATCGCCTGTTTATATGACATATTTTGTTAACATACGATATTAAAGATATTAAAGCTGCTTACGTATCCATCAGACATAACCGCAGGTGTTGACTAGTTAAATTTAACCATATGGATTCTAATACAGATATACACTTGTTGTTTTTCTTAATAGTATTATAATTCTTTTATTTTTTCTTTTTTTATTGTTTTCAGATCAAAAAATTTACTAAAGGAAAGAAGAAACCATGGGCAACAGAATCAAAAGACTCTTTCGCATCTCTTTGAAAAGCGTAAGCAAACTAAAAAAGTTTTCAAAAATTGTCAAAAACAAAAAACAATTAAAAACAAAGATTTATTAACCTAAACGTTTCATATTTTCTTATAATGTGTAATTTTGTTATTATGTATTGACTGTGCATGTTCAACTTAATTGTTTAACTTATGGTTATTTTTTTTAAATCATGTATAGGCAAGTGTTTGTATATTATTTCCCTTGTAAAATAAAAACAACAAGAATGGGAAGTAATTAATAAACTGCAGGCCTCTCTATATTGTTAAAAAATAATCCGTTTAAAAAAAAAAGTAAATTTCTAGCTAAAATGTATAAATCCCTATAATACATGTAACAGTAAAAAAATATAATAAGTTCATTTTAGATCAGTTAACCTCGACTTGTGAGCGGGTTGTACATGTTCAGAACGTGTAAACTAAACCTACGGCTATGCATCGTTACCAAGCCGACATGTTATTAATATATTTAGTTTTATTTAAACCCCCAATGCATACCAGTCTCAGCTCTAATGATACCTTTAAAAATGACCAAACTAAGTAGCAAGTGTAACAAGATGATCTGTTTAGATAAGATGACAAGCACAACCACTAAAACGACAGACAGGTTTCCATAAAGAAGTAGCTGCTGTTTATGTTACTGTAAACAGTCTGCAAAGTTCCATGTTTATATGAAGCACACAGTGATATGGGCCTTGAGACAACTTCACAAACTCCCTAAAAGTCTATAGAAGTTTCACTCACACAATGAGAACATATATTTTCATTCCTTTTAAAAATCTTATTTATTCTAACTTTTTATAATAGAGGCGTAGCGAGGGCATGATGGGTGGGGGGGGGGGGTTGCGGACCGCACAAGGTGAAACCTTCACCGGCGGTGACTCCAAGGCAAAGCATATATATATATATATATATATATATATATATATATATATATATATATATATATATATATATATATATATATATATATATATGCCGAACTGGGTGAAACCCGACCTAGCGACGCCACTGAATAGTTATATTATTATTTTTATATATTTTTCGTTGCATTGCCTTATTTTATTCTCATGCATACAATCTGACCGTTGAGTAATGAATTTCCATTAATACTATATTATTTATGTAATGAAATAAGCACGTCTATCTTAGAATACAAGTCTACACGATGTGACATAATGTTTACCAGCTTTGGTTGAAGGCTCATCTACGTTGACACAATCCAGTTGGTCAACTTTAACATTTAAAATACATTAGGCCTACATTGACCATATTATATTGCGTGGGCCAGTATACATTCAGGCCGCTGACCCCTTTATTGGCAAATTGCAACAAAACACTTCAACACAACATGGACCCAACACACTTGAGCTCTCCATATATAACAAGTGTGTCTGTGGCACTGTGATGACGAAATATATAGGTCATAGAGAAACGAGGGTGTAGCGTATCGTAGGTCAACTAGACATTGGTCAAATATAACTAATATAATGCAGCAACGAACTGACCATTTACGTGAGACGATCAGCTGACCACTGAAGCATCCGTTGCGAGTTGGATGTATGTATCGTTGGCAGTTGATCATTGGATCGTGTAGGGGGAAGTCGTGGATTAGTTAGCAGTAGCGGAGTTAGATAGTTATGTGTAGACAGCGGTTGTAGTCAGATTAAACCGAGAAGTATCAGGAGATAGGCGAGACACTCAACGTAGTGAATAGTAGGGTACAAGATTGTAGAAGATTGATTATGTGCAAATAAAGAAATATTATAGCATGTTTTGAATTGTACTTGTGTTTGATTTTACACTTTATGCCAAGCTACATACGATTAAGAAAAGGCGATCCCGACATATCAGCCTACATATATATATATAACGTGTCACACATCGGTCTACATTTAAATACCATTACATACATCACCATACACTTACGTATTATGTCACACATGATATACCAGATAACTTAACTATATTTTTATTACCAGTCACACGTTATATATATATATATATATATATATATATATATATATATATATATATATATATATATATATCGGCAATAATGATGTGCATCTATATCTATGCCAGTGTTCTTACACCATCATAAATATATATATATAGCATAAAACTCATTTAAACCGACTTCTTTGCTTATTTATGAAAAATGTAAACACATTTGATACAGTTTTTCTGGCTTTATAAATACAACAACTTTAAGCAGAACGACCTATTTTTTCTGAACATTTTTTTTTTATTTCTCTTTCAAATAAATATTTTATAAATATTTAGTTTGATTTACATGTCAGGCGTAATAATTTGGTTCATGTTTGTTTTATATGATCTTTTACGCGGCTAGTAATAAACACTAGAATTGCTTTGTTTCCCTTACAATTGTGGAGTGTGCAATGGGAAGTAACAAGAAAATAATCAAAATTAAAAAATATGTTCAATTAGAACATACCATCATGTGACGAAGTACTCGAGAGGTTGATACCGCGTTCCGGTCTTTAGTCAAACATCAAGTTGATATTCTTGTATGGTTTCTGTTTACAATTTACCCAAACATCCTACCAACTATTCAACATATCTAATATCTAATTATATAAGGACAGCGTGAAATTCTTAAAGAATGTTACGGTAAAGCCCACTTAATCTTCGCACTTATATTTTGCATTTGCGTAGCGCGTTTAACCGTCTATACAAAACGTATATCTTTACTGATATAGCTGTTTGTTGTTTCGAATACAAGCGAGTAGAAATATGTTAAAGTCTGTATTTGATCGTTTCGATCGGAGAGCCACGATACTAGATTTAAGATAACGAAACTCGATTCTAGTTCTAGTTTTAAAAATACATAATTTCTAATTGATTTCCTTATCTGAACTATTTTAGTCCTTACATATTTCATATTGATATTTGTTAATATTTGTTACTTACGGTTTCTTGTTTCTACTGAGTCAGATTACTTGTGGGGTGATCCATAAATAACGTCATTTATGGACGACCCCCGTCTCATTTAACTCAATTGTTTCACAATATAGAGCTAGAATATTAAACACAGACTAAGATACACCTAATCAAGTTTATACCAATTAATAGTTGGAAACTCAAAAAATATGTAATGTTAAAATGATATATATTTATATCACATCAATTTCGTTCCCGGGGAGGGGGGTAGAGTATCTTCGGGGGGGGGGGGGGGTGACCAAGCTAGTAGAGATGTCTGGAAGAACACTGATAGACAGGTACCCATCTGAGCTGGGTGGACTTGTATTTATACAGGCACATTATCATACGCACATAGTTAAAACAAATAATTAAATAAATATGTGAGTAAATCTTGTGATTGAGTATAAAATATGAGTGATGCGGTGTAATGTAATGCTTTGTTTTCATAAATAAAGGATACAAAATACTTTCTTGCCTTACGGTCTTTCTTCTACATGTATAGGAGCTGGAACACGGTTTGCCTTTGCAAAAAAAAAAAAAAAAAAAAAAAAAAAAATACATGTTATTACTTTAATCCTGAATGCACTTTTAATGTAAATTATATGTACTGGAGTTGATGCATATGCCATAAAGTCAGCCGTTACACCTATATATTATCCTAAAATAAAAACAAGAAAAAAAAAAATGTTTAATTAAGAGTTCCATTATTCCTGTCTATAGGTTGAACGCGCCGTGTATATTTGTGTTGTTAAAACAACATAAATGTCTGATACGATACCCAGGTATCTGCTCTACAATAGTTCATCAGATGTATTTGTTGGTTGCTGATGAACGACCTAATGATGTGTTGTGGAAGATTTGACTGACCTCTTGTATTTGTTGGTTGCTGATGAATGACCTAATGGTTTGTGCTGGAATGGGTGACATCTTGAATCCACCCAACTCTGGTGGGTACCTAACTCACGTTAGGGAAAGTAAAGACGGCTGGGCATAGTGCTGATCATACTATCTCTTCATATGCCAGGGTCACAGAAACAAATAAACTCTACTTCGCTTGCCCTATAGACCGTTATGTTTGAAAAAAGGAACTTCAATTTACTTTTTAACAATATCTCTAATGTGTCAACCTAATTTTTAGGTATGCTTGTATAGTCGTTGTTTAAGAGAGAAAAGGGACATAATAGTGAGTTAATTTTTAGGGTCAGTCTATGGTTTTCGAATTAACATTGTATGGGATCCGTTTAAGTTTTCATAGCACTGTTGTAACATTTTCGAATGAGACTAAAAGAAACGCTGTTATGTCGGAAGTAACGTTTTTTTTTATTTGTATGTTTAATTTTTAATTATTTTTTTAACTTTACTTCAATTTTAATTTTTAATTTTAATAAAGCAAATGACAACATATGTGTGGGTTTATTAGTCTGTATAAACATTCAGAGGTTTACATTAACAACATTTACATTCAAGTAATATGGTAATAAATATTTACATAATGGCAAATACGTGTTGAAACTAACTTTGTTATGTACAAGTATCAAAAGGGTAACTATTTGAAATAACTGAATGGTAGTGAAGGCCTGTCTAATGCGAGAAAATGAATTGAACCGGATAGATGATTAATCTGTTTATATTGACTTTGTCGCCCTTGTTCTATATGTGCAACACATATCGCGATAGCCTTTCATTTTTTATATACACATACATTTTAAATAGAATTCCAAAATACATCTACCTTATGTTATTACGTTTTAAATTATGTTTATAAAAATCCTGTCTGTTTTAATTGAATTGTTTCCATTTCATTAAATAAAATGTGTTTGTCAATAAAATACCTAATTATTTCCCTTGTAAACTTTTGGAAAAAGATTGAATGTTATTGGTACATACTTGTATGCCTTAATAACACTAAAAACCAATATGTACACCACAGTGAACTAATCTTATAGACACATTTGTAATGAACTAAAATAGAAAATGTGTAATCGTGTAAGATAAGTAGGCGTAACGCTAGAAGCGGGTCAGATGTAGCTAAATATAACGTTGTTTGAGAGTTCAATATGTTGATTAAATCCTTCACTACGTTATTACAACTCTAATTTAAAGCAGATACCACAATGGTCGGTGTAGTCGAGTGACTGAATTTCACTTGTCGTCATTTTGACTGAGATCAAAATGTATTGCATTTTATTGGATTTGTACGGAGGTCTTATCTATGCCCGCGGTTTTGTCTAACATTAGCCAGGTACCCGTCTGAGCTGGGTTGACTTAAAAACGTGCTACAGATTCGACTATAGGATCCGATCTTTCGTATGAGCGATTTTGGAATATAAAGATCTAAATACATCTATATATAACACGTGTTACTGACGGAAATGCTAGGTGTATGTAAATCAATCATTTGGTTTATTCTATCTTTTCTTCCTATGATTTACAAGTCTTCGTAAACATATCTCAAGGCTCCAGCTAAGATTTATGTCTATTTCTGTACTACCAATATTTAATTACGTTACTTTTAAGCCATACAATTTATGTTTACAGGCGCATTATGATGTGTAAATAGTTAAAACAAGGATTTATGATGATATATTGTGGTATGCTGTAAGTAAGCTATATCTTATTAGTAAAAATGTTTAAAGTAATGATTTTTTGTTATAAGAAAGGGAGGGGAATACTACCTTCTAGAGTTTCGCTGTATTTCTGCTGTTGCGTCCCATTAAATGTTATTTAAAAAGTATAGTTGAATTGATTTTACATACATTAGTATGTGTTTACTGCATTGAATCTTTCAAACGTATTTTTAAAAGAAGCAAATATATTCGAAATAAACAGTGGCGTAACTCGGTCGGGTGTTACCCGGTGCGGCACCTTATGGTGTCAACCCCCCCCCCCCCTCCGCCGGTAATAGCTGTAAAATGTGTTCACATTTAATACTAATAATGTTTAGCTATAGTTGTTTGTAGCATTGGTTTCTCTATAGTCTGAATGTTTACGCCATGGTGTCACCCCCCCCCCCCCCCTTTGTCGGGGTAATCAATATGTACTTACAATACTTTTGAACTCTAATTAACCATCCTCTGAACTAGCAAAAAAACACATTTATTCTATATATCTTGCAATTTTTGGTCTTGGTGTCAACCACCCTAAATGGTGTCACTCGGTGCGGTCCGCACCCCCCCCCCCTCCCCGCCCCGCCTCACGACGCCTCTGGAAATAAACATGCAATATACAACAAACGTTAGGCCTAGGTTTGAGATTTTAAAATGAAATACAATAAAACAGACAACACAAGACATAGCCAAGACAGAAGAAAACACATTTCTATAGACCAGTGGCGTAGCCAGGATCGTCTCAAGGGGGGGGGGGGGTTCGATTTTTTACCCGGGGACAAACTTTTGATTTGCACCCCCCCCCCCCCCCCCTCAAACTTTTGATTTGCACCCCCCCCCCCCTCAAACTTTTCATTTGCATCCCCCCCCCTCAAACTTTCGATTTGCACTACTTTTTATATATACCGAGGGGTCTATGGGGGGGTTATGACCCCCCTAACCCCTCCTGCCTACGCCACTGCTATAGACAGCTATAAGTAGAACAACACACGCATGACATAGGCGGCGAAACAAAAAATAAGCTACTTTATTTTCTATTGATTTAACTGTGCTATACAAAAAATGGTACATTTGACAAAATATTTATTTTACTCTGATTTTATTGCTTATACTTTGTCAATGGTCCGTGTTATGATAATACGTCAAGGAACGATATGCTACATATGACTAACACTGGATTTACACAGTCGATAACATTTTTACTTAAATATAGGCCTATATTTTTTTTTAATCAATGGACACATCTTTATGTTTAGAAACATGACAGTTGAGCTCATAATAATATATCTCGCTGTTTTAGTTTTAATTGTTTATATCATGACAAGCCTATACAATACGTTACAAACATGTATGAAAAATAAAAGGATAATTGTATACAAAGGAATCCGGATGAGAAACCCACACTAAGAAAACATGATCTCAGGACACAAGATCTCAGACAAAATATATCAGACAAAATATATCAGACACAATATATCAGACAAAAATTAAAGGCAAAATATATCAGACAAAATATATCAGACAAAATATATCAGACAAAACATATCAGACAAAATATCTCATGGACAAATGATCTCAGGACAAATAATACCATGGGCAATTGATATCAGACAAAATATATCAGACAAAATATCTTCCAACGAAATTGTAATAGTCTATTGGATGATTTTTTTATTGACTTTCACATGGTTGTGTTTACTATGTTTAATATTGTTTATAGGCCTATATAATAATTGTTAGAAACGTTTGCCGCATACATTTGTCATATTGCACTAAACATTTTAAAATTAAGAATACTAATACAGTATGCGAAGATTAAAGACATTTTTTTTCGATAGACAGCGTAGGTTGGGTTGCCAAACAAATGACAATAAAGACAGACCTTCGTATCAGGTTGGCCGCCTGCTTTGATGGCAGAGACATGCCTTAAGCGAAAGACATCCGCCCTCCATGGACAATACAACTAGCATCTAATTGTAATGCGTCGGTCACACCTTAGTGATTAGGTAATAAATGCTTATTTAAACGACAGCGGTTGTCGCGGAGCTGAGTTTGATTTACTTTGCATGCAAACAAAGAGTATTTATGGAGATTACTCAGCTAGGGCCTCTTTCTTTACCTCGCAAAAAGGGTATAGGACATTCATTTCTGGTGAATTTATGTTTATATAAGCCAGAAGTGGAGCAGCAGAGAAAGAGGTGTTTTTTTAGTGTTAGTTGAACTTAAAGGTAAATACTTTACTTAAATAATTTACTTGATAGTTTCCCCTTTAAAAATTAAAATAGTTATGACAAGACGTTATACATCATTTAGTAACATTGAACAATCGATTTATTCGCGTGTTTTTGAAAAGCGTAAGCAATCTCAATAATGTTTCTAAAATTAGTAAAAACAAACAATTTATAAAAACAAAGACACACTCATGTAAGCAATTCATATTTTTTTATAAATATGTTTCTAAATATAAATTGAATGAGCATGTCCGTCTTTATTGTTTAAATAAAGGTTACTATTTTTTTTTTAAATCATTTATAGGCTAGTGATATAAATTGGTTTGAATTATTTCCCTTAGAAAATACACATGCTTTAATGGGAAGTAATTATAAACTGTTTCTTTATTGTTAAAAAAAATACATTTAAAACAAAAATACATTTTAGCTAAAATGTGTATAGTCCTATAATAATTGTAACAAAAAATTAAATATAATGTGTTCATTTTAGATATGTTAACCTCGAGTTGTGAGCGGGTTATACATGTTCAGAACGTGTAAACTATACCTACGGCATTGTATCGATCCTAAGCTGACTTTCTATGAAACGATTAAGTTTTATTTAGACCCCGAATGTATACCAGCCTCATCTCTAATGATACCTTTAAAAAATTGTCAAAACTAACTTATAGGTGTAGCAAGATGATCTCTTTAGATGTGGTGACAAGCACAACCACTCAAACGACTGTCAGGTTTCATAAAGAAGTAGCTGTTGTTTTTGTTATTGTAAACAGTCTGCACTGTTCCATGTTTAAATAGACTTCAGTAATGCACGGGTCATAAGATAACATCATTAGTTAACAACTAGTTTTTCATTCGTTTCAAAATATTTTTTATCCTATGTTTTTAATGTTGTTCTATTTTTGTTTTCGTTGTATTGCCTTAGTTTATTCTTAGGCATAAAATCTAACCTGTGGATTATGTATTTGCGTTTACTCCTTAATATTTTCGCAATCGAATAAACACGTACATCTTATCATATAAGTCTACAAAATGTACCATAATGTTTAGCAGCTTTTGTTGTTGGCTCTTGTACATCCAGTCGGTCAACTCGCTTTCAACCTTTAAAATATATTATATTGATGATATTATAATTTCATATATTTGGCAATCATCAGCTACATCAAACGTTACAAAGAGTTGGTTGATCACTTCCCCCATATGTTGTCACAGCTCTCCCTATGATACAGACATGTGGATAACAACAAGGGTCTTCTAGTGAACTTAAATTTTGTTAATTACGGTTTCTTGTTTCTAGAGCCTGCTGAGTTAGACGTTCAGTCCGTTTGTGTTTTTCATCGCGTATTTATGTGACATATTTTGTTAACATACGATATTAATGTTGATTTCGTACCTGACGTTGAATTGAGTTAAAGTTCACGAGTTTCTATGCCATCGGGATATCCAGGGATAAAGTGTTCAAAGAAAACCACAACCGCCTTTACTTTCCAAAACGTGAATGAGGTACCCATAAAAGCTGGGTGGACTCAAAGAAATTCTACGGATTTGAAGCCGGATTCAACATAGAGACGGTTGGGTTAGCAGTCGTATGTTCAAACATTCAATCACACCGTCAATAGTTACGTCATCCATCAGACGTAACTGCAGGTGTTGACTAGGTGAATTAAACCGTTTGAATTCTAGTTGTTGATTTAATTCCAGACATACACTTTTGTTTAATTTTTTTTTGTCTTTTTTTTTCTTTTTTTTTCTTTTTAATATTAACGTATTAATTTAAAAACAAAAACGATGAAGAATGTGAAATATTGTTTAGCCGACTTATTCGAATATCTTTGAAAAGTGTAAACAAACTCGATACAGTTTTACATAATTGACAAAAAGAAACATTTCTAAAATAAAAATAAAATACTTTTCTAAACACTTCATATTTTCTTATAAAATTGTATTTTGTAAATATGTATTTACTGTATATATCCGACTTAATTGTTTACTTATTGTTTATATTATTTACATTTTTTGGCTATGGATTTAAAGTGTATTCGAAATCTTTCCATTATTATAATAAGATGTTTTAATTGGAAGTAATTATCTTTATTGTTAAAAAAAAAAAAATTACATGAAGAAAAAAATACATTTTAGCTCAAATGTTTATAATCTTATAATAAAATGTAACAATAACTAAAACTTAATATGTCCATTCAAGTTCGCTTACCATCGAGTTGTTGGCGGGTTATACATGTTCTTTATATAACATGTTGTTGGCGGGTTATACATGTTCTTTATATAACATGTTGTTGGCGGGTTATACATGTTCTTTATATAACATGTTGTTGGCGGGTTATACATGTTCTATATATAACATGTTGTTGGCGGGTTATACATGTTCTTTATATAACATGTTGTTGGCGGGTTATACATGTTCTATATATAACATGTTGTTGGTGGGTTATACATGTTCTTTATATAACATGTTGTTGGCGGGTTATACATGTTCTTTATATAACATGTTGTTGGCGGGTTATACATGTTCTTTATATAACATGTTGTTGGCGGGTTATACATGTTCTTTATATAACATGTTGTTGGCGGGTTATACATGTTCTTTATATAACATGTTGTTGGCGGGTTATACATGTTCTTTATATAACATGTTGTTGGCGGGTTATACATGTTCTTTATATAACATGTTGTTGGCGGGTTATACATGTTCTTTATATAACATGTTTTCCAAGTTAGCCAGACAAAATGTGACGAAGTAGTCGAGAGGTTGACTGCACATTTCGCTTCACGGCCTTTAAGGGTCATTCATTAATTACGTCTACTTTCGACGACCCCCCCTCTAATTGTGGATTTCCACAAACATTAGTAGACCTCTCAATACAAGCTGCAAAATTACGAATTCATGAATATGCAATGTGTACATTAACTAATAATGTAATATAGTTATTTGATATTTTCGGTTACATCAATTACTAGGCCTAAATAATAATTGCGAGTTAAACTTTCCAAGATGTCCGTAAGTCTACGTCTTGTTAACTTACCGTGTGAATGTGCCAGGACTATCTAAAGATGTGATCGCGCATGGACGCTGTGTACCCTGTCTGTCGATTTTAAAGGCTTCTTTACCCACTATATGTTATAAACAGTAGCTTAGCGAGGGGGGGGGGGGGGGGGCATATGTCCCCGGGCACCGACCTTATGGGGCGCCAAAATGTGTTGGAAAAATAAATTGAAAGGTTGAGGGGGGTGCTAATTGTAAGTTTGACGGGAGGGGGTGGTGCAAATCTAAAGATTGACGAGGGCGGGGTGCAAATCGAAATCATTAGGGGGGGGGGGGTGCAAATCGAAACGTTTGTCCCCTCTGGTTATAAAGAGTCAGAGATTGTAGACAGTCATGTTTTTTTTTTCTTTCTTTTTTTTTTTAATTGAAGATGCTGTAGACCGAACTTTTTATTGTCATGTGTAGCTGTCTAGTTATCAACGACTATATGGGTTCAGGTAATTTCGGCTAATCAACGTGACGTCATTATGTTAGTTTTACCCAACTTAACTTTTCACTGCATGTGTTTCAATAACAAACCGCCTCTCCCCTTTTTATGGTCTCGCCCTATACACATGACCAAGCGAGCACCTTATACACGCGCTGTTTAAAAATATGATTGTAACGTGGTTGTTTTGAGTATTTTTCTTGAAAATATGACTAGATCTACTTAATCTTAGGCTTTGTCACAAAATAATGATGTAGGCCTACTATGGTTTAGTAACAATAGTTAACATGTTTAAAATGATATTGAAATGCCATGAATTGTTTTAGAAAAAAAATGTCGTTGTCACTGCCCCATCCCCTACCACTAGTAAAAAGAAAATCGTTTTTTTTTTTCATAACTGATAGAAAAAATAAATAATAAAACAGATCCTATAGTTTTGATTTTACCAATAAAAACGTTTATTTACCAATAGTAATTACCTCCCTCTGTTACATGCTACATTTAATGTTTTCAAGGGATACAATGCAAATCTGCAACAATTAGCATGCCGAGTAAAATATAAGAAATTGTGTAATTAATCACCTTTTAATTTAAAAATCTAGGAAATTATTTAGTTGAATAAAACAATTGTTTACAATGATTTGCAAAATATTTAGTTATAATTTGATTAATTATTAAAGCTTTGTTGTAATTGCAAAAATTGAAAACCGTATATTTGTATGTTACATTTTTTAAAGACAAACAATGAAATATGTTTAACTATATTCGGCTCTTTACTTACAATGAGGGTTATAATTTGTTCTAAAACTATTAGTTAACATCTATATATATAATTCTCTTCTTCGAGCCGTTATAAAACAAGCTGCAAACGCTCTCCCTACCTCCCCACCCCTACATGGTTTTAGTGAGCTGTGTTCACTCTAAATGTTTACAAGCAGAGCCAACGATTTTAAACGTAGGGGGGGGGGGGGAGGAGGGGGGAGGGAAGGAAGGGGGGGGGGTATGGTCCTTAACGAGCTACTTATAGTGTTTTAAAGAAATATTTTCAGTGTCAGCGTTGGTACTGTCGAATTCACAAATTATGAATTATTGAAAATTAGAAACAACTAAATAGCGGCGTATGTTATGCCGCGGGCCGGCTCGTTAGTACTAATCAGGAAACTAATAACAAGTCCCTCAAAGCCCTCAGTCAAACCAACAACCTCTACTACAATTGAAGCGAAGTTATATGTTGGAAATTCAACCGCAACAACAAACCTTAACATGGCAACAACAAGCATTAGCTCAGAGACAGAAATGGAAGTTAACTCACCAAACATAAAAAAAAGAAAACGGAACTTACAGAGCCAGGGACAATAACAAAGGCTCAAATGACCAAAAAAGCGTCTTCGACAACAACCAATGCAAATTCTGCGACAGAAAGTACAACTCACCCATGAATGCGGGAAACCATGAAAACAAAAGACACACACAACTCATACAGTGCAATATCTGTAACGATAAAACAATACACAACGACATAGGCATGCACTACAAACAAAATCACCCTGAAGCAACTTCCTACGAGTGCGGCTTCTTTAACTTAATCCTCCCAACAGAGGAAAGAATACAGATGCACGTTGACCACCACCATTCGAAGACCGGGCAACATACAACTACGACGGAAGATAAAAAGACTAATTGATGCTACGAAAGAACACGCTTTGTATACAGGGGCGGAACCACAGTGCCGCCATGGGGGGGGGGGGGGGGGGGGGGCACGCCATTTAGGGGCACATAGCCAACCATAATATTTTTTTTTATAGTTAAAAACTAGTTTTCTTGCATTTTTGACTTGACGGTAAAAGCTTCGGTATATAACAAATAGATCTACTACAGTAGTGATGTTATACAGTAGCTAACACATGTTGTTGCGTAAAAAAAAATATATACCTTAGCTGTAGTGTGAAAGATAGGCAAACGTTAAAAACACTTCCATGACTTATTTCCCTTTTTTAAATAGTTAAAATTAAATAGCGGTGCTCATAAGCTCCGTTTAATATGTGTACTAAACAAAATAAAAAGCAATTACTTCTCTTGATTATTATTTTTTTTTAAATGCATACTGAAAATGACAGCATAAAAAGGAAATATTTAAAACAAAAAATAAAAATACAAAAAAAAACATTAAAAATAAACATAACACGAGAAACAATTACACCTACACAACTTTCATGTTTTATATTCCTTTGATCGGCTAAACAGTGTTTATTCCAGACTTTACTCTCCGGGGACACTTGAAACTTTCGGGAGGGGGTTGGGGGGGGGGGGGGGGGGCACTGTTAACCCTTTGAAGACCAAGGGACACATTTGTCACAACATTTCAAATTGTCGCCATAACCAAATGAAATTACTTATAGTTGTTGAAAGTGTTTTAAAACGTTTATTACATGATAAGCTTCATAGAAAATTAGTTGGCTTTATAATGCATGTTATAGGTTTGTTGCCATATTTATGGAAACTTTCACTTTTTAGACCACTCGTAAAACTACATTTTAAATTGTATATACAAAAAATAAGCGCAACATAGATAAATTGTCGGTGATTTTTTAAAGGTTTAATATTGAGAAATTATAATAATATTTAACTTTCAGATTATTTTTGCTAGTTTTCGAAAAATAGTTCAATTTTTAACGTGGGACATATATGTCCCTATGGTCAGGAAGGGAGCTAACTTTTTGATTGCTCGCACTAACCACGTGTTTTCGCAGTAGAATACTCATTGGTACATGTTTGAAGTTTGAAACTAAGAGAGTCAGCACTGTCTGCAAACCTCGTTCTCATATCCAATTGTAGTAGCAAAAATAATTACTTGGACGTCTATGATTTTTAATGTTACATTACTATTCTATTGCTAGGCTCTGAGAGACCAACATTTTGTATTGCTGGAAATAATCGAAAAGAAAACATTCATTAACATACTGTCATCACTAGTCTTTCAACTGTGTACACAAATCAATGAATGTATCGGTTTATATGTTGATGTTTTAAAGCACTACTTTTAAATACGTAACACGGGGAAGATGGTGATCTTTTTTTTTAAATCCGTTATTTTACATTTGCAAAATAATAATTACAGTTTACAACCAAAACAATTGTTTATACAGTGTTTCTAGCCCCCTGATACAACTTACGATCATTACAATTGGTATATGTTGTTGATACATGAACACGAGCTGTAGAAGTCAAGTTTGAAGCGGGTCACATATGTGATATCTATAGGCCTATAACTGAGATCTGGTTACATTAAATGATTTGTTGTTCAAGCTATGTAAAGCAGAAAGAAATTAGACGGAATTGTCAAACATTGTCTACTAGAAAAGACAGGCCCGTCATAACATGATCTACCATCTAAGCATAGTATGAGTAAATAGAGTTGGCTGCCATCTGCACTCACTCATCGGAACTCCCGATTTCCATTAGGCGCTATGCAATGACCAATGTCACATAGAAACAATGAAAGTATCTTACACTACTATTATATTATGTATGAGTCAATGTGTATACCTACGCATACAATTTGATATGTATTCACATTTAGATTTTTTTTTTAAATTTCTTCGCCCCCTACCAACCCCCCCCCCCCCCTTGCATTTGACTATGCTTGCGCTCTTTTAATGACTAACTAAGCAAACACAAAACAGTTCATTTTCTTTTTAATTTTATTTAAAATTATGCGATAGTGCAATTAATGTCTAAACAGAAATCTCAGCATTGAACATGCAAATTATTTCGACAGTATTTGGATTTAGAAATAAAAACATTAATGCTTTTCTGGCTTGCAATTACATTAAAAAAAAATACGAACTTAAGAAATGTCACATTAGTTTAGCCTTTTAAGAAAAAAACATACTATTTTTTATCAAATGTTAGAAATAACAATTAATGTATTTAGATTTGTGTAATTGAAAACAAAATGATTACATCATTAACAACCATCTACGGACAAATGATGACAGTCAGGTTATAGTTGGTAACGGCTAAAACTCAGTTTCTCATATTTACTGCAAAACGTGTCTTTACACTTTATGAACTTGTCTCAACGTCACATAATGCATAATCCGCTACCCCCCTCCCTCTCAATAACACACACACACACACACACACTCTCTCTCTCTCTCTCTCTCCCCTTAACTCAGAAATGAATGCAGCATATTTTAGAACGAATGATTTAACATTCTTGTTTTTGTTTGATTTTAAACGATGTATCCACTGATTTCCATGGTTTATAAAATTAAAAATTATTTATTAAGCATTTGAAAATCTGTGTAAAATAATCATTTACTGAACACACTAATTTTTATTGGTTTGCTCCTGCGTATTTTCTAATTTACTATTTACAGTAGTTTATTCATGTTTTGACAAGATTTAGTCCGTTTATTAAAAGGGACTCAGGCACACTAAGTTTAGAATACATATCATTATTTTATTGTGTAACAAAACCTGTGATATACCGAAGCCGAATTCTGTATTCTTTGTTTTTACTTTATTTATTTATTTATTTTTGTTATTACTACATGTTTGTAGAATCTTGTTTAATCTCTAATTAATTAGTTATCTCATTTAATGGACATGATTTTATAGCTTACATCTCAATCTGTTGGAATCTAAAAATAGCTAGACTTACCAGTTCTGTGTTATTATAATTGAAATAACATGACCTACTTAACATACAACTCCTTTATATATTTGTTTTATACTAGAATCAACTGAACTAAATATCATAACACGAAAAATGAACAATTTATATGCGTTTTGGTAATATATAAGTTCATATGGAAATTTGTGTTTAAAATACATGTTCAGAAATTGTGTTCACTTAGATGTTCAGTTAACGGGCTGTAATCACATAGATGTTCTGTCCTTTTCTGTTTTCCATCTCGTGTTTATGTGACATATTTTGTTAACATACGATAGTAAAGTTCAGTTTGTACCTGATGTTGAAGTTCGCTTGTGTCTGTGACATCGGCATACAAACGGATAGAGTATTCAGAACTAACCACAACCGCCTTTACTTTCCCAAACGTGAATGAGGTACCCATTAAGCCTGGGTTTACTCATTGTGCTCTACGGAATTAATTCCGAATTAAAAATAGGGACGTTTTGGTTGACATGTATGTTCTAGCATTAAACCATACCGTCAATAGCTACGTGGTCTATAGGACGTAATTGTTGACTAGGTGAATTTAATTTTGTGTATTCTAGTTGTTGGATCATTTTCAAGACAAACAAACCATTGCATTGCTATATATCATTTTTTTTTTACATTTTGAAAGTTTAAATGAGGAAACTATAATCAACGTATGCTAAAATTGTTTGACCGACTTATTCAAATCTCTTTAAAAAGTGCAAGTTAATTCGATAAAGTTTTCTGAAATTGGTAAAAAAAATAAAAAATAAACACACAAATCATATATACACTTACCTAAACTTTGATCCTTATATTAAAATGTTATTTAGTACATGTTTATTTACTGTACATGTCCGACTTAAATGTTTTTTTTTAAAAATCTATTTCAAATCATTTAATGGCTAGTGCTATTCCGTTTATAATGTTTGTTTCCCTTATTAAATAAATCTGGAGTGATCTCCCCTAAATTATCTCGAATATTCTTATATTAAAACGTCGATATTTGCAAAAATCTCGTTTTTTTTCTTTTTTGAATTGTGAATATCGTGCAATTTTTTAAATACTTTGATTCGATATGTAGCTCAATTTAAAGTTGTGTGTGTGTGTTCAATATGGCAGGCATTATGTTGATACAATCATTACTTAAGTTATTGAAACTGTCATTTCAAGTAGTGGTCGGAGTAGTCGAGTGACTGATTGCACCGAACCTCTTCTCTGTATTTTGAATAAGATCAAAGTGTACTATCTGTTATGGGTTATATACATAGGTCTTAGCTGTAGCGTTAGTTTTTCCTAATGTTAATCAGGTTCCCATCTGAGCTGGTTGGAAATAAGGACGTACTACAGACTCGAATCTGGGATCCGAACAATGGCTAGATATAAAGGTCTAAATGTGTCTGCATTCTTTGTTGTGTTATGCTTTTTTAAAGGTTTAAACTTTGTCTAAACTTTTTATTTTCTTAATAGGCCTATACATTGATGGTAAAAGTAATTGTACGCAATCTTTTTTTTTTGTATGTATATGTTTTGAAGAACTATAAATATTAATATTTAAAAAAAAAAAAAACTGGCTATTGTAAAAAAAGTTATTAATATTATCAATTCGGCATAGCAATTTAGCTATCGGTTATTTCCCGTAATATCATTAATGAAAAGGAATAAAAAGCAAACTTTAAATGCTAATTGTCAATATATAAGTACTACTATTTTGTTTATAGTGTGTATATAAAGTTACCGTTACGTAAAATGTAATATTAATTTAAATAGACCATTATGTTCATGCAACAATTTGATAAACGCAAATTTCACTCTATAGGTCAATGTGGATACTAGGACTAATATAAAACAGGTACACTTAAATGTTTATTGCAATATTTTTGACATAGGAGAACGTTGTTCGGATTTGTCGAGCAATATTTCTGAGACGTACAGCACTCAACCAACCAAAGATTAATTTTACATTTCTACTCACATACTAGAAATTATGTAAGCACTTTTACAATCCATCAATTCATAGCTTGTAAACTTTCCCTATTACAATATATCTATATCAATTAAGTATCCCATAATGCAAAACGACACAATTTATTTTTCTAATATAAAAAAAACGTGTTCCTTGAAAAGCAGCATTTATAGAGAAACAAAAACATGTGGTCTACTTAGTGTTAAGACAACACAAGGCACATGGGCAACAGCACGATACATGTAAACATTAGCCGTTTAATTTTTGAAAAGTTAACATTTACTCGATGAATAATCGACATCAATATAAACACATTAATTTAAACAGTCCCCCTAAAATAGTATGTCACTGCCACATTCTCTGTTGTCTTTATACTAATGCTTAAGGTTAAATATAATATGGCTAACATTTAAGTTAGCATTACTGTTACATCATTCACTATTGGTCAAATTATATGTATTCCATATTGATCAATCAATGGCGTAGCTAGGATTTTGGGGCCCCTATGCAAAAAGTGTTAGTGGGCCCCTCAGAAGCGTAGCGACCCTTCCCGGCGACCGGGGACAAATTATAGATTTGACCCCCCCCCCCCCCCCCTCAGACTTTCGATTTGCATCCCCCCTCAAACGTTCGAAAATTGGCCCCCTATTTGCCTTGGGCCCTTATGTCTTGCTTACGCTAGCTTTAAGGTAGCTACGCCACTGTGATCAATACGTATTCAATATTGACTGGTTAATTAAGCGTTTTAATCGCAACTCACAACTACGTCTACTGAGTTAGGCTATGTGTTGCAGCCGAGGAAACAAGGGCAGTGACCTAACCTAGTGTAAAGCGTATATATTTTATTTATTGCCTCCCTTAGACCAGTCTTTAAAGTTTGAACTGTCGCTCCATGGTTCCTAAGATCGTGTCCGTGTCTGTAGTACAGGTCTGTCACAGTCACCCATCGTCTCACGAGTTCGGCCTATCTGGTGATGTGAGTTGTCACGTCCGACTGACGTTGACTTTTATTTCTCCTTCACCACAGCGTTTCTTTCAAAGCTACACGAAAAGAAAAAATGAGTTTCTTGATTCTAGAGTAAATAAATCTAATACCACAAAAATAATGACGTTATCGATACTCAATAATAAAGACATATACATTACTAACTAATGTATTTTTTTAAAATCTTTAAAAGTGGTCTGCATGTAGAGTGGTTCTTTCAGACTTTTTAAGGGGTGGGCGGACTTTGATCAAAGTAAATTTTCTATATAAATTCGTTATCGTTATAAAAGGCGGTAGACGGTCTCAAAGGGCTCAGAAGTCAACACCATTACTTTTTGTAAACTATTATGAAAACATTTATAGGTATTATCCTTTTTAAAGAAAAAGTACAATACACAAAGAAGACAATGTGAAACATTAGTGAAACCCGACCTAGTGACGCCACTAAAACTTCAAAGTAACCCGACCTCTGACGCCACTAAAACAGTATTGTAACCCGAACTCTGACGCCACTAAAACAGTATTGTAACCCGAACTCTGACGCCACTAAAACAGTATTGTAACCCGAACTCTGACGCCACTAAAACAGTATTGTAACCCGAACTAGTGAAATATTAATGATATCTATCCTAGTGACGCCATTAAAACATTTCTGCAACCAGACCTAGTGACGCCATTAAAACATTTATGTAACCAGACCTAGTGACGTCATTAAAACATTTATGTAACCAGACCTAGTGACGCCATTAAAACATGTATGCACTAAAACAGGAATGTAACCCGTTCTAGTGTCGCCACTAATACATTAATACAAAATATTACCACATGCATGTTTTCTATTCTTTTATGGACTTACGTGCAGGTGACAATTATGCAATAATAATCGATTGAGGAGATTTGGCTGCAGAGGGTTTCTTTTATTCTATTTTTACGTGTACGTGTGCGTGCACGTATCCATGTGCGTACAATCTTATAAGTGAGACAGCTCACCAAGTTATTAGCTAATTGTAACATATAAAAATAACACTACACCACAACATTGGCCCAACACACTTAAGCTCCCCATATATGAGACGTGTCTTTGTGGCAACAACGCACTATTGCAATATAGGTCATAGAGAAACGAGGGGGCAGCATATCGTAGGTCAACTAGACATTGGTCAAGTAGCAGTAATATAATGCAGCGACGAACTGACCATTTACGTGAGATGAACAGCTGTGGATATAAGTGGTAGTTGATCATTGGATCGTTAAAGGGGAAGTCGAGAAGTGGGGCCTATGCATTTTTTTTATATTATAAAAAAGGGAATAGTGAAGTGATAGTAACATTATTCAACCTACTTGTACACATCTTTTTGAAAAGTGTAAGCAAACTCGATAAAGTTTTCCTTGTTGGGTAAAAGAGCAATATATTAAAAAGCAAGAAACACCGACACCCCACAGAGATGCATCTCTCTGGCCCCCGAACCGATATTTGATGGTTAATGCGGCCCTCGGGCTGGAGAGTTAGGAGACCCCTGTTCCAGATAACCAAGTTTTATAAATATTAATATTATTGTATGCCATAGAATACGTCGACTGTTACGAAACATTGTTTAATAGGCTTAATCGAATGTCTTTCAAAGGTGAAAGCTAATTCAATACAGTTTTTAATAATAGACGGAAACGACAATTTACTAAAAAAAAATACATTACCCTTATTATTTCAAATTTTCTTATCAAATATTTTTTCGTTCTTACTACACATGTCCGACTTAATTGTTTAATTAATGTTTGTTTGTTTCAAATTTTTACAAAGCAATTTCTTTAATGTTTATTTTTATTGTTTCCCCTGTTGAAATAAAGGGTTGAAAAGGGAAGTAATTTATAAACCGGATATTAACAGAAACAATGCACTTTTAAAAATGCATCTTTAGCTCAAATGTTTTATAACACTGTAAGAAAATATAACATTAACTAAAATATAATATGTTCATTGAATTTTAGTTAACCTTGATTTGCGATTGGGTAATATATGTTCTTTATAAAACATGTTTTCGAAGTTAAAAAGTCAAAATGTGACGAAGTGGTCGAAAGGTTGATTGCACGATTTCGCTTTACAGCGTTTAGTCATAAAGTATGGCTTTGTTGTATGGCTTCTGTTTACACTATACCCAGACATCCCACCAGCCATTCCACAGATTATTTGCAAAACGCGTCTACGAAGACATATACACTTTCTAGTTGCAGTTCCATGTTGAAAACAAACATATCAGAACAGCACAACCAACGACCTCTGGTCAAACCAATGCAACCAACGACACATAAACACACCTCAACAGACAACCTGAGACTCAGCCCGATCAGAACGTGTAAACTGTACCTACAACAATGTATCGATACCAAACTGACATGCTATTGATTGATTTAGTTTTATTTAAATCCTGAATCGAAAAGCATTAGTCCATTTTAAATAAATCTCAAACGAATGTAGAAGAATCAGACTGCAATCACATACATGCATGGGTTTCAAATCGATCACAGAGATGTACAGTCTTGTGTAAACTTAAATAATGAAACTAGGTACAATCGACCACATGCTAGTGCATTAAGGCAACTCTACATATGGAGAGTTTATTAGACACACACGTTGTGTTAGGATAGGGAAGTGTCGCATCTCCTGGCTCATAGCCAACAAGAGCTTTTTTAGTATCTCTCTCCTGGGCTGGTCTCTTCAACTGTACTCAGGTGTATCCAGGCTAGTCTCTCCAACTGTCCCCAGGTGTATCTAGGCTAGTCTCTCCAACTGTCCCCATGTGTATCCAGGCTAGTCTCTCCAACTGTCCCCAGGTGTATCCAGGCTAGTCTCTCAAACTGTCCCCAGGTGTATCTAGGCTAGTCTCTCAAACTGTCCCCAGGCGTATCCAGACTAGTCTATCCAACTTTCCCCAGGCGTATCGAGACTAGTCTATCCAACTGTCCAAAATTATATCCAATCTTCTTAATGTCTTATCCCAGGTCAGATTGCTTCATATTTTCTTTGGTCGGCCTCTTATAATTGTTTCACCTGTAGATTCCAGTTGAGGGTCTGTCTTCTTATGCTGGATACAAGCTTTACGAGTGTGTGACCAAACCATTTCTATTCTCTCTGTATGAACTCAACAGCTGGCAGCTGGTTTGTTTGTTGCCATGGTACATCATTTGTGATAGTGTTGGTCAGAGTACTGTCACACAACAAACCACAGATTAGTATAGATCGGTGATTTATTATGGCTAATTTGTCGAAAGCCATAGAGCTAACGTTATAATAATTGTATCTAGTCTGGTGTTCCCGACGTCAAAACAAACCCAGTTTCCCAAATATATAGAACATTACTTGAAGCTTAGTTGATTACGATAGTCGGGAGTGCTTGAGAGTGGGGGTAAATGAAGATCTACCCCCAGTAGTGAGGGTGGGGAAAAGTAGTACCACCAATTGTGAGGGTGGGGGTAAATGTAGATCTACCGCCAGTAGTGAGGGTGGGGAAAAGCAGTACCCCCAATTGTGAGAGGGGGTGTAAATGTAGATCTACCGCCAGTAGTGAGGGTGGGGAAAAGCAGTACCACCAATTGTGAGGGTGGGGGTAAATGTAGATCTACCGCCAGTAGTGAGGGTGGGGAAAAGCAGTACCACCAATTGTGAGGGTGGGGAAAAGCAGTACCACCAATTGTGAGGGTGGGGAAAAGCAGTACCACCAATTGTGAGGGTGGGGGTAAATGGGGATGTAGCACCAATTGTGAGGGTGGGGGTAAATGGGGATCTACCGCCAGTAGTGAGGGTGGGGAAAAGCAGTACCACCAATTGTGAGGGTGGGGAAAAGCAGTACCACCAATTGTGAGAGTGGGGGTGATGAAGATGATGAGAAGATCCAACACATAGTCCAAGTCAAAATATAATGTTTTTTATTAAAATGTACACAATCAACTTCCTACCTATCTAACTAACCTATATTATACACCATCTACTTACACTAGCTAACTACAACTCCTATCTAACAGCACACTCTGTCTAACTGTACTCTCCCATAACCATCCAAACACTATCTACCTCTAACTCTCTACCTAACTACATTTCTATGAATGTTCTCCTACCCTACATATCTATAACTATGTCTGCCGCTGATCTAACTGCTGACTCACGCTTCAGTGGACAGCTGACCGTTCCACGTGACCGGTAAGCTCCTGTATTTCCATTGGTCTCTCTAACCATCTAAATATAGCCTGTTTCAACCAGTTACCCTGAACGCGTCATCACATAGTGTTTTTTGCTGTTTCCAAGTGTTTTGGTTACGATATTTAAAGGAACAAACACATATAGTCACACTACCCTAGACAAGGCAATTTAATATAGGCCTACCAGTGAAATCATGTTTACATGACGTTTGAATTAGAGGTTATTTCAGTTTATTTAGTGTAATGAATCTAAATTAAATAATCATATATGATTGAACGTTAAGAGATCGTAATTAATTACGTATATAACAACTTGTTATACATTATACCAACAATTAATAACACATTGCTATCGTTGCACCGACAACAATCAAACTTAAATTAAACGATACTCTGTACAGGTAGGTTTTTTTTTAGTTTAAACTGTATAATTATCGTGATGTTACTGATTAGGTGATTGTTTATGTTCCTCTCTGTGATAGTACATCATGAATTAACTTGTGTGGGAATGATTATATTTTGGCAATCTAGGATTTTGGTATAATTGTATAGCCGGTGTTTAAACGATAAGTATGTCCTTAATTGTAGTTAAATTAAGGTTAGTCTGGGATTTCTGAAGAAATGTTATAAAAGATGTGTTAAAGTTTTAATGACACCTTTCAAACAGGAAATTAGTTCGATGGTTTCTACACGGTTCTGTCGGTTGTGAAGTTTTTATATAAATCATAAAATCAGGAAATTCATACAATCACTTTTAAAACATAGGCCGGCATTCATCAAACAGACTTTATCAGATGTCTTCTGAATGTGCAACACATATCCTCACTGTATTTAAATTTTAAAGACATAGCCATTTTAAATAGAAAGCAAAGACATATATTCAGTTTAAAATTTTAAAAAAAACTGTGTTAAAGTTTGTACGTTTTTGAAACAAAAAATTATGTCTCTTTTATTTAAATTATTTCCAATGCATTTAATGTACTTGATTTGTCAAAAAAACACCCAATTATTTCCCTTGCAAACCTTAAAAATATGAATTACAATTATTGGTAAATACTTATTTGCATTTGTGAACAAAAATAACAATATGTACACTGCAGTAAGCCTAATCTATTATACACATGTACAATGAATTAAAATAGAAAATATCTAACCATATAAAATGTGCACCTGCTACTTTGGGAGCGGGTCGAATGTAGCTCAATATAAAGGTGTGTGTGAGTTCAATATGGAAGACCATATGTTTATACAATCCTCAATCAGGGTATTGAAACTGCCATTTGAACCATTCGAGTGGTTAATTGCACCATTTAAATTCTCGGCGTTTTGGCTAAGATCAAAGTGCACACGGGTTTTGTACAGATGTCTTAGCTGTGGCTGCAGTTTGAAACACGATTCACCCTATGATGCAGGAAGGTAAAAAACAACACCATGTCTTTCAGTTAAGATAAACTTTTTAGTTATTATGTCTGGTTTGTAGAATTCAATCGAACGACAAGTTAGTTATATTATTCACTTCAAGGTGTCGGGATGTCGCAATTATGTTTGCGAATATTATTATTTATTTGGTGCAATATTAGTATGATACCCGTCTGTTTGTATTATTTTAAAAATAAACCTTTCAAGAGAGCAAACATCAAAACAGCAGATGTCTCTAAAAATGCACAACATAAAATTAACGTTTCTAGGTTCTAATGTAAATGATGTATTTAAAAATAGCAATAAAACACATTAATTTTTGGTATGTTTTTTTTTCATCAAATTGTATGGTTAAACTGTCAAAAAAACTAAAACTGCGTTTGTAAACACGTTTTTACAATTATATATGTTGCCAACATTCCGATGTGTTTATTGGTTTCAAACGATTTAAGCAGAGTATTAAAACACTGTTAAATATTAATGTATACTATATACGTTATAAAGAGTATAGTATATTACAATTTATTACATGTAACATGTAAGATTAACCTAAGTAGCCAATTTGTACATTCTGCACTACAATGAGTATATATGTCCAGCTTCTGTGTAATTGTTGCGGTCAGTCTCGTCTAAGTCAAGTCGTACAGTTTGAGTTTGTCTGTCACTATAATTGGGGATTTCGTATGTTGTCTTACCTCAACGCTTCCTAGAATCTTTGATTTCTCTGAATTGATTTAGCCACCCCTGCCTATCCCGTATTATGTACATCTCTCTACTATCTTAATTTATTAATTTATCTTTGGTATTTTAAAATATTAATCTCTATAAAGCTCACTTAAGAACATTGTTTTTGAATAGATAGACTTATTCGTATGTCTTTAAAAAAAGTAAACAAACCCAATAAAGTTTAATATAAAAGTAAAACAAAATATAATAATAAAAAAAAACAAAAAAAAAAACCAATGCGACCATTTACCGAAACATTCATATTTTCTTACAATGTGTTATTTTGTATACGTGTCCGACTTATTTGTTTAATATTTATTTATTTCAATGCAGTTACACGGCTGGTGATATAAACTTGTAATAGTAAAATGGGGAATGGTAAGTAATTAGTAAAATGTATCCATTTATTAACAGAGACAATTGAATAGAAGACTTAACATTGAGACATGCTCACCCACATAGAGAAAGTTAAATAGAAGACTTTACATTGTGAAATAGTCACTATATTGGCGTTTTCAATTAGTGTAATCATCACTGATGTTGACTTTAACATTGACGATTTAGTCAATACTAAATATGTTGTTGTTGTTTTTTTTAAATCTAGGGATAAGCAACTTCTGCCTTTGTTGTGGTCATGGTTGATAATTGCTTCCTCCTCCCCTAAATTGATATCACACCTCACTATATCAAACCCCTCCTCAAAATTATATTAAACAACTGTTTATTGTGGGTTTTTAAATGTTTTTTCTTCTTAATTCTTAAATATACTCGACTTTCTTAACAATGCAAAATAAAAGTTAAAATTCATTTTCTAGTTTTTACTGCAAAAAGCGTTGTTTTCTTTTGTTTTCTCCACATCGTCACCAAACCTTCTTCTTTTACCCCCTCCCCTCTCCAGATATGTCGTCATGTTTAGACGATCCGTTATATATCTGGTACTCTGTTGTAAGCGAAAAATGCATATGGTTCAACACATTACGCGCTCTACTTATAATAGTAAAGCCAAACATTACACATTACCAAGAAAAGGATGGCAATGTACATATTTCTTGGTAATTTGAAGACAATTTTCTATTCTAAAATCAATTGGGAAATAAACAGGTATTTTATTTGAAGTGAATAATGATAATAGTCCAAACCCCTGGAAATAAGGATGCGAATCGTTGATAATTGATATCTTCGCTTGTCTTTCAAACGAGTTAAACACAATTCTGTTGCTTTTATGTTTGCAATAACAGTAATATTTCAAACATTAAACAAACGCACATCTAGGATTTTTTACACCATATTTGCGACACTTTAGTTAAGTTTTTGTCTAATTTTACAAATAGGTTTGATTTTTATCTTTTTTTTTTTAAAGTTGACTTACCAAAAAGATTTATATTAATAGAGAATTACTTCCCTTGTATAATAACCAAATAAAAAAAAATATTGGTAAATACTTTTCAGCATCGGAAAAATAAAAAAAAATATTTTTAAAAATACGTGCGACATTGTATCGAATCCTATGGATACATTTAACATTAACTAATAAAGAAATGATATTACCATGTGTGATACGTAGGCGTCACTAAAAGAGATGGTCAAATGTAGCTCAATTTAAAGTTGTGCGTGTGTTAAATTTAAATATGGCAGGCATTAGGTTGATACACTCATGAATCAAGTTAATGAAATTGTCGTTTAAATTAGGGGGGAAGGGGTGGGGGAGCAGAACCTTCCCGGAGAGATGCCTGGAAGAAACCCTGAATGTAACGACACCATCAACCATAACTTAAACGATACTTTGTCCACGTGTTTTTATTTACTTTAAAATATATATAATATTTCCTTACAAATTAAATAGTGTAATATTTTAAGAAAAAAATAGTTCGCAATAAAACAATTAAAGAAGTATTTATTTATATTTTTATTTATATACTCCCTGGTTTATTGTCACGTAGTTACCTACGTTGTAACTGCTTTTATTGTGTAGGTTATTTAATAAGGTTACCAAAGAAAATGCGTCATCTGCCCTGAGATATTACGGTACGGTAAATAGAAATTACTTGTTTAATACTTTTTTTCATTGTTAAAATAAAATCATGTCTGAACTAATGTGTATGTAACTTTATAATACACATTTAGATTACCAAAATTAAACAGCTGGTGTGTTACCAGCATTGCTGTCTTTATTCAAAATGAAATATTGTGTTGCACTGTGGGTTATGTATAATAATCTATTATTCAAAATGAAATATTGTGTTTCACTGTGGGTTATGTATGATAATCTATGTGTGGCTTGTAATCTACTGTGAGTTAATATCTCAATGTGATGAATGATTTAAGTTGTCTCAATCAAACAAGAAAGAACACGAGGGAAAACAATGAATTGATCAAGTTCAATTTTCTTACTACATTTCTTTTAAACCGACACAAATGTAAACTTACCAAGTAATAAAAGAAATAGTTGAGTTGTCGTTTTATTGCTAGATATTTTTAAAATACGATGTAGTGTAAGGTGATTATATTGAATATGTCGTGTGATTGCTTACATGACAAATATGTAAGTAAAGTCAAACGTTATAAAATTAATATATCGGTGTTTACGTAACGACAACTCACGTTTCATAATACATTTTATTGTAATGCTAATATTTCTTTTCTTTATTGTTTCCAAAAGTAAAAAGTGTAGCAGCATGTACATTAATGTTGGTATAACGTATTGTATCGGCTTAAAAAAATGTGTATATTATGTCCTTATGTTTAGTTTTATGCAAACTGAAAAAAAAATGGAAGTTATCTTTTAGACACCAACGGCAACAATTTTTCAACCAGATATTTACTGTTATTAAGTTCGTCATCACATGGTCATCAAGTGGTCATTAGGCTACGTAGCAATTATTACCACTTTAATTACATTTATTAAGCGGGACCTAGTGACAAATAGACGCCATGTTGTTGCTTTTTTTTGTTTTTTATTATCAATGGGAATCCCGTTCACAATAATTGATTTCGTTCTAAAACTATTATGTCTCCGTGGATAAGGAGACTTGAATTATGTTTAAGTGAGAGAAAACGAGAACGTACAAGTCCTATTGTGCGTATTTTCAGGATCAGTCTGAGATTTCCGAATAAATGTCGTATAAGTTATGATGAAGTTTTCATGAAACTAATCTAAAAGGAACATTAATTCGAAGGTGCCAAGGGGAACTGACGGGGCGGGGTTGGGGTGGGGGTGGGGGGTGGTGAAAGTTTTTCTTTTGTGCTTCCTCGAGCTGTGCAGATTCTTGTGATGACTGACAAAAAACGTGGGTACGTTCACCATCAAATTTCCCGACCCATCTGCCCGACCCACGTTTTTTGTCAGTCATCACAAGAATCTGCACAGCTCGAGGAAGCACAAAAGAAAAATTTATTTTCTACTTTTTAGTCCACAAGAAAAACGTGGTTTTTTAAAAAGTTTTTTTTAAGTATTTTATTTTCTCCTTTTTAGTCCGTTGCTACACATGAAAAACGTGGTTTTTAAAAAAGGTTTTTATATAGTTTATTTTCTACTTTATCTAATGACTTGATTAAGTATGACTTGACTAAGTGTTTATAAATACACGGACTAAAAATCTTGAGCGACCAGGATTCGAACCTGTGTTGTCGCGGCCACAACGCGAAGTACTAACCACTATACGATCACGGCCAGCGCGCTCACATCGATTGGGGCCGAAGTAACTGTGTCAATAGGCCTCCAGTCTTGTCGGTATCTTTAGAAATCATGTCCTCAATTTTATGGTCCTTGGGGCGTAATTAAATTAAGCTAATTACGGTCTCTAATTGCTAGTTTTTATGATTGCATCTGAAATTGTTAGGCGAAAGTAGCCTGCATGCCAAATTTCAGATCTGTAGAGCAATCAGAAGTGGGCTAATTTTCGATGTCAATTTTAACAACAAACGAACAAATCCACAAACGCGAAGCTGAGTTAAGAATAAAATACTTTAAAAAAACTTTTAAAAAAACCACGTTTTTCTTGTGGACTAAAAAGTAGAAAATAAATTTTTCTTTTGTGCTTCCTCGAGCTGTGCAGGTTCTTGTGATGACCGACAAAAAAAACGTGGGTACGTTCACCATCAAATTTCCCGACTCATCTGCCCGACCCACGTTTTTCATTTTCATTTTTTTAGTGGAAAAGCGTGTCTTTACTTTTTTCTCTATCGTCACCAAACCCACCCCCTCTTTCCACCCCTTCCCTATCTATCCAGATATGTCGTCATTTATAGACCATCCCATATATATCTGGTACCCTGTTGTAAGGGAGAGATAAAGATAAATAGAGTTCGTACACACGTGTAGGCTTAACGACTGATACAGCTCAGAATTAGTAATGAATTAGTGCACCAAACACGTACATGAAATAATACATTTAATATATGTCTTTCAAACAACCAATAAACCGATTTATGTTAGTATGGGACATTCATAAAAATATAGTATGCGCAAAACAAGTCTGTTTTTTTGAAAACATTAAAATGTATTTATTTTATAGGTTCTACGATTAACATTGAAGCCTAACAATACACATGTGCAAGAATAAAAAAATGATTGCCATGTACAGAGTGCTTGGTAATGGTAATAAAATTATGATAGGCCAATGACATTTTTATAAATTCATTATAAAAATGTAATGTACAATTAATTGGTATTTTTTTTTTATTATATATAAAAGATTTTTTTTTTTTTTTTTTTATTATTATTATTTTTTTTTTTTTTGTTTCCCCACTCTTTTTTGGTGAATTTTCCATATAAATCTTCTATATCAGGGGTCGGCAACCTGCGGCTCGCGAGCCGCATGCGGCTCTTTTGATATCAAGATGCGGCTCTCCAGCTCCTTGAACAAATACTAATAATCTTAATAAAAAATAAATATTTGAATTAAAAAAAAAATTTAGTGGCTCTTTAAAACCAGGGAAATTTTGAAAATTGTAACTTTTGGCTCTTCTGCTTCAAAAGGTTGCCGACCCCTGTTCTATATTGATATTATAGTTATCAATATAGAAGATTTATATGGAAAATTCACCAAAAGAGTGGGGAAACAATGCAAAATTGATTCAACGAAATCTTCGGTTGTCTTGCAAAAGTGTAAAATATAATAATAATGTATGTAGTTTTGTAATTACATTACTTTTTTTAAACATTAGACTAAAAGATATCTAAATATTTATCATTATTGAAAATATTATATTAAGTTTATTGGTATGTTTTGTCACATAAAACGGTATGTTATTTTGTTATTTGATTTTGCTTTATCAAACTAATTATGTATATTAATAAGGAAATTATTTCCCTTGCAAAATTTCTAAGCTAGAAAAATATTATCTGCAATATTCAAACAAAATAAAAATACAAGCGACATTGTATTTAATCATATGAAAACACTTCAATTAGTTAAAAAGAAAATGTGTCACATGTAGGTCAATATAAAGCTTCGTGCGATTTCAATATGGCGGGCATTATGTTGACACAATCATTAATCAAGTTATTACAACTGTCAATTAAAGCAGACACTTCAATGGTCGGAGTAGTCGAGTGACTGAATGCACCGATTCTCTTCCCGACATGTTGACTACAATTAAAGCGTACTGTGTGCTATGGGTTCTGTACGGAGGTCTTAGCTATGGGATCCGAACTCGTGACTTTCGAGTGAGCAATTGTGGGATATAAAGGTCTAAATATATCTACACCATTGTTAACAGTAGTTACTGATTGTAATGTAATAAGTTTTGAAAGCAATCTGTTATTTTATCTTTTAATTTCATCTTATCACGCCAAATTATTCGTACATATATTTAAATCTCCTGGCAATATGTGTGGCTATTTTGTATTCGTTTTTGAACTACTACTTTAATATTAACCTAAGTTACTTGCTAAGCAAAATTCAAAAAAGTGTGTACATGCAAATTATCAAATGCATACATTTTAAAAAAATACACGTGGGATTAGATATTGTGATCAAGTAATATCCAAGCGTGGTGATATATAATACTTTATATTATAACTGGGGATGTAAATATAACTTAATTGATTTACGCGGTATTTCAGCTGGTGTATCCCTTTACCTGATAATCTAAAGAAGGATAATTAAGAAAACTTGTTAACAAAAAGTGTTTCAAGACTGGACACGAAATTGTCCTTCTTTGGCAATATGCGAGTTGAGAGGATGAATTAATAATGTTTTGATCTAAAACAGCTTTAAAAGAAATACACAACTCGGTGTAATTGTGTCCGTGAGTCTCGTCCATATGAAGCCATACAGTTTGAGTTTGTCTGTCACTATAATTTTGGTGTCGTGCTTTAGCTTTCCTGTCCGTTGCACAGAATTTTGAATTTCTCCGCATTTATTTAGCCTGCGCTGTCTATCCCGTATCCTGTAAATGTCTCTATTTTTGTATTCATTTATTTATCTCTTCGTAGTTACACATTGGTGTCGTCAGCGTATGCTATAATTTTCTTGGCTGACTGTTTGGTATTGACAATCCTTTAAAGCGGTTGTCCTGCCTAATACGTTCTAACATGGGTTCTATGCTAAGTATGTGGGGTAGTGAGGGTGGTGGGATTGGCTAGGTGAAGCTGTTGAGTAGTTACGAGATGTCTTTCATTTAGAATAAACTTGTGAGTGAGCTATTGAGGGATATCAAGGTCTAAATTTATCTACATCATTTTAAAAAGTAGCTAATGATTGTAATGTAATGTGTTTTGGAGGTCATCTGTCATATTTAAAAAAAAAACAAAATTTCCGTTCATCCTATCATGCCAAAATCTTCGTACACATAATTATTTTAAATCTCCCGGCAATATGGATTTTATTTTGCCTCCACTGCCTATCCCGTATTCTATAAATGTCTCTATTATTGCCTTTATTTCTTTCCCCGTCTGTAGTTAAACATTGGTGTGGTCAGCATATGCTATACTTTATTGTAATGTGGATGTCATGTCTATTACTTTCTAACATGGGTTCTATGCTAAGTTTGTGGAGTAGTGAAGAAGTGGGGTAGGGGTATTGATTGGTTCAAGCTGGTCTATGTATTTATTTATTTATTTATGTTTTACTTTCGTTTTCTTTTACTTTTTTTTTTGGGGGGGGGGTGATAATTGTATTATTACATCTCCTTTATTTTACATGTACAAAAAATAATTATAGATTGCAACTAAAATTGTTTTAAATACAGTGTTTCTAGTCCCCTGATACAACTTACGATCATTTAAATTGGTTTATATTATATGTTGTTGATACATGAACACATTTTTTTTATGTCTGTAGATTTTATTCCAAATCTTCATTGCTTTGAAAGCTTTTTTCAGGGCAAGCCGTT
Source organism: Physella acuta (assembly GCF_028476545.2). Classification (NCBI taxonomy): domain Eukaryota; kingdom Metazoa; phylum Mollusca; class Gastropoda; family Physidae; genus Physella; species Physella acuta. The sequence continues at coordinate 1,072,791 of NW_026731657.1, forward strand.
TGTTAGCACGTTTATTCTCTCTTCCTTCAGTTTCCACTTTACTCAGGTAACTATTCTCTCCATGCAATTCAAAATCTATTTTTTCTTGTAATTTTTCACGAGCTTTATTTCTGTTCTCATCCAATGAGCGAGATTCATGGCATTTTACAACTGTTCCTGTTTGTATGTGTTTAAGGACAACACAGTTTGATCTTTTATTGACCGCTTGACCACCAGGTCCGCTTCCTCTAACAACGTTTTCTTCCAGATCCTCGGGCTTCAGTTCTGGAAATATGTTGTTTTTTCTCTTTGTTGTATAGTTAAAGCTTTAGGTTCCGCTGAATGGATGAAAGTTCTTACCCATGAAATTACTACACTTGTTAAAAGTTGTGCCAGGTAAATGGGAAATCCTAACAGGCATAATGTTAGATCTCAAATATGTAAAATTCATATTTGTTTTTGTTAATTGCTGAGTTGACTTTTTTTTTGACAAAATGTAAATTCATTTATCAAATCCAATAAACCGGGAGTGATCTCCCCTAAACTTTCTCGAATATTCTTATATAAAATAACAGGGGATGGGAACTCGGGCTATAGACATGATTTTTAATCCATTTTAAATACTTAAAGTTTTAAAAATAGAATAAAATCTCGTAGACAAATTAATTGCACACCAAGTGAACGCGAAATAAAAAAGCGCATAATAGTGCGCAATATTATTATTACTTTTAAAATTTACATTAGTTTTTTGAGAAATCGGAAGTAGCGTAAAGTACTACTTCCAGTCAACGGAAATGACTCAAAATTTAATAGAAGGTAGAGAATTAGATCTTTTACTTACGTATGAAATTTCATTTATCTATCTGAAATAGTACTCAAGTTATAGGCTTTTGAAAAATTCAAAGTAGGAAAAGTACCACTTCCGGTTATCGGAAATCGCTCAAAAGTTGATACGGATCTACGATTTTGATTAAATACTTATATATGAAATTTCATCAACCTAGCTGTAACGGTACTCAAGTTATCGTGTTTACACACACACACACACAGACACACACACAGACACACAGACATACGGACAAGATTGCAAAATTATGTTTTTCCGTATCAGTGAGATGCAAAACGTCGAGATTTGCAAAAATCTCGATTTTTTTTTTTTGCACGATTACAAGAATTTCTCTATACTTCGTATATACGAGAAAGTAAAAAGTCTAACAATAGATGTTTCAGGCAACCTTGATTAATAGAAGTATTTCAACATTGTTGAAAATTACAGCTTTCACTGCTTGCAATTGCATACATATTAAAATGCATACTTAGAATATATCGACATTGTTTAGATATTAACTAAACAACATAATATTTTTATTAAACATTGTAAAACGTTTTTTTATTAACATTTTTTTCAACCGAGTTATATTTCTAACTACTTATGCTAACTATTTGGTCGTTCCTTCACATGCAATTTCTTAAAACTGGAATCGGAGTAATTGTCAAGCACTAAGAATTTGTTTTTAGGTACCATTATTGATTCGCCAAATAATATACAATCCAATGATACATGTATATTCTAAAGTTGTCCACATACACAATATACAGAACAAAAAATTGCATGAAGCTTGGTTGATTATAAATGTCGGACATTTTTTTGCAGACTAGTGAAGAATACATTCATTGCTGTCAGTTAACACTAGCTTTGTTAATTCTTGATTTTCTTTTTTAAATTTGTGTCGCGCTAAAACAAAAAAAAAACAGTTTATTATCATTCACCAGAAGTTCTCATGATGTAATAGTTTTACAAGGAATCGGACTCGTAATGATTGCTACCGCACGGACATATGAACATATATATATATATATATATATATATATATATATATATATATATATATATATATATATATATATATATATATATTGCGTGACCTCTTGTCTTGATGTCTTTTGTTTAACCCAAGTCAAGTCAATTAAATGAATGATTACAGAAGGTGTTTACATGTTTAATGCGTTCATTCATTTTTAGAGGGTTGAATAGAGCGAGGGGTGTGCAAGTGAATGAGTGATAGTTGTCCTTTGTTAGAAGAGCAACATTTACACATTTTAAAAACAACAATGTATGTATTTAGGTGTTTGTAATTGAAAACAAAATGTTTGCATCCTTAACAACCATCTACGGACAATTGATTACAGTCAGGTTGTAGTTGTTAACGATTAAAATTCAGTTGTTCATATTTACTGCAAAATGTGTCTTTACAATTTATGAACATGCCTCTAACGTCACATAATTATATATCCCCCACCCCACACGCACACACACCATCCCCTTATCTTAGAAAATAATACAGAAGACTTTTTGAAAGAATAATTTAACTTTTTTTTTTTTCGTTTGTTTTTAAACAATGTAGGCCCTATAGACTATTTCAAGGGTTTATAAAATTAAACTCAATTATTTGTTTACCATTTGAAAATATTTGTAATTATAGATGTACGTTCTTTTTTTCTGTTTATAGACGTGTGTTTCTGTGACATATTTTGTTAACATGCGATTGTAAAGTTCATTTTGTACCTGACGTTAAAGTAGAGTTTAATTTTTTCTGTGACATTGGCATACAAAATGATAAAGTATTTAGAACTACGACCGCCTTTACTTTCCCAAACGTGAATGAGGTACCCATTAAGACTGGGTTTACTCGAGGTGTTCTTCGGAATTAAATCTCAATTAAAAATAGAGTCGTTTGCGTTGGCATGTATGTTTTAAGATTCAACTATACCGTAAATAGTTACATCATCCATGAGACGTAACCACAATTGTTGACTAGGTGAATTGAACTATATAGATTTGTAGTTGTTTTATTTTTTAATATCATTTTATGTTTTTAATTATGAAAGTATGAATTAGAAGGAATTAAAAGATGGGAAAACTTGTTCGAATATCTTTAAAAAGTGTTACTTAATTAAATAAAGTTTTATATAATTAGTAAAAATGAAAAAGTATTAAAATAAAATCACATATAGGCCTACACTCGCGGAAACGTTAATATTTCTAACAAAATGTTATTTTGTAAATATATATTTATTGCACATGTCCGAATTAACTGTTTAATTAATTTTTATCTATTTTAAATCATTTACATGGCTAGTGCTATTAAGTTTATGATATTTGTTTCCCTTTTTTAAAAATCGCAGAATTGGAAGTAATTAGTAAACTGTATCTTTATTGTAAAAATACATTTTGCTACAATGTGTATAGCCCTAGAATAAAATGTAAGATACACTAAAATATATTATGTTCATTCATGTTATAATAACCTCAAGTTGTGAGCGGATTATACGTGAATTTAATGTAAAATGTCTTCGGGATAAAACAGACAAAATGTGACGAAGTAGTAGAGAGGTTGGTTGCTTTAGTCAAACATCAAAGTGTGGTATTACTGTATAACTTCCTTTTACACTCAGAGTGTTTCTTCCCATCTTTTAGGGGGATGGGGTCCGCAACCCCGAAGAAAGTCTAACCCCCGAACAGAACTTATTTAGAAAATATATACTTTTAGCAGTGCCCCTCATCTCCCCCCCCCCCCCCCCCCCCCCCGCCCTTGGAATATTTTAGTTTGCCCCATCGGAAATTTCAAGTCTGGAAGAAACACTGTTTACACAATACCAAAACATCCTACCAGCCATCCCACAGATTTTCCATATCAGAACTGCACGACCTCAGACCACTGGTCAAACCAATGCAACCAACGACACGTAAACACACCTCAACAGACAACCTGAGACTCAGTCCGATCAGAACGTGTAAACTGTACCTACGGCAATGTATCGATACCAAGCTGACATGCTATTGATTGATTTATTGTTATTTAAATCCTGAATTGAAAAGCATTAGTCCATTCGAAATAATTACCAAAAGAATGTAGAAGAATCACTTACATGTTTGGGTTTCAAATCGATGAAAAGAGGTGTACAGCCATGTGCAGTTAACGTAAAAATGAAACTAGAATCAATCGACCATATGCTAGTGGCTTTAAGGACAATTCTACATACTATGACGGGTATAGTAGACACAAAGGTTTTGTTAGAATAGGCAAGTCTGTCGCATCTCCTGTGAAATACCCTGCCGACAAGAGTTATGTCAGCATCTCTATCCTGGGCTAGTCTCTCCAACTGTCCCTAGGTGTATCCAGGCTAGTCTCTCCAACTGCCCCAAGTTAACCAGGCTAGTCTCTTCAACTGTCCCCAGGTGTATCCAGGCTTAGCTCTCTAACTGGCCCCAGGTGTTTCAAATCTTCTTAAAGTCTTCTCCCAGGGCACGTTGCTCTAGTTATCCTTGATCGGCCTCTTATCATTTTTTTCCTGTAGATTCCAATTCAGGGCTTACTTTCTTATGCTGGATAAAAGCTTCACGAGTGTGTGACCAACCCATTTCTATTCTCTCTGTATGAACTCTTAAGCTGGCAGCTGGTTTGTTTGTTGCCAATGTATATCAGTTATGTTCGTGTTGGTCAGCGTACTGTCACACAACAGACCACATATTAGTATAGATCATCTCCTATCTCTAGACACATCCCATCCTAAGTAAATAACAACAAGATGTCTTTTAATTGGCATTGACCTGATTGGATCTTCTTAATTATTAAGAATGGGAAGGTGGAAGATTGAACAAACTGCAAAATCAAACGACTGCTGCCTTTCAGTTTGTTCTTTGTTGGACAATAGCTATGAATACAAATCCAAAATGAAATGCAAGCTGAAATCGGAGTTGACGGCCTCAATGGCGCACAACCAGTTGACACATATACTTAATTTTGTTCGAGGGAATCCCTGTCAACATTAAAATTAAGGACGAAGAAGAAGAAGAAAGAAGTACTAACTGTTACAGCTACATTATCACTCGCATGTATCCATGTATGTTGGAGACAAATCAATCAAACAAAATTAAAATCGTGACTAATTAACTTCTAAGAAAACAGCTGTCACAATTTAAATACCTGGATCGCAACTGAGGATCTCAAAAGCAACAAGCTTTCATTGTCCCAAGGAATGAATGATCAGGGAGACTTGACTACAATGCTTGTGGTCTAGCGATAATTCCTGGATTCTGATTATGTTTGCAACAGTCTGGTTTGTAATGAAGCTACGTGAAAAACATCAGAACTATTTCCACATCAATGTTTTCTATTATAAACTTACGGACAGGTGACTCTTGAGCAATTATACTCGATTGATGGGATTTGGCTACAGAAGGTTTATTTTATTCTAGTGCGGTTTGAATAAACTGAAATTTAATTCGTGTTTATTTGTGTGCGTGTGCGTATATGCTTACGCCTGCGTGAACATGTGTGTGTACGATTGCGTGAGCTTGTACGTGTACGTGTGCGTGAACGTATACATGTTTGTACAATTTTCTGAGTGGGTCAGTATACCTTCAGGCCACTGATCACTTTATTAGCGAATTGTTACATGTATAAATAACACTACAACACAACATGGACCCAACACACTTGAGCTCTCCATATATAAGAATTGTTTCTGTGGCACTGTGATAATCGGTGAAATCAGTCATTCGACTATTCTGACCACTGGTTTAAACGACAATTTCAACAACTTAATTAATTTATTGTATCAACATAATGCCTGCAAAATTGAACACACACAACTTAGAACTGAGTTGCATTAAACCCGCTCCTAAAGAGACGCCTTCGTGTCTTACAAAGTTGCATATTTTCTATTTTAGTTCATTTGAAATGTATCCCTACCCCATAGTATTCAATATAATGTCGCCAATTAAAAAAAAAATCTGCTGCAAATAAGTATTCACCAATATTTTTTTCCTTGTTTGGAAATCGTACAAGGGAAGTAAATACATATTATATAGACCATGTTGGTAAAGGAATTGGAAACAAAATAAAACAGACATACTAATTGATTTATGGAATATAACACATCCAACATTAACGTGATTCAAACAATATGCAAAAAAACGGCAGATTTGCGTTTGTTTTATATTTTAAATGTTACTGTAATTTCAAACAGAAACACAACATCTTTGTTTTTAATTAATTTGAAAGATACGCGAAGATATCGCTTCATCAATATTGGGACTATTGTGAAAGTGCGAGTGTGTATTTTCCCTATTCAATTCAAATGTAATATATTAAACATAAAAACTTTTTTTTTAAAGTTTGATCTTGAGTATTACAACTTAAACTTTAACTTACAACTATCAGTTCGGTGGCCAGTTTCTTCCAGGTATTTCTCCCCCCCCCCCCCTTCCAAACGAAATATAATTTATATAGAATAATATACACATTTTAAGTGACCCCCCCCCCTCCCAACGAAATATAATTTATATAGAATTATATACATATTTCAAGTGACTCCCCCCACCCCTACCCCTAGGGAAAAAATCTGAAAGAAACACAGTCGGGGAAAGACAATAAACACTTGAGGTCCAAGTTTGCTCTCAAATTATTCTTCACGTATTTCATTCTTGAAAATGTTTGTTCACACAGGTATATTATTCCAAAATGTGAAAAGTAATTTGATGCGAAAGTTTTAATATTAGGAAAGTATTCCATGGGCAAATCTTATGAAAACCCACCCGCCCTTCTTTGAACTTGACTAAGAGTGTCATTTTCTTACAATTCAATGACCTCCAGCTGCAGTTCATCGTGGCCTGGCCACATTTTCTTCAGATGGGTTTTGAAATTCAATGACCTCAAGCTGCAGTTCATCTTGGCAACTGGCCACATTTTCTTCAGATGGGTTTTTAAATTCAATGACCTCCAACTGCAGTTCATCTTGGCAACTGGCCACATTTTCTTCAGATGGGTTTTGAAATTCAATGACCTCCAACTGCAGTTCATCTTGGCAACTGGCCACATTTTCTTGAGATGGGTTTTTAAATTCAATGACCTCCAGCTGCAGTTCATCTTGGCAACTGGCCACATTTTCTTCAGATGGGTTTTGAAATTTCAGCTGGGGGTCTTTGACGTGGGTTACTTAGCTGTTGCTTGAGCCATGAAGACATTGCACTGCTGAAAGTGCGTCAAGTTGTTGGCTTGTACTTGTGCCAAAACATGACAAGTTTGAATCTGAAGGCCTTACGTTGGTTTTATAGATCAGAAACTAGGTTTCCTTCTCTTGAAGTCTTTTGCAGACTACAATTTCTATACCCACTCTTCATCAGACATTAATGGCTGTTGTTTGCCTTTACTTACCAGGCAGTTAACTATTTCCTTTCTTAACGTAAATACTCTGCTCAGAATTTTCTCACAACTTTGCCATATAACTGCTATGTAATATGGTAAACCTTGAGATTATGTGCTTGTTTCTTTCGACATGTCTCTGAACTATCGATGGTTGAGCCCATGTAACCTTGTTAAATTCACCATCTTCACCATACGATTCAGTACTCCGCTAATGTCCATATATTTAGCACACAAAGATTTCTGAAGAGTAATACAGTGCAGGAACACTGATTGTAGAATTTATTTTCTCATTCGCTTGTTCAACCAACCATTTCTTTATGCCAATCATGTATTTTCCTCCATTGACAGTCAGTTAACAAGCTAGTCTAGTCCAATTTATAATCAGCAAATATTTTGTTAACTCATTGAATATATCAAATCCAGTAGAGTGCCAAACATGTTATGTAGAGAAGCCAGCTGTTGTATTATGTTCGGCTTTTATGTATTAGGAATTTTTGAAATTAAAATAGTTCTGACAAATCATAGATTTACAGCGAGCATTGCTATATCGATTTATTCGCTTGTTTTTGAAAAGCGTAAGCAATCTCAATAATGTTTTCTAAAAAATTAGTAAAAACAAATAATTTATAAAAACAAAGACACACTCATCTAAGCAATTTTTTTTAATGATTTTCTAAATATGAATTTAATAAGCATGTCTGTGTTTATTGTTTAACTAAAGGTTATTATTTTTTTTTTTAAATCTTTTAGAGGCTAGTGATATAAATTGGGTTTGAATTATTTCCCTTAGAAATAACAAATGCTTAAATGGGAAGTAATTATAAACTGTTTCTTTATTGTTAAAAAAATACATTTAAAACAAAAATATATTTTAGCTAAAATGTATATAGTCCTATAATAATTGTAACAAAAAATTAAATATAATTTGTTCATTTTAGATATGTTAACCTCGAGTTGTGAGCGGGTTATACATATTCAGAACGTGTAAACTATACCTACGGCAATGTATCGACCCTAAGCTGACTTTCTATGAAACGATTAAGTTTTATTTAGACCCCGAATGTATACCAGCCTCATCTCTAATGATAGCTTTAAAAATTGCCAAAACTAGCTAAAAGGTGTAGCAAGATTATCTCTTTAGATGTGGTGACAAGCACAACCACTCAAACGACTGTCAGGTTTCCATAAAGAAGTAGCTGTTGTTTTTGTTACTGCAAACAGTCGGCACTGTTCCACGTTTAAATAGACCACATGGATGCATGGGTCATGAGATAACACCATTAGTTAACAAGTAACTAGTTTTGCATTCGTTTCAATTTTTTTTATCCTACGTTTTTATTGTTGTTCTATTTTTTTCCCGTTGTATTACCTTAGTTTATTCTTAGCAATAAAATATAACCTTTGTATAATGTATTTGATTTTACTCCTTAATATGTACACAATGGAACACATCCATCTTATAAGTCTACAATTTGTGACATAATGTTTAGCAGCTTTTGTTGTTGACTCTTCTACATTGACACCATCCAGTCGATCAACTCGCCTTCAACATTTAGAATACTTTATATCGATGATATTATAATTTTATATATTTGGCAATCATCAGCTACATCAAACGTTACAAAGAGTTGGTTGATCACTTCCCCCATATGTTGTCACAGCTCTCCCTATGATACAGCCATGTGGATAACAACAAGGGTCTTCTAGTGAACTTCAACTTTGTTAATTACGGTTTCTTGTTTCTAGATTCTGTTGAGTTAGACATTAGGTTACTTGTCTCATTGAAATCAATTGTCTCACAGTATAGAGCTGGAAGATTAAACAAAGAATAAAACATGCACAATCAATTATTCTACCGATTAATAGATTCAAACTCTAATAAATATAAGAAAGTATAAATACAATTATTTTATTGTAAAAGTAGATCATATACAATTCTTAGCAATTATTATACTGACTTTGGAGCGTCAACAAAATATCCTGTTTTGTTATTTCAAATTATAAAGAAAAAAATAGTTAGGTTGTCATAATATGTATACGAATGTACGACTATGTTACAGTGAGATATGTGCGTATATTTACTCCCTGCATAACATTTAAGTTTGTGTGTTAATGTGTAAGTATATGTATTGTTGTGTTATAGTGTAATATGTTTACATATGTACAACCTACCTAACAATGGTTTTGAAAGTTGAATAGAAGACTGTACTTTGAGACTAGCTCACCCTGACAGACACAGTAAATAGAAGACTTTGCATTGTAAGATAGTCACTCTTTTGGCGTTTCCAATAAATGTAATCATCACTAAAGTTAAAATATTATGTATATTTCCTTGAAAAAATAGTGTAATCTTTTAAGAATTTTTTTTTAATTCTTAAAAACTTTTTAATAACAAGCTTTTTTTGTAATAATGCACTAAAAAGGAGAAAATAAATTATACACTACTATTTAAATAACTATAGAGAAAAGCGTGGGTCACTTTAGTATCTATTGAATACCTTTACTAATATTTAAGAAGAGACCCACCCTTTTCTTTAAAGTTATTTAAATAGTAGTTTGTAATTCATTAGTGGTTTGTCCACACAAGTGTTTTATACATAGAGGATATTTGAATAGTCCTACACCTGTTTAACTTATGTGCATTGATTTAAATAATTTAAACAAAAATATACGTGTAACTTAATTGTTACAATGTATGGCATTTTAAAACTATCGTTTACCGATTACGTCCCATGTTTTTTTTTTTCAAAATAATGCACGGGAGAGAACAACACATAACCAAATAAATACTTCACATGGTTATCTCCATAAATCATTTAAAGCATACTAATAAAAACATTTATTTTACTCAAGTTATATTAACAACATTCGTAAATATTCAAAATGTCTAACCTAATTAGTTGTTATGTTCACATCGATTTAAACCACTGGTTTAATAAAATAAATTAAATAAAAAAAAATGTAATAAAAAAATTAATAAAAATAAAATAAAAAAAAAATAAACGAATAGGCCTACATTATGGTTATTTTATGTTACTTGTGTAGACGCACAAAATATTATGATTATCAAAATTCACCGTGACCTGAAAATAACGTGTTTCTTTCTTTTTTTTTTCATTCCACAATGAGTGACACTTAATATAATTTTGATGATCCGTGGGCTACTGCTGATGACACATGAGCTACTGTCTGTTGTTGACAAGTGGGCCACTACTAATGACCCTTGGGCTACTGCGGTTGACTTGTGGGCGACTTCTGGTAACCCATGGACTACTGCTGATGACCTGTAAGCTACTGTTGGTGACCTGTGGGCTACTGCTGGTGACCTGTGGGCTACTGCTGGTGACCTGTGGGCTACTGCTGGTGACCTGTGGGCTACTGCTGGTGACCTGTGGGCTACTGCTGGTGACATGTGGGCTACTGCTAGTCACTAGTGATTGCCTTTTCGGCCTGCTGTGTTCCTGTGGGTGTAGTGTGATCTATTGTTGATATGATTTGTGGTTTACTGTGTGTTTCTTGTGATCCACTGCGGGTTATTTATAAAGAATATGTGAGGGACTTGTAATCTACTGTGGGTGTCGTGTGATCTATTGTTTGATGATTTGCTGTTTACTGTGTGTTTCTTGTGATCCACTGTGAGTTATGTATGCTAATCTGTGTGTAACATGTCATCTACTGTGTGTGAATATCTCAATGTGATAACTGATTTAAGTAGTCTCAATCATAAAAGAAAGAACACGAGGGGAAGCATTAGAATGGTCAATTTTAATTCCCATGCTAAATGTTTTCTAAGCCGACACAAATGTACGCTTACTAAGTTATAAAAGAAAACAGTTGATTTGTTTTAGTGCTAGATATTAAAAAAAAACAAATTGATGAAAGGTGATTATCTTGAGTATGTCGTGTAATTAATTACATGGCAAAAGTGTAATTAAAGTCAAACGTTATAAAATTAAGAGATGGATGTTTACGTAACGACAATTCGCGTTTCATAACACATTTTATTGTAATTCTAAATATGTTTTATTTTTTGTTTCCAAAAGTAAAAAGTGTAACAGCGTGCACATTAATGAAATGTTGCTCTAATTTATTGTATCGGTTTCTTTTGTATCGGAGTCTTTTTCGAATTAATCAACCATGACCTTTTGCCGACTCGACCACGCCACCATCACAATTAAGAACACGTGTCAATTGATTTCAGCCTGCTTTTCGTTTTGGATTTGCTTCCATAAGCCTTTGTTCAACCAAGAAAAAACTACAAGGCAGCAGTTGTTTAATTATGGATTTGTCTCTCCTAGAAGAGTGGCTGTCCCCAGTTAATGAGCCTCATCTGAGGGTTCGAACTCGAGACTTTTCGGTTTAGCAACCATGAGCTTTACCGACTCAACCACGCCAACCCCTTATACAAACTTAAAAAATACAACATATTTGACGTTAACCAACGGCAACAATTGTGAAACCATATATTCAGTGTTACTGAGTTCGTCATCACATGGGGTTATCACGTGGTCATTAGGCCACATAACCAATTATTACCAATGTAAATAAAATTCCTTAAGCGGGACCTAGTAACAAATAACCATGTTTTTTGTTGTTTTTTTTTTTTGTTTTTTTTTCTGGTTTTTGTTATCAATGGGAATCCCGTACACAACTATTGATTTAGTTCTAAAATTGTTATGTCTCTGTGGATAAGAAGACTTAATATTAAGTGAGATAAAACGAGAACGTACAAGTCCCATTGTGGGTATTTTCAGTATCAGTCTGGGATTCCGAATATATGTTATATAAGTTATGTTCAAGCATTGGCGTCGCTAACGTATGTGTGTATGTGTGTATGTGTATATATGTATGCGTGTGTGTGTCGGCCAACATAGGCCTATATTTTAAATATATACCGCATAATAATTTTAATAAAACAGTTGTTGATTCAATTCCAGACATTAGTTACAGATGTTGAAATGTTTAAAAATTATATTAAAATACCATGAATTGTTTTAGAAAAATGTCGCTGTCACTGCCCCATCCCCTACCACTAGTAAAAAGAAAATCGCTTTTTTTTTCTTAGGCGGGTGGTAAACAGTTACATAAGTGATAGAACAAATAAATGAAACAGATCCTACAGTTATAATCCCACGACTGTCCCATGTTATTTTCTAAATGTCTGACAGTCATTTACTTTTCTTATGTATATAAGCTCTAATTTAATCTTACATTTTATTATAGTTTTGATTTTACCAATAAACACGTTTATTTACAAATAGTTATTACCTCCCTTTGTTACATTTTATATTTAATGTTTTCAAGGGAGACAATGCAAGTCTGCAACAATTAGCAAGCCGAGTAAAATATACGAAATTGTATAATTGATCATTTTGTATTTAAACACATAGGAACTATTTAGTTGAATAAAATAATTGTGTTCAATGATCTGCAAAATATTTAGTTATAATCTGATTAATTGTTAAAACATTAGTTGTAATTGCAAAAATTGAAAACTTTAAATTTGTATTTAACATATTTTAAAAAGATGCAATGAAATCTGATTAAGCAATATTCTAAACCTGCTCCGGTTGCGAGTTATAATTTGTTCCAAAACTTTTAGTTAACATTTAACACGGCTACAACGGAAGCACTAATCAGGAAACCAATAACAAGTCCCTCAAAGCCGTCAGTCAAACCAACAACCTCTACTACAATTAAAGCGAAGTCACCAGTTGGAAATTCAACCGCAACAACAAACCTTAACATGGCAACAACAAGCCTTAGCTCAGAGACAGAAATGGAAGTTAACTCACCAAACAAAAAAAGGAAAACGGAACTCAGCCCTACAGAGCCAGGGAAAATAACAAAGGCTCAACCATGAAAACAAAAGACACACACAACTCATACAGTGCAATATCTGTAACGATAAAACAATACACAACGACATAGGCATGCACTACAAACAAAATCACCCTGAAGCAACTTCCTACGAGTGCGGCTTCTTTAACTTAATTATCCCAACAGAGGAAGGAATACAGATGCACGTAAACCACCACCATCCGAAGACCGGGCAACATACAACTACGACGGAAGATAAAAATGCTAATTGATGCTACGAAAGAACACTAATCAGTTGTTTTTATCTTTTAAACTCTTAGACGTTTTGTAAAAGGCACATTATGGAAAACTTTGAATTGAGATGCACGATTTTAATCTGTATAATAATGTAATATATGTTAACCCGCTCTTGCTGTCAACCCTTGCTCGAATGGGAGAGAAGCAAGAGAGGAACACTATTAAACCACACAAAAAAAAATTAACGTGTTCTGCTGCTCTTTTTAATTTCTCGTATATACGATGAATAGAGAAAGTCTTTTAATCGTGCAGGGTTCCCTGAGTCGGAAAAACTTAGTTTTTGTGTATGTCTGTGTATGTGTCTGTGTCTGTGTGTCTGTGAATACGATGACTTGAGTATTTTATTAATTTATTTATTCATTCAATTACGGTAACAATTGTAGGCACTAAGGCCTTTTTTTCACATTGGCCGTTTTAAAATAAACAAATAAAAACAACAATTTAATAACAGCATTTTTAAAAAAAAAGCAATAGCATAGTAACGACATAGAAGTAACATAGCACTAAAATGTGGAATAAAGAAATAATATTAAATAGATATAATACAAGACGAGATAAAATAAGAATATAATAGATGAGTGAGAAATGTTTCAATGAGTCAGTTAGAGAGGTCATTAAATAATTGTTGTTTTAGTTTAGATTTGAATATATTTTCAGATCTAGATAGCTTTATTTTATTAGGAACATTTTTCCACAAATTAGAACCAGAGTAAGCGAAGCTATGTTTTTGGAAAACAGTTGTATATGGGATCGGTAAATTAAGACGACGATTTAATTTTATGTTAAAAGAAAATAGGTCTTATAAGTAAGAGGGGGCTGTTTCGTGGAAAATTTTATATCAATAAATTGCTTTAGTATATATAATATTTTTATTTAATGGAAGTATGTTAGTTGTAATAAAAGACAAGCCAGTAACCCGTTTTATAGCCCTTTTTTGTAGTGATAGTAGAGGACGCTGCTTAGTTATAAAGCTGCCGCTCCACACTACAGATGCATAATCCAGCCTAGATTGAATAAAAGCCTCATAAAGAACCAGCCTGTTCCTATAGTCCAGAAAAGTTATTTATCCTTGCTAGTTGAAAAATTGTCTTTAATAAGGACATTCTTAGAAGATAAATATGATCGGACCAAGTGAGGTTGTGAGCTATAATCAATCCTAGGTAACTGTACCCCCCTATGGTCAAACCCACTATGGTCAAAGCTCCGTTATGGTCAAAGCCCCGCTGTGGTCAAACCCCCTATGGTCAAACCCCCTATGGTCAAAGCTCGCTGTGGTCAAACGCCCTATGGTCAAACCCCCTATGGTCAAAGCACCTGTGGTCAAAGCACCTACGACCATGTTTAGAGACCCCTGGGTTTCACTAAATACTTAACAGCAGTTTATAACTGCGTTTTTTGTGAATCAATACGTACTATTAGTCTACACCTGAATACTTTTGATGAATATAAAAACCTTAATATGTGTTGTCTAATTTAATTTTGTATTATTATAGTTTATGTTTATAAATAATTAAAATACATTGACACGCTTAGAAAATAGAGTGGTTGTGTTTTTGCACGTGTGTGTATGGTTATTAGCCACCCTACATCATGTCGCTGTATGCACGAGTCAATATATGCATCACATATATGACAGTAACCTAATGACAATAGACAACCGATGTCTTTCAGTTTGCATTATCTTTGTACCATCTTATATCAGTTCTTTTCAACTGAGTTGGAAGAAACATTATTTTTCATTCTTTCGAACATGTGGCATTTTAAAAGGTAATAATTTTTTAGCCCAAAAAATCAAAAAAGTCATAAAAAAAACGTTTTAATAACAAGCTTTTATGTAATAATGCACTGAAAAGTAGAAAATAGATTATAGACTACTATTTAAATAACTATAAAGAAAAGCGTGGGTCACTTTAGTATCTATTGAATACCTTTACTAATGTTAAGGAAGACACCCACGCTTTTCTTTCTAGTTATTTCAATAGTAGTGTATAATTTATTTTCTACTTTTTAGTGCATTATTACATAAAAGCTTGTTATTAAAACGTTTTTTTTTATGAATTTTTTTTCAGTACTTTACATGCTTTATTTACCAAAGAGTTACATGACTAAAAACCTTTGCGCGCATACTGAACGTGATGGCGCAGCCATTGATCGTAATGGCGAAGCTATTGAACGTGATGACGCGTGTGGTGTGGTTGGATAGACATGCCTACCAATTCGGTCCAAATTTTAATTACTTCTTAAAAATTAATTAGGCATCCAATTAAGTCAAATTTAATTTCAGCTTGCATTGTCTTCATGTCTTGACCCACGTGCCAAGTGTGAATCGTATCGGTCAAGTAGAAGTGTCCGAATTTTCACTCCGGCGTTTCGAACTAGTCCAGGGGTCGGCAACCTGCGGCTCACGAGCCGCATGCGGCTCTTTTGATATCAAGATGCGGCTCTTCAGCTCCTTGAACAAATACTAATAATCTTAATAAAAAATAAAATATTTGAAATAAAAAAAATGTTAGTGGCTCTTTAAAATCAGGGAAATTCTGAAAATTGTAACTTTTGGCTCTTCCGCTTCAAAAGGTTGCCGACCCCTAAACTAGACAGACAGACAGACTGACGAATGACGAGGAAGTGAGCTAAATAAAAGCTTGTAAAACCTGATGCGAACATTATTTATCCTAAATAATTTGCTTGTCTCTGAAAGCAGCATTAAATAAGCACTCGTTGTCCGTTTTCTAAATGTATCAATAGCATTAATAAAACATTCAAGATCTGCTTTTCTTGTTTAAGCATTTAATAATAATTTAAATTTGGGGTAATAGATCTTAAATAATATATGAGTATATTTATCTTGTTTTTCTACTTTTTAATTTTGATTTATTTAGTTCGGAATCGGTTTTGTGTATTTGATTTGTTTCCCTTTGATACAGTAGAAAATAAATGGGAAGTAATTGTGATATGCTCGTTTAAAATGCCAATTCAAATTAATATTCATTTACTTAATTTAAGATCACCTAATATTATAATAACTATGTATTTCCACTAATAAATAGAACATACCATTGCATTAATATGGGCTGATTATTTTAAGAGTTTCAAATAAAGTTTTGTAACTGAATGAGAGGTAATATGAGGGTAGGGTAGAAGAATGCTTGGTTTTATATATAACTGCAATGTTGCGTAATGAATATACGGTATATATATATATATATATATATATATATATATATATATATATATATATATATATATATATATATATATTCCTTACGGTGATCGCCTATTCTTACGTACGCCTGGTACAATGTGGAATCAACACAAAAAAGGTCCGTATCAATAAAATACAGTTCCTTACTTACACATGACATAGACTCCTACCCTAACTACGTCCTAACACCTGACTGTCTACTAACACTATCTAACTACAACTAACACTATATTTCTCCCTACACACTTATATGACCATCCCTAACACTATCTACTTCTAACTCTCTACATTTTTCCCCTAGCGCTACTTCTCTCTAACTGCTGACCTAACTGCTGACCCACGCTTCAGTGGTCATCACTTGACCGGCCATCTCCTGTAATTATGTTGGTCTACCTAACTAGGTTATGCTCAGTTTCTGCTAACGTCTACTTGACTTCTATAACTTAAACTTGCGTCATCACAGGTCATATTACCTTCTGCAACAATCGTATCCTTTCAGCTGCGGGTGACACAATATTTTAAGAAGATTTCATACATACATTTTCAATCGTGTATTTTTTGACGCATGCCCTCGCTTAATTAATACGTAAACAAAGCTGGCGCACCATTTGTACATTTGTAGATCAGATCTGGTTACGTAGATCCTGTTGTATAAACAATAATGATTGTACATTAAAAGATTGTGATGTAAAATTATTCAGCGAACTTTGAAAGACGATATAGTTGAATCTTTTATAACATACTATAGTGACTGAATTAACGGAGTTTTCTAATCTTACTTTTTTTCATACAAAACGCATTCACGAGTACTTATTGTCACTAAACGATTGGAAGTTCATTGTTGATAAATAGGTCAAAATGATAGATAACACGTAACTATTTTGTGCCCAAAATTTCAGGGTGTGTATGTTTGCATATGTACGGTTGTGTAAGTGTGTCATAACATGTTAAGAAATGTACGGCTGTGTTAGGGTGATCTATGTTTCCATTTGTACGGCCTAACTAACATTTAAGTTTATGCGTTTAGGTACAACATGTGTACATATGTTCAGATATGTTAGAGTGATTTATGTTTACAATTGTGTCGGTTTTTTGTCATTCCTCTCCGTTTCCTAG
Organism: Physella acuta; assembly: GCF_028476545.2. Classification (NCBI taxonomy): domain Eukaryota; kingdom Metazoa; phylum Mollusca; class Gastropoda; family Physidae; genus Physella; species Physella acuta. Next base: position 1,090,416 of record NW_026731657.1, read on the forward strand.
AATTTTGGATCTCTTAGCTTTGATTTAGCCACCACTGCAGTTACGTCCGGGTTTTGTTTAACTCAGAAAACAATTTGTGTCTATCTTCAATACTTTTATGTGATCACAATTCTCCACATTACAGAGTAGCCTCGCCCTAACCGCTACCAACTAACCCCTTACAATCATTCACCCCAGCTTTTATAGCGCATTCGATCTGGGATAATAATACATAAACAACCAGTGTTAAGAATACTCTAGGGTAAACTCAACTCACAAACGCACTCTCCCTTTATTCTAGATTATTCTAGCCTCTTTCTATCTAACCTACAGCTGCCCCGTAACAACTGCCTATCCCGTATTATGTAAATGTCTCTATTATTGTCTTCATTTTTTTTTCGCTGATAAAAAACATAAATATATATGAATCATATCCTACAGTTCTAACCCCATGACTGTGGCATGTTATTTTCTCAATATATGACAGTCATTTACTTTTCTTATGTAAGCACTTAGTTAATCTTACGTTTTATTATAGTTTTGATTTTACCAATAAACACGTTTATATACCAATAGTAATAACCTCCCACTGTACTGTTACATGCTATAATTAATGTTTTCAAGGGAGACAATGCAAATATGCAACAATTAGCAAGCCGAGTAAAATATACGAAATTGTATAATTAATCACCTTTTAATTTAAACACATAGATAATTATTCAGTTGAAAAACATAATTGTATACAACGATCTGCAAAATATTTAGTTATAATCTGATTAATTATCAAAACATTTGTTGTAATTGCAAACAATGAAAACCTTATGTTTGTATTTAACATTTTTTAAAGAATTGCAATGAAATCCAATACAGCGACTGTTTGTTTGAATTTTAAGTATTACAATTTGTTCTAAAACTATTAGTTAACATGTAACACGGCTAAAACGGAAGCACTCATCAGGAAACCAATAACAAGTCCCTCAAAGCCGTCAGTCAAACCAACAACCTCCACTACTATTGAAGCGAAGTCACCAGTTGGACATTCAACCGCAACAACAAATTTCCCTTTGACCGAAAGTAGCAATTTTACGCTATTTCCCATTTCCCAAAAAAAAAACGAATGTAAATTTATAAAGTACTAATAATATTCCGCGTTATTATGCACTTTTATTTGGCGTTCACTTGGCGTGCAATTATTTTTTCTATAAGATTTTATTCTATTTTTAAAAGTTTAAGTATTTAAAATGGATTAAAAAAAATTCATAAAAAACGGTTTAATAACAAGCATGTGTGTACTAATGCACTAAAAAGTAGAAAATAAATTATAGACTACTCTTTAAATAACTATAAAGAAAAGCGTGGGTCACTTTAGTATCCAGTAGATACCTTTAATAATGTTTAGGAAGAGACCCACGCTTTTCTTTATAGTTATTTAAATAGTAGTCTATAATTTATTTTCTACATTTTAATGCATAAGTACATACAAGCTTATTATTAAAACGTTTTTTTTAGTATGGGAGAAGTATAGTAATCGTGTAAAATATCGAATTGTGACGTCGTTAATGGACAATACCTTATACAACTTGTACGATAAGCAGAACTAGAGGTCAGGTACACAAGGAAGACTTACGTCTGTATTGTGTTATGTGTATTAATATGATTGCAAAGTACATACTACATGTTTTCAATTATTATAATGAACACAACACATGTTAATCGGATGAAAGCTTTGTGGGGTCAAATCATAGTTTTATAAGCGTCTAAATTATGCGGGGAGTGGGGATCGTCTATTGTTGGTAAGTGTGAGGGTAGAGGTCGGGGTGTAGAAGGGTGTGGGAATTAATTTCATGATTTTGGTTGATGTTATAAATGGATGACCCGAGCTCCTGTGATTATTTAACATATAATGTTAGCGAGTTTAGTATAATTGTATTTAATTATTTATTTATTTTTAGCAAGATTAGTATTTTTTTTTTTTTTTTTTAATATTTATTTATTGAATACAGTGGGACAATCGACAATACAGAACAACACAAAAAATGCTCAGCGTTTGAAAACATTCACAATATGGCATATCAATGTCAGTTTTGTAGCAATTGGATTCACGTAACATCAATGTCAATATTAAGGAGATATATGATTCACATCTGTGAGATTCAAATCTTAGAGAACTTGATCCTGGCTTCAACTCCTTTTGTTCTTGTTTTCACTATGTAAAAGCCATCTTCTATAAATCTTTCTACTGTTATCTCGATGTCTCCAACTTTTTCAATTTCTATCAGGCCTGTGGGCGTAGACTTGAGGGTTGCCTTCATGGGTTTACCCATCATGTGCATTGCCTCAATTTCTTCGTTCTCTGGATATTTCGTTACAATGACCTTCTCTCCAACAGTAGTCGTGATGGTCCAATGACCAATCGCTGCCAGACTTTGAGATCTCAACTTCTGGGTTGTGTTCTCTGGCCATTTCCTTCACCTGTTCAGGTACACAAATAGCATCCATGTAAGTATTCAAGTTCTCCATGGATTCGTATCTCCAGTTTCCTATCAGAGCTTCAGCCATTCTTATTGTGTACAGTAGCTAACTAGGGATCTTGTGCGCGCTACTCTTCTTTATGTATGAAAGTAAACAATAGATAGCATCGATTGTCTTTTAAATGGGAAAAACTTAAAGCACTCGTTTTTGTCTTGGAAATGAGTTCAAATATTTAAATACAGTACAATCATACACCTAAATACTCATTAAATTATCTTGTTCTGCCAATGTTATACTTCATTACTTCCCTTTCAAACTTTCGGAGCAAACAAATGTATCGCTAAATAGTAAAATACTTGTTTGCATAGGTATAATAAAACAACAATTTTTAGACTACAGTGTACCTAATCACTTAGACACATTTAGAATGAACAAATATAGAAACTATGTAACTAGCTAAGATACGTGCCCGCTAAGTTGTGAGTAGGTCAGATGTAGCTCAATATAAAGTTGTGAGCAGGTCAGATGTAGCTTAATATATAGTTGTGAGCAGGTCAGATGTAGCTCAATATAAAGTTGTGAGCAGGTCAGATGTAGCTTAATATATAGTTGTGAGCAGGTCAGATGTAGCTCAATATAAAGTTGTGAGCAGGTCAGATGTAGCTCAATATAAAGTTGTGAGCAGGTCAGATGTAGCTCAATATAAAGTTGTGAGCAGGTCAGATGTAGCTCAATATAAAGTTGTGAGCAGGTCAGATGTAGCTCAATATAAAGTTGTGAGCAGGTCAGATGTAGCTCAATATAAAGTTGTGAGCAGGTCAGATGTTGTTCAATATAAAGTTGAGAGCAGGTCAGATGTAGTTCAATATAAAGTTGTGAGCAGGTCAGATGTAGCTCAATATAAAGTTGTGAGCAGGTCAGATGTAGCTCAATATAAAGTTGTGAGCAGGTCAGATGTAGCTCAATATAAAGTTGTGAGCAGGTCAGATGTAGCTCAATATAAAGTTTTCAGCAGGTCAGATGTAGCTCAATATAAAGTTGTGAGCAGGTCAGATGTAGCTCAATATAAAGTTGTGAGCAGGTCAGATGTAGCTCAATATAAAGTTGTGAGCAGGTCAGATGTAAAGTTCCGAGCAGGTCAGATGTAAAGTTGTGAGCAGGTCAGATGTAGCTCAATATAAAGTTGTGAGCAGGTCAGATGTAGCTCAATATAAAGTTGTGAGCAGGGCAGATGTAGCTCAATATAAAGTTGTGAGCAGGGCAGATGTAGCTCAATATAAAGTTGTGAGCAGGTCAGATGTAGCTCAATATAAAGTTGTGAGCAGGTCAGATGTAGTTCAATATATAGTTGTGAGCAGGTCAGATGTAGCTCAATATAAAGTTGTGAGCAGGTCAGATGTAGCTTAATATATAGTTGTGAGCAGGTCAGATGTAGCTCAATATAAAGTTGTGAGCAGGTCAGATGTAGCTCAATATAAAGTTGTGAGCAGGTCAGATGTAGCTCAATATAAAGTTGTGAGCAGGTCAGATGTAGCTCAATATAAAGTTGTGAGCAGGTCAGATGTAGCTCAATATAAAGTTGTGAGCAGGTCAGATGTAGCTCAATATAAAGTTGTGAGCAGGTCAGATGTTGTTCAATATAAAGTTGAGAGCAGGTCAGATGTAGTTCAATATAAAGTTGTGAGCAGGTCAGATGTAGCTCAATATAAAGTTGTGAGCAGGTCAGATGTAGCTCAATATAAAGTTGTGAGCAGGTCAGATGTAGCTCAATATAAAGTTGTGAGCAGGTCAGATGTAGCTCAATATAAAGTTTTCAGCAGGTCAGATGTAGCTCAATATAAAGTTGTGAGCAGGTCAGATGTAGCTCAATATAAAGTTGTGAGCAGGTCAGATGTAGCTCAATATAAAGTTGTGAGCAGGTCAGATGTAAAGTTCCGAGCAGGTCAGATGTAAAGTTGTGAGCATGTCAGATGTAGCTCAATATAAAGTTGTGAGCAGGTCAGATGTAGCTCAATATAAAGTTGTGAGCAGGGCAGATGTAGCTCAATATAAAGTTGTGAGCAGGGCAGATGTAGCTCAATATAAAGTTGTGAGCAGGTCAGATGTAGCTCAATATAAAGTTGTGAGCAGGTCAGATGTAGTTCAATATAAAGTTGTGAGCAGGTCAGATGTAGCTCAATATAAAGTTGTGAGCAGGTCAGATGTAGCTCAATATAAAGTTGTGAGCAGGTCAGATGTAGCTCAATATAAAGTTGTGAGCAGGTCAGATGTAGCTCAATATAAAGTTTTCAGCAGGTCAGATGTAGCTCAATATAAAGTTGTGAGCAGGTCAGATGTAGCTCAATATAAAGTTGTGAGCAGGTCAGATGTAGCTCAATATAAAGTTGTGAGCAGGTCAGATGTAGCTCAATATAAAGTTGTGAGCAGGTCAGATGTAGCTCAATATAAAGTTGTGAGCAGGTCAGATGTAGCTCAATATAAAGTTGTGAGCAGATCTGATGTAGCTCAATATAAAGTTGTGAGCAGGTCAGATGTAGCTCAATATAAAGTTGTGAGCAGGACAGTTGTAGCTCAATATACACTTGTGAGCAGGGCAGATGTAGCTCAATATAAAGTTGTGAACAGTTCAGATGTAGCTCAATATAAAGTTGTGAGCAGGTCAGATGTAGCTCAATATAAAGTGTTGTGAGCAGGTCAGATGTAGCTCAATATAAAGTTGTGAGCAGGTCAGATTTAGCTCAATATAAAGTTGTGAGCAGGTCAGATGTAGCTCAATATAAATTTGTGAGCAGGTCAGATGTAGCTCAATATAAAGTTGTGAGCAGGTCAGATGTAGCTCAATATAAAGTTGTGAGCAGGTCAGATGTAGCTCAATATAAAGTTGTGAGCAGGTCAGATGTAGCTCAATATAAAGTTGTGAGCAGGTCAGATGTAGCTTAATATAAAGTTGTGAGCAGGTCAGATGTAGCTCAATATAAAGTTGTGAGCAGGTCAGATGTAGCTTAATATAAAGTTGTGAGCAGGTCAGATGTAGATCAATATAAAGTTGTGAGCAGGTCAGATGTAGCTCAATATAAAGTTGAGAGCAGGTCAGATGTAGCTCAATATAAAGTTGTGAGCAGGTCAGATGTAGCTCAATATAAAGTTGTGAGCAGGTCTGATGTAGCTCAATATAAAGTTGTGAGCAGGTCAGATGTAGCTCAATATAAAGTTGTTAGCAGGTCAGATGTAGCTCAATATAAAGTTGTGAGCAGATCTGATGTAGCTCAATATAAAGTTGTGAGCAGGTCAGATGTAGCTCAATATAAAGTTGTGAGCAGGACAGTTGTAGCTCAATATACACTTGTGAGCAGGGCAGATGTAGCTCAATATAAAGTTGTGAACAGTTCAGATGTAGCTCAATATAAAGTTGTGAGCAGGTCAGATGTAGCTCAATATAAAGTTGTGAGCAGGTCAGATGTAGCTCAATATAAAGTTGTGAGCAGGTCAGATGTAGCTCAATATAAAGTTGTGAGCAGGACAGTTGTAGCTCAATATACACTTGTGAGCAGGGCAGATGTAGCTCAATATAAAGTTGTGAACAGTTCAGATGTAGCTCAATATAAAGTTGTGAGCAGGTCAGATGTAGCTCAATATAAAGTTGTGAGCAGGTCAGATGTAGCTCAATATAAAGTTGTGAGCAGGTCAGATGTAGCTCAATATAAAGTTGTGAGCAGGTCATATGTAGCTCAATATAAAGTTGTGAGCAGGTCAGATTTAGCTCAATATAAAGTTGTGAGCAGGTCAGATGTAGCTCAATATAAATTTGTGAGCAGGTCAGATGTAGCTCAATATAAAGTTGTGAGCAGGTCAGATGTAGCTCAATATAAAGTTGTGAGCAGGTCAGATGTAGCTCAATATAAAGTTGTGAGCAGGTCAGATGTAGCTCAATATAAAGTTGTGAGCAGGTCAGATGTAGCTTAATATAAAGTTGTGAGCAGGTCAGATGTAGCTCAATATAAAGTTGTGAGCAGGTCAGATGTAGCTTAATATAAAGTTGTGAGCAGGTCAGATGTAGATCAATATAAAGTTGTGAGCAGGTCAGATGTAGCTCAATATAAAGTTGAGAGCAGGTCAGATGTAGCTCAATATAAAGTTGTGAGCAGGTCAGATGTAGCTCAATATAAAGTTGTGAGCAGGTCTGATGTAGCTCAATATAAAGTTGTGAGCAGGTCAGATGTAGCTCAATATAAAGTTGCGTGAGAGTATAATGTGGCAAGCATTAATACACTCTTTATTCAAGGTATTAACACTGACATATAAGCAGCCATCACAGTGATTACGTCATTTCACTACTCGACATTTTGACAAAGTTTAAAGTGTACTATCTGTTAAGTGTTCTGTACAGAGGTCTTACCTGTGTCCGCAGCTTTTCCTAACGTTAGTCAGGTACCCATCTGAGCTGGGTTATCAAATGTATTTGTACAGGCACGTTATCATATGCAAATAGTTAAAACAATACATTAAATAAATTTGTGATTGAATGTTGTGATCGAGTATATTAAATATGTGAGATATAAATAATATAATGTATAGCTTTGTTTTCATAAGAAGGGGAGGAAAATACTTCCTTGAGTTACGCTGTATTTCCACTGTTGTTTCCCTTTGACTGGTCAAATTTACCATGATTAGTGAGTGATTTTTGGATTTCTAAGCAGCGTCTGGTATTCACATATTGTTGAGGTATGAAATCATGAAATAAATAACAGCTTCAGGTAAGTAAATCTGTTTATATTCCCCCGTGTCTTACATTGTCGAACTAATAACAAATTGCACATATTAATTTCCTGTCACATTAACAACATCCTCTCGGTGAACTCGCTTTCGTGATTGTATAAGTAGATGTTGCTGCTATTACAATTTAAAGCGTCTTGTGAATCTCAGCTAAGTTACTTGCATCAAAACTACGAGAATAGCACGTGAAAGGTGGGGGTCGTAAAATACTTTGTTGATCACTTCCCCCATCTGTTGGCTCTGATCTGTATATGATGTAGGAAGGTGAAGATGAACATGATACATTTTAGAGAGCATCAACTGCAACGTTTTCCTAGCTGTTTAAAAACTCTAAGTATTGTGTTTGTAACCGTGTTTTTATGTAACTTTCTCTGGACAAATGTTAATGTATAACTGTAATTGTTACATAGATAACCGAAATATAATCTCGTATCAAAATATGTTTTTGTTTCATTATCATCAATAGAACTAGACTTGCCCAAAACATGAGCAACCAAACGTCCTTGAGATAATTAAAAAAAAACAGACTGGATCAAGATATTATTTTCAACTAGTGGTTTCTGAAAACATAGTTTCAAATAAAAGTTATTGACTGTGGTTATGGAAAATGGACAATAGGCGTTGATTAAAAGGAAGATCACAATATTTTAAGGCAATTAAATCATTTTTATTTTGAGCACTTAGTAACTCAAATTATCGATCATAGTAAACTGTACATGCCTCAGTAATGATTATTTTTCAAACTCACAGATACCATGTACTTCTAAACTGTGAAGACTACATGGTCCACTGAACCTGATCTCCATGTTTCATACATTGATAATGTGCTGCCCAGATAAAGATTTGAAGTCAAAAAGGCCATTTATATATACATGTGACAAGAATTCAATACTGGCTACAATGCAAAACTAAACTTGAATATAGGCAAATGGTAGCGAGAGCTCACATTTAGGGATTATATCAAAGAAATATCACCTCAAGACCTGGTCGTAGAGGCAAGAATTTCACTTCAATCCCACCAGAAGTTGATAAATCAAAGGAAGAAAAACGCAGGAGATATGCACAATGGACAATAAAAAAAAAAAAAAAATAAGCTGAGTACCCCAAAATATGGAAGATAATTGTGAATGCATTACTTATTGGGCTTAAAATATAATATTTGATGAATGGTGGAAAGCCTACGAAGGGGTTAATTTTTCAAGATGACCGCCGTTGTCATAGTTACCAGGATTTTTTCACCACCTTTTTATAGTGAAAATGCAAATGCAGATGTAGGCCTATCTTTAAAAAGCTGTAAAGAAATAATTGTTTTATAACGAGTATATTTTTTTTTTTACCGGCGCCTACCCACAATGATTAAAATATTTTTTAAAAAATGATAACATTAATTGGTATTAAGAAACGCTTAAGCAAATGTACATAATCTAACTAGATCTACAAGACACAGACACAACGTGTGAAGCCACTGACATTGTAATGACAGGAGAATATTAAGGATATGGATTGTTTTGTTTGGAGAGTAAAAGCTGTATCGTCTGCCAAGGCTAAAATTGTGTTCGATAAGTTTGGTATGTCTATTGCTCTAATTCATTTATTGTACCTAATGCTTTCTAAGATGAGTTCTAATGCGAGTATGTAAAGGGATGTGAGGTGGTGGGGGGGGGCATTGTCTAATTAATTTTAGGATCTATCAGTAGGTGGGTGTGTGGTTTGTAAAATATGATCTTTATCCAAATTGTTTTCTTTGAGAATTGTGTGAAGATATGTGTGCGCTACTCGGTGGAAATTTTTCTCCTGCTCTAAGATGAGTATGCATGCTGGGGTGTTTTTATCGTTTGTACACTAAATAATATCTCTAATTAGGTGATTGTGAATGTGTATTTTCCTCCATATGATATTGCATTGTTGGTCAACATGAATTAACTTGTGTGTGAATGGTTCTATTTTGGCAATCTAGGATTTTGGTATAATTGTATAGTAGGATGTTAAAAATATAAGTAGGTCTATAAATGTGGGTTAAATTAGGGTCAGTCTGGGATTTCCGAAGAAATGTTATAACAGATGTGTTAAAAATTTTATCGCACCGTTCAAAGAGGAAAAAAATGTCAATGATAGCTACACGAATAGGGTTCTATCAGTTGTGAAATTTTAAAAATAATTCTACATCAACAAAAAGACATCAAAACATCGATCATTCAGACTTCATCAAATGTCTTCTAAATGTGTAACACATATCGCAACTGTGTTTAAACTATAATGGCATAGCCATTTTATATAGAAAGCAAGGACACATATTAAATTTTTTATCATTTTCCAATTAATAATAGAATATGTTAAAGATTGTATGCTTTTAGAAGCAAAACATTGTGTCTCTTTTATTTGAATTATTTCTAATGCCTTAAATATACTCAATTTGTCAATTAAACACCAAATTATTTCCCTTGCAAACTTTCAAAATAGGAATTAAATGTTTGTGTGAACTAAAATAACATGTACACTGCAGTAAGCCTAATCTAGTATACACATTTAAAATGAACTAAAATAGAAAATATCTAACCATGTAAAATATGCATCTGCTACTTTGGGAGCGGGTCAGATGTAGCTCAATATAAAGTTGTGTGTGAGTTCAATATTGAAGACCATATGTTGATACAATCCTCAATCAAGTTATTGAAACTGTCATTTAAAGCATTCATCACATTGGTCTGAGAAGTCGAGCGATTGATTGCACCATTTAAATTATCGACCTTTTGGCGAAGATCATCGTGGTCTATATGTCACTGGTTCTGTACGGATGTCTTAGCTGTGGCTGCAGTTTTTCCTAACGTTAGTCAGGTACCCATCTGAGCTGGGTGGACTTAAGGGCGTCCTACATATATGACATAATGTTTGGTTAACTTAATTGTCAGTTCTGCTACATTGAAACATCCAGGTGGTCAACTCGCTAGTTTGTTTGGAAAATATACATTGATGTTATTATTTTGTTTCATATAAACAACAAACCTCGGCAAACTTATCTGAATTAAAATGTTACAAGAGGTAGCACGTGAAATGTGTGAGTCGCTATTGAGTTCGTTCATCACTTCCCCCTTCTGTTGACACGCGGCTCTCCCTATGATGCAGGAAGGTAAACAACAACATCATGTCTTTCAGTTAGCATAAACTTTGTTAATTCTTTTTTCTGGTTTTTAGAATTCAGTTGAACGACACGTTAATTGTATTGTTCACTTCAAGGTGTCGGGATGTGACAGTTAGCAAAGAACAATTATGTTTGCGAATATTGTTATTTAATTGATGTACGTTTGATTTGTTGTTTTTTTTTTGTACAAAAAAAAACTTTTCAAGAAAAAAACCAAACAGCAATACTGTTATTAAAAAGTAATGAAACACCATAATTTTGTGTATGTTTTATTTTCTTCAAATTGCATTGTATGTTCAAACTAAAAAAAAACAACTAAAACTGCGTTTGCAATCAAGTTTTTTGTTTTTCAATTATGTATGTGGCCAACATTCCGAAGTTCTTACTGGTTACAAATTATTTAAGCAGAACAATAAAACACTGTTAAATATTAATGTCTACTATATAAGTTATATGAGTATATTATATTATATTATATTATGTCAGTTTATTACATGTAACATGCAACATTAACCTAAGTAGACAATATGTGTTCATGAAAATAAAATATTGTGTACTGTTATTTGTTTTTTTTTTTTAATATCGTCCTGCTTTGCTTTAGAATTACTACAAATATATAATGTAATAAAGACATGTAGTCATTTACCTCTATTTATTTTAATGTGTAATAGTGTTTGATAGTTAATAGTTCTAATGATGTTTCATTTTTTTACAAGCTTTTATTTAACTCACTTCTTCTGTCGTCAGTCGTCAGCCGACAGTCTGTCTGTCTAGATCGAAACGCAGGAGTGAAAATTCGGACACTTCTACTTGACCGATACGATTCACATTTGACACGTGGGTCAAGACATGAAGACAATCCAATCTGAAATTAAATTTGACTTAATTGGATGCCTAATACATTTTTATGAATTAATTAAAATTTGGACCGAATTAGTAGGCATGTCTATCCAACCACACCACACGTGTCATCACGTTCAATAGCTGCGCCATCAGGTTTAATAGCTGCGCCATCACGTTCAATAGACGCGCAATGGTTTTAGTCATGTAACACTATCTATATATATATAATTCTCTTCTGGGAGACGCTAGAAAACAAGCTGTAAACGCGCTCCCTACCATCCCCACCCCTACATGGTCTTAGTGAGCTGTGGTTCACGCTATGTTTACCTTCGTGGAGTCGGGTTTAGTGACGGCTATTAGGGGCAGATAATTTAGTTTAAATCGATTTTAAACGTTAGGGGGGGGGGGGTTATGGTCCTTAACGAGCTACTTATAGTGTTTTAAAGAAATATTTTCAGTGTCAGCGTTGGTACTGTCGAATTCACAAATTATGAATTACTGAAAAGTAGAAAAAACAACAACTAAATAGCGGCGCATGTTATGCCGCGGGCCGGCTCGTTGTAATTAAAACATGTAAAGTACTGAAAAAAAAATTCATAAAAAACGTTTTAATAACAAGCTTTTATGTAATGATGCACTAAAAAGTAGAAAATACATTATACACTACTATTTAAATTACTATAAAGAAAAGCGTGGGTCTCTTCTCAAAAATTAGTAAAGGTATCCAATAGGTACTAAAGTACTAAAGTGACCCACGCTTTTATTTATAGTAATTTAAATAGTAGTGTATACTTTATTTTCTACTTTTTAGTGCATCATTACATACAAGCTTGTTATTAAAACGTTTTTTTTATGAATTTAAAAAAAAATAAAATAAATATATAATGTTTTATTTGCTCGTTTTATAAAGTGTGTTAGTAAAGCTATGTTTTGGTAATATGTAGGCCTATATGTTAATTAGCGATGTCCTATTGGTTGCACTACAATTTGTATATATGTCCAGCTTCTGTGTAATTGTGTCCGTCAGTCTCGTCAAAGTGAAGCCGTATAGTTTGAGTTTGTCTGTCACTATAATTGGGGTGTCATATTGTGTCTTACCAATACGTTTCCTAGAATGTTTTATTTCTATGCAATGATGTAACCATCCCTGCCTATTAGTATTATGTAAATATCTCTACTACTATCTTAATTTATTAATTTATCTTTGGTATTTTAAAATATTAATCACTATAAAGCTCACTTAAGAACATTGTTTGAATAGACTTATTCATATGTATTTAAAAAAAGTAAACAAACCCAACACAATTTTAATATAAACAGCAAAACAAAAACAATAAAATTTAAAAAATTGAAACATTAATAAAGCAATGCAAAAATTTACCGAATCATTCATATTTTCTTACATTGTGTTATTTTGTAAACGTGCCCGACTTGTTTGTTTAATAAATATTTATTTACACGGCTGGTGGTATAAACTTGGAATAGTAAAATGGGGAACGGGAAGTAATTAGTAAAATATATCTATTGTTAACAGAGACAGTTGAATAGAAGACTTTGCATTTATACATGCTCCCCCTCACAGAGATAGTAAATAGAAGACATTACACTGTGAAATAGTCACTATATTGGCGTTTCCAATCAATTGAATCATCACTGAGATTGACTTTAACATTGACGATTTAGACAATAATAAAGATATATATTTTTTTAATCTAGGGATAAGCAACTTCTGCCTTTGTTGTGGTCATGGATGATACTTGCCTCCTCCTCCCCTAAATTGATATGACACCTCACTCTATCAAACCCCTTCCTCAAAATTACATTACACAACTGTTTATTGTGGGGTTTTTAATGTTTTTTCTTCTTAAATCTTAAATATACTCGACTTTCTTAACAATGCAAACTAAAAGTTAAAATTCATTTTCTAGTTTTTACTGCAAACAACGTTGTTGTCCATTGTTTTCTCTACATCGTCACCAAACCTTCCTCTTCTACCCCTTCCCCTCTCCAGATATGTCGTTATGTTTAGACGATCCCTTATATATCTGGTACTCTGTTGTAAGCGAAAGATGCATATGGTTCAACACATTATGCGCTCTATTTTTAATAGTGAAGCCAAACATTACACATTACCAAGAAAAGGATGGCAATGTACATATTTCTTGGTAATTTGAAGACAATTTTCTTTTCTAAAATCAATGGGGAAATAAACATGTATTGTTATTTGAAGTGAATAATTTTTTTTTTTTTTTTTTTTTTTTTTTTTTTTTTTTTTTCACATATTACTCTGATTATTGCATGATTTTAAGTAGAAAAAATATTCTCAAAGTAGACATTCACTCTCAAGCACCCAAAATAATAAAGACAACTTTACACTGGGGGGAAAAAAATTAAAAATAAATGCCAGCTGGAATAAACATGTTCAATGGACAGTAAATGCAGTGGAGATTCAAAAAGGCTAAAATGTACGTACAAAAATGTAAACAAAAATATTTTAAACTAAATAACAGCTAAAACTCATTCTTTTAAAAAATTTACTGCACTGAAACAGACCACTTTCATTTTCACTTAACACATGTAGGCCTACTGGTTTCCAGGTTACTCAAAAAGCCATGTGTACACTTTAAAAAAATCTCCAGTAAATGCTAATCTAGAAACAATTATCAGAAATATTCTCAATATAATACTACTGTGAATTGTACCCATGGGCATGGTATTGATCTGTACTAATTTATTGAAAGCTTCATATTAAAATTACAATTTAAAGCAACAACACAATGTAAACATTATAAAAGTATATAAAATATGCAGAAATAAACCTAAAAGTGGCTGACTAAGTAGCAAATAAACATTTGCTATCTTACAATTTATACAAGGGAATGTTTAAAAAATCTTACATGTATACAATTTCAAGTGTAGGATAAAATTAAAACAGCATTGAAATTTTAACTTTACAACAAAGGATGGTCATGATTTATTTCCTGCATAGCTGTCACCTTTTATTTTAGATAGCACTTTACACTAATCAATGCCGACCAAAACACTGAGTATGTCAATGCATCTTATACTAAACTTTTGACCCAAAGTATTTGTAGAATTTTAAAGGGGGAGTGGTAGTTCAGGATAATTTAATGTAAGGTGAATATCTCGAGTATGTCGTATTATTGCTTACATGGCACATATGTAATTAAAGTAAAACATTACAAAATAAGGAGATCGGTGTTTGCGTTACGATAACTCATGTTTCATAATCAAATGTATTGTAATGCTAAATTTGTTTGTTTTTTTATTGTTTCCAAAAGTAAAAAAAAAAGCATGCACTTAATGCAATGTTACTTTAATATATTGTATCGGGTTCAAAATAATTTTTATAGTATGTCCCTCAACCGGCCGCTATTATTAGATTGCACGTGAAATTTGAGATACCAACAGCAACAATTGTAGTGCCAGAGCTTTATTGTTATTGGGTTCATCATCACGTGGTCATCACGTGTTCATTAGGCTACGTAAACAATTATCATCACTTTAATTGTATTGTTGTGTTTCAGATAAACTGAAATATAAATGTAGTGTAACTATCTTTCATGTTTAATTGTACATGTGCCAATGTAAGCGTCCCAATAACATGTCTTCTGTTTTATTTTCGGAGTGCAGTTGTCTTCACGGCTCACTAGTTAATCGTCCATCAAACGTAAATGTATGTTGGCCAATCACTAATTAAATGAGGTTAGTGGACGGGATCAGTCGGTTTATTTCTAATAAACACTTTAGTCTAACATGTATAGTTTTTTTTATACAATAGAAGATGTCTTAACATGTATCAGCCGCCATTTCCAACCACTTATCCCCATATATTATGTCCTACCTACCCAGTGTTGCATATTTATGTGAAGAAAGCATTTGTATTCAGACTAGAGACTAAATATTATCAGGAGCTAGTTGAGATGGCCGAAGTGTAAGAGAGAATATAAGATTAACTTTGTGTAAATACAGAAACACAATAATATATTTTGAAATGGACTTGTGTTTGATTTTAAACACTGTGCCTGTCTATATGCAATTTAAAAAATATGTCTACATTGTATGTATCATATCACTCATACCATTTCGTATGTGCATCGCAAGTAACACGTAATAATTTGGTTGTTACATGCATGTCAGGAACTTATCGATTTCAGGAGAACTAAACACAATCAACACAGCATTGAAAACGCCCAACTATCTTCATTAACTCATCTTCAGGCAATAATGTTATATGTATTATTTTAATATTGGGTGCTCTAAAATAAATATATATTATTTTGATTTGGTATTTTAAACGAGCATTTCACAATTACCATATTAACTTTTTCTAACAAAGAACGGGAGACAACTCAAAGACACAAAATCCGACTTCTAGATAAATAAACCAATCTAATTAAAAAACAATACATTCATTCGATGCATGATCCATTGATATTAATAAGTTTATTATTATGTATCTAAACATACTTTGTTGACGTTGAACAATGAATAAATGCTGTTCATACATTTAAAAAACTAACAGCTTCTACTTATTTCATGTAAATTTCAAGGATATGTAAATTAAAAAGATTTAAATACGATCACTTATTTCAATAATTTGGTAGCCAAATAATTGTTTTTGCTGATTTGTAAGTGATGTGAATACATCTGCTCTAAACTATAAATATTATGAGCGAAAAGATTAATCCGAGGCTGTTTAAATTTTAACATAATGAAGTAAATGAGAAATAAAATGTGTCTTCAAACTCAGTTGAAAAGAACAGAGATAAGATGTAACTAAGTTGGTGCTTACCGAAAGATGGTTTTTTACATAAGTCAAGCTATTTAAATAGATGGAGGCGGGGGGGGGGGGGGGTTATCCATCGTTATCAGGTGACTACCTGAATATTGACCCGTGCTTAAACACGACAATACTATTAAAAAAGACGCAGCTGTTTACTCGACTACACAATGTATCTATATAATGCCATATCAAATAATCGTGTACAACATTCCACGATATTCACAATTCAAGATATCTGAAAGCTAAATCACATCCAACACACGCTATACCGAACTCACAGACATGTCCAATCAGGATATACAAAACTTTCATTATACACAATTAAATATGTAATACACAGTGGCGTAGCGAGGTCGGGTGTCACCCGGTGCGGCACTTAATGGTGTCACCCCCCAGAGGTGTAGCGACCCTTCCCGAGGACAAACTTTCAGATTTTCGATTTGCATCCCCCCCCCCCCATTAAACTCTCGATTTTCACCCCCCCCCCCCGCCTTCAAGTTTTCGATTTGCACCCCCCTCAAACTTTCGATTTGCACCCCCCCTCAAGTTTTTTTGCCTTGGTGTCACCCCCCTAAATGGTGTCACCCGGTGCGGTCCGCACCCCCCGCCCCACCCTCGCTACGCCCCTGGTAATACATCAAACACACGATATACACAAAGCACATGCTAAAATCCGAATATATCAAACTTACCATTATACAAAAGTCACGATTTAACAAACTCAGAATAGTCCCAACGTATGATATATCCACTACATGTATATAAATACAACTAACGATATATGGGGTTAAAAAAAAATACATTAAACCTAATACACATACAATTGAGATTATAATATTTTATTCATTAAAAGTGTGCTAGTTTTTACTTATAAATCTATATTCTACGAAATTAACCCGCATGTCACTAATGGTAGCCACTATGTCATCAATAATAAAACCACAGGTCACCAATTGCAGCCCATAGGTAACTAATTATAGCCCACGTGTCATCAATTGTAGTCCACAGGTCACCACCATTAGCCCACGTGTCTCTAACAGTAACCATCGTGTGTCTTAAAATTGCCAATGTATCACCCCACAATATATTTCACTATCGTCTCTAGAGAAAAAATCTCCTGACGCCCTCTTTTTACATGTACCCAACTCCAACATGTGAGATGAATAGTTAATGTAGAAGTAAGTAGAAGTCTAAAAAGCCCTAACCTAACTACGTATGCGATATGTATGGTTTATGTAGTAGAATATCATGTGATGGTAAACGCTCTAATTTATATACAAGAGATGTGCAACCAATCGAGAGATTGTGATCGGTGTAGTAAATTACACAGGTAGTTTAACAAATGTGATGATACAGAAATGCAAGTTATTTCTGAATAAAAATAGCTTTGTCTTAATAGATTTACAGACAAAATTATATGAGTTTTGCATTCAAGTTATATTGACAGAAACATTTGAATAACTTAGTATTTAAATAACGTAGGGTAATTTTAAAAAAAAAATATGAGTGTGTAAGTACACATCATTGTAATATTTTCCTACCTCATGCACTTTAAATAACAAGAATAGCATTTTAGCTGCACCAAATACCCAGTGTAGTGGTTAACAGTAGTTTATGTATGCTGTCTCGTAAACAATAATCAATATTGAGTAGATTTAGTATTTACTAGGATGATGAAATTTCATATATACGTATTTCATCAAAAGCGTAGATCCGTATCAACTTTTGAGCGATTTCCGATAACCGGAAGAGATACTTTTTCTACTTTGATTTTTTCAAAAGCCTATAACTTGAGTACTATTTTAGATAGATAAATAAAATTGCACATGTAAGTAAATGATCTAATTCTCTACCATCTATTAAATTTAGAGTAATTTACGTTTACTGAAAGTAGTAATTTACGCCATTTCCAATTTCTCAAAAAACGCATGTAAATTTATAAAGTACTAATAATATTGCGCACTATTGTGCACATCTTTATTTGGCGTTCACTTGGTGTGCAATTCTTTTTTCCGCGATATGTTATTCTATTTTTAAAAGTTTAAGTATTTTAAAATGGATTAAAAATCGTGTCTATATCCCGAGATCCCATCCCCTGTTGTTTTAATAAGAATATTCGAGAAAGTTTAGGGGAGATCACTCCCGGTTTATTTAAAAATATTTTAATCATTGTGGGTAGGTGCCGGTAAAAAAAAAAATATACTCGTTATAAAACAATTATTTCTTTACAACTTATTAAAGATAGGCCTACATCTGCATGTGCATTTTCACTATAAAAAGGTGGTGAAAAAAATCCTGGTAACTATGACAACTGCGGTCATCTTGAAAAATTAACCCCTTCGTAGGCTTTCCAACCATTTATCAAATATTATATTTTAAGCCCAATAAACAATGAATTCACAATCATCTTCCATATTTCGGGGTACTCAGCTTAATTTTTTTTTCTATTGTCCATTGTGCATAACTCCTGCGTTTTTCTTCCTTTGATTTATCAACTTCTGGTAGGTCTATAAATGTGGGTTAAATTAGGGTCAGTCTGGGATTTCCGAAGAAATGTTATAACAGATGTTTTAAAATTTTTATCGCACCGTTCAAACAGGAAAAAAATGTCAATGATGGCTACACGAATAGGGTTCTATCAGTTGTGAAGTTTTAAAAATAATTCTACATGCAGAGGTAAACATACAACATCAATCAATCAGACTTCATGAAATGTCTTCTAAATGTGTAACACATATCGCAACTGTGTTTAAACCATAATGGCATAGCCATTTTATATAGAAAGCAAGGACACATATTAAGGTTTTTATCATTTTTCAATTAATAATAGAATATGTTAAAGATTGTATGTTTTTAGAAACTAAACATTGTGTCTCTTGTATTTGAATTATTTCCAATGCCTTAAATGAACTAAAATAGAACATATCTGACCATATAAAATATGTATCTGCTACTTTGGGAGCGGGTCAGATGTAGCTCAATATAAAGTTGTGTGTGAGTTCAATATGGAAGACAATATGTTGATACAATCCTCAATAAAGCATTCACTACATTGGTCTGAGTAGTCGAGTGATTGATTGCCCCATTTGAATTCTCGGCCTTTTGACTAAGATCAAAGTGTTCTATATGTCACGGGTTCTGTACGGATGTCTTAGCTGTGGCCGCAGTTTTTTCTAACGTTAGTCAGGTACCCATCTGAAATCTTTGGACTTAAGGGCGTCCTACATATATGACATAATGTTTGGTTTACTTAGTTGTTAGTTCTGCTATCTTAAAGAAAAACTGAGTAGCCTATATGTATGTAAACAGAAGAGAGCTAAAATTTACCAGAATTGCCCGTATAACGGGTACCGATAACTAGTGAATAATAAACGAGAAATTGTATCAAAAGAAATAAATCGGGAGTGATCTCCCGTAAACTTTCTCGAATATTCTAATATGAAACTACGAGGGATGGCAACTCAGGACATAGACAATATATGTATTCCAATTTTGATTTACTTAAACTTTTTTATAATAGAACTAGCCATCGGTACCCGTTACACGGGCAATTCTGGTGAATTGATATGTCGGCATGTATAGACGATCCATTATATATATGCTACTCCTTTGTACGCTAAAATTGAAATGCATACAGCTCAACACATTATGGGTTCTACTTTTAATAGTAAAGCATAACAATACACATCGCCAAAAAATAGGATAGCAATGTACATTATTATTGGTAATTTGAAGTTTTCTGTTCTCAATATCAATTTTCTTTTAAAAGAATAGATACTACACCAAAGGAGCAATACAACGTAGATGGAACGATAGCCTCGAATGTTTTTCAAATAAGTAAAAAATAAAGCTGTTGTTCTATTTTTGTTAAATATGGCAGGTATTATGTTGATACACTCATGAATCAAGTTATTGAAACTGTCATTTAAATTAGTGGTCGGGGTAGTCGTGTTACTTATTGCACCGATTCTCTTCTCGACATTTTGACTAAGATCAAAGTGTATTATCTTCCATGGATTATGTACTGAGCCAGGTAACCCTACTGAATTGAGTGGACTAATTGCCCCGTTCATTTTCTTTTAAATAAATGTATTATAATTAATCATCAGTTATTTTGGATAAAATAGATCATAAATAATTACATATAGAACAACTTATGATAAAATATATCCAATTAACAACACATTGCTACCAATGTAACGGCAACACCAAAGACAAATATATACTATGTACACGTGTTTTTGTTTAGTTTAAACTATGAATTATATTTTCTTTTTTTTCTTTTTAAATAAGTACTGATATATTAAGAGAAAATAAAATGTAGGTCGCAATTAAAAAATGTAATACGTATATACGTATATATTAATTATACTCCCCATGCTCTAGTTGTGATTGCTATTGTATAAGGTTGGCACAGAAAATAACGTAGGCCCTACGCGTTATCTGCCCTGAAATATTACGGTACAGTAAACTGTAATTACTTGTTTAATACTTATTTGTATTGTTTTAATTAAACCCATGTCTGAACTAATGTGTATGTAACAGTATAATACACATTTAAAATCCCAATATTAAACAGCTGGTGGGTTACCAGCATTGATGTATTTCTTCAAAAGGAAATTTAACATTTTAACAAGACATGCATTTTTAAAATAACAAATAGGTTTTGGTTATGCCAAAAAATATAGTCTTGATGCTTTGACAATAAGTTGCTTATAGATACGGGTTATCCTGCTACTGGCGATTTGAACACATGGGCTTTGACTATAAGTGTTTGTAGGTAACGATGTTATTTTTTTTTTACCACATTGTCTTTGCTAAGATGTGGTTTGTCCACACATGTGTTTTATACATATAGGATATTTGAATTCACATGTTTTACTCATATGCAATTATTCCACATATATTTAAATAATCTAAAAAAAAATTAATTGAAGAGTTACAATTTATAACACTTTAATTAACATATAATTTTCCGATTAGGTCCGATTCTTTTTTCTCAAAATAAAGCACATGGGCCAACACACACACAAACACGAATAGGTGCTTCATATCATTATCTCCATAAATCAGTTAAAATATAATAATAAGCACAACTTTCATTTTAATCAAGTTGTATTAACAACACTCATACACATTCAAAATGTCTAACCTAATTAGTTTTTTGTTCATATCGATTTAAACCATTAATAAAATTAAAAAAAAAAAACGAATAAAGTAAGGTTATCTTAAGTTACTTTTAAAGACACCCGAAGTATTCTGTATATCTAAATTCCCATGGACAAACAAAATGGCTTTTTTACACATTCTACAGTGAGTGACCCGTACTATAATTGTGGTGACCCGTGGGTTACTGCTGGTTACCCGAGGGCTTTTGCTGGCGACCCGTGTGATCTACTGTGAGTGAATATTTCAATGTGATAACTGATCTAAGTTGTCTCAATAAAACAATAAATAACACGAGGGGAAACAATGAATTCAATTACCTTATTAAATTTCTTCTAAGCCGACACAAATGTAAACTCACTAAGTAATAAATAAAACAGTTGAGTTGTCGTTTTATTGCTAGATATGTTTAAAATACGATTTGGTGTAAGGTGATTATCTTGAGTATGTCGTGTGATTGATTACATGGCAAATGTGTAATTAAAGTCAAACGTTATAAAATCAGGAGATCAGTGTTTACGTAACGACAACTCACGTTTAATAGTACATGCTATTTTCATGCTAATTTGTTTTTATTGTTTCCAAAAGCAAAAGTGTAACAGCATGCACATTAATGCAATGTTGCTCTAATTTATTGTATCGGTTTAAAAAAAAAATGTGTATATTATGTCCTTCATCCGGCCGCCATATTAAGTGTATACAAACTTTAAAAAAATACCAAAAAAAAAATAATTTTCTTTAGATACACTAACTGCAACAATTGTGGTACCATATCTTTACTGTTATTGAGTTCATCATTACGTGGTCATCACATGGTCATTAGGCTAATTAAACAATTATCAACACTTTAACAACAATTCATTAAGTGGGACTTTTTTTTTTTTAAATCAATGGGAAGTCTTTTCAAAACAATTGATTTTGTTCTAAAATTGTTATGTCCCCGTGCATAAGGAGACTTGAATTTAAGTGAGATAAAACGAGAACGTACAAGTCATATTGTTCGTATTTTCAGGATCGTTAAACTGATCTAACAGGAACATTAATTTGAAGGTAGCAAGAGGAACTGGCAGGGGGGGGGGGTAAAGGTTTTGTCCAGGGGACGGCAACCTTTTGAGATGGAGGAGCGAAAAGTTACAATTTTAAAAATTTCTCAGGTTTTAAAGAGCCACTAGCATTTTTTTTTATTTCAATATTTATTGTTTCGTTAGGATTACTAAATAAATTTGACTTGTTATTTAAAATAAATAGCTTTATATGTGAAATAATATTTATTCAAATAAAAACATAACGCTTGTTTCGCCAGAATAATAAAATTAGAAATACATTTTAAAAAAAAATAAAGGAATCTCCCTATACGCTTTAGAAGCAGCTAACTTTTTTTTTTCTTTACGGACATCACCGACTCATGAGGTGTCTCCCATTAGCCAAGCAGGCCTCAGCACGGCTATATCCAACTAACTGGCTTGGGTATATGTTTGATTACCGTGTATCCGTCGCTTCTGTCCTTCGGTTCTCACAAGGCTTCTTATTTTCCCCACCACTGGACACAGGGTAGGGTCGTACCCCACCGTCCAGTACACGGCTTAACCGTAGGAAGCTTATAACTAAAAAGCTACGTCACTCACGTCAATGTAATGATTACTAACGGAAAGGGAAATGCATTCTGAATAAAAATAACATTCCCCATTTAACGATATTCGAAAAAGTCGGCACTTGAATTGTTGTCACGTGTCTGTCCCCAGCACGAATGTGGGGCTGGGCCTGGTGCCCAAGCTGCTGTCCGTATACTTTCTATTGCACATGTTCTCACTGTTCTCTGATGAGTTTTTTCTTCGGTTTAAGATTGTGTTTCTTTACAGTATAATTTTTATTATGGGTGATGAAAATGAAATAATATAAATATTGATATTTGTGAAAGGAGCTGAGGAGCCGCATTTTGACATCAAAGGAGCCGCATGCAGCTCGCGAGCCGCAGGTTGCCGACCCCCGGTTACGTCGATAGTAAAAGTTATTGTATAATTCTCAAGAGCAGGAATAAGTAATACTTAATTTAGACAACTTCATCTCAAGTGTTTAAAATACGTAACACACATCGTGAAAGTGTTAATATTTCACATACATATATATTTTTAAATACAAAACAAAGACAGTCTATAATTATTTTCAATAAAAATATTTAATTTAAAGTGTACATGTTTATACTTGTAAAAGAATATGTGTGTTTTGTTCTATTCGTTTCCAATATTAATATACTTGCTTTTTTTTAAATTTAATAGGTAATTACTTCCCCTACTAAAACTTTCAGAAGAAACAAACAATACAATATGCCTCTTACATTACTCAAAAAGACTAATATTAAAGTAAACGATTTTACTATAATCAGTGGCGTTGCGAGATCGGGTGTCACCCGGTGTGGCAGTTAATGGTGCCACCCCCCCCCCCCCCCCACAGGCGCAGCGACCCTTCCCGGGGACAAACTTTCATACTTTCGATTTGCTTTAAAACACTACCCCCCCCCTTTCCCCTAACCCCGACCCTACACCCCCCCCCCGTGAAAGCAGCCTCCTCTTAGTTATTTCTTAGTTACCTCCTGTAAGTTTAAAATCGAACTAAATTATCTACCCCTAATAGAAACCCGGCTCTACGGCTCTACGATTTGTAAACATTTAGCTTTGTAAACATTTAGCGTGACCACAGCTCACCAGACAATGTGGGGGTGGGATGGTGGTGGTAGTGATAGTGATAGAGAGAAAGAGAGGGGACAGCAAGGAGGCGCTTGCAGCTTGTTTTCTAACGGTTCCCAGAAGAGAATTATATATATAGATATTTTGCTATTTTTTTGCCTTGGTGTCACCCCCCTAAATGGTGTCACCCGGTGCGGTCCGCACCCCCCCCCCCTCGCTACGCCCCTGACTATAATCACAATTTTGTTTTGTAATTTGATGCTAGAAATGTTACTAACATTTAGACACATTTCATATAATCTAAATAGAAATTATGTAATTATGTAAGATATTTAATGGATATGTTGGGAGCGGGTCAGATGTGGTTCAATATAAAGTTGTGTGTGAGTTCAGTATGGCAGAGATTATGTTAATACAATCCTTAATCAGTTATTGAAACTGTCATTTAAAGCAGACAGCACGATGGTCGGAGTAGTCGAGTGATTGAATGCAGCATTTCGCTTCTCGGCCAAAGATCAAAGTGATCTATTTGTTATGGGTTCTGTACGGAGGTCTTAGCTGTGACTAAACAATGTATCTAAGTCATGTCATATCGAATCATCGTATAAAAATGCACGATATTCACATTTCAAGATATATGAAGTTTATAGCACATCCAACACACGATATACCCAACTGACGACATTTCTAAATCCGGATTTAAAAACTTGATCTGCAAAGTTTTGTAAACAAATAGTTATCGATCAATAAGTTACTGTACAGCCAATCAATATTTGTCTTACGAAAGTGAAACATCCGGTTATAACTTAGGCTTGATGAAAATAAATAGAAATGTAGCCTTGAACTCAACAAATTATTTTCAAGTCCTCTGCATTTGCAACTTTTATAGCATTTATTCTAAAAATATAAAATTTCTAAATTAATTTTAGGCTTAAGTTTTTTTATTTTTATTTTAGTGTTCGTCAATAAATGTAGATACATTTTAGTGAAATAAAACATTAATGTAACCCAATCTAGTAAATGAGAAGTAACAAGTAAACTGTAATTGTTTTGTTACGAAAACGATACATACATTTTTTTTCTTTAAATTACACTCCTAGATACAATGTAAATAATCCTATATTAAAATGTAATATTAACAACAATGTAATAATTGTATTTAAGTTGTATTAACTTTGAGTTGTGAGCGGGCTATGCACGTGCTTAATATAAAATGTGTTTGAAGTTAAACAGACAAAACGTGACAAAGTAGCCGAGAGGTTGATTGCCTTAGTCAAATATTAAAGTGTGGTATGGTTGTATGGCTTCTGTTTACAATATACCCAAACGCGCTACAAGCCATTGCGCAGATTGTTTGTTAAATGGTTTTACAAAGACACATACAAATTCTCGTTGCAATTCCATGTTAAAAACAAATATATCATAACTGCACGACCAAAGACCACTGGTCAAACCAATGCAACCAACGACAAGTAAACACACATCAACAGACAACCTGAGACTCAGTCCGATCAGGTACGTGTAAACTGTACCTACGGCAATGTATCGATACCTTGCTGTCATCCTATTGATTGATTTATGTTTATTTAAATCCCGAATGTATTCATGTCCCAGCTCTAATGTTATCTTAAAATGCCAAACATATTTAAGGGGTGTAGCAAGATTATCTCTTTAGATGTTGTGGCAAGCACAACCACTCAAACGACTGTCAGGTTTCCATAAAGAAGTAGCTGTTGTTTTTGTTACTGTAAACAGTCCACCCAGTTCCATGTTTAAATAGACCACATGATTACACGGATTATGAGATAATCTCATTAGATCGTTAACGAAGTGTGAGTACATTGTCTATCAATTCATCAGATCATCGATTTAGTTTAATAAATGATCACAGCCCGTTGACTTGTTCCACTATATATAATTTTATGAGTGTCCCCCCCCCCCCCCCGGAAATTGTTGTGCGCCATTTCCGAAAATTAAAAGCGCCGCCCGCCCCCCATGGAGAAGCCCAGCTGCTGTCAGCTGTCTATATACGCTCTACTCCACCTATTCTTATTGTTTTTTATTTTGTTTTAACAGTATACTATTTTTTAAGTTTTCACAAAACATAATATACTTTTTTATGGAACTGGGGAGCCGCATATTGATATAAAAAAAGCCGCATGCACCTTAATAAATTTCATTTTCTCGCATTTGACAGGTCCTTACAACCAATCAGTTATTTCAAGTAGTTCCTCTTTTGATATTTGTACATATCAAACTTAGAGTCACCACGTATTTGCCATTACAATTACCGTAACACGTATATGTAAATGTTATTATTTAAACCTCTGAATGTTTCTACAGACTAATGCACTCACACACGTGTTGGCATTTGCTTTACTGAAAAAAAAAATTAAAAAAATAAATAAATAAATAAATAAAAAACCTTTACATCCGACAAAACCGCGCTTCTTTTCTTCTTTTAACCTCATTAAAAATAATATCATTTTACAACAGAGCTATGAAAACTTAAATGATCGCATATAACATTAATTCGTAAACCCTAGGCTGACTCTAAAAATAAATACATTTAAAAAATACTAAGACACGCATAATCAATTATTATACCAATTAATAGTTGCAAACTGTAATAAACAGAAGAAGGTATTAATAAGTTTATTTTATTTTAATTGTAACTCATAGTAATAGTAGATTATACTTTTTTTTTTTAATAAAAGAATGTTATGAATGATTACACTGATTTTGGAGCATTTAAAAAAAAATAATAATGTTTTGTTCTTTTAGATTAAAAAAAAAATCAATAATTATGTTAAGCAACTAAACAAAGTCAAGCATTTTGTGCTATCTATTTACTGAAACAAAATGCGTGGGGTATTGATGTGTTCTTATTGAAGTAACTAAGTTTTCTAATCTTACTAATTTTAAACAAAACACACTCTTGAGTTCACACGTTGATTAAACAAATGTAAGTTTATTGTCTATGTATAGTGAACATGATGGATCACATATAGATAGTTTGTACCCGCCAGTGGCGTAGCCAGGATCGTCTCAAGGGGGGGGTTCCAATTTTTACCCGGGGACAAACTTTCGATTTGTACCCCCCTCAAACTTTCGATTTGCACCTCCCCCTCAAACTTTCGATTTGCACCCCCCCTCAAACTTTCGATTTGCACCCCCCCCTCAAACTTTCGATTTGCACCCCCCCCCCCCTCAAACTTTCGATTTGCAGCCCCCCCCCCCTCAAACTTTCGATTTGCACCCCCCCCTCATACTTTTTATATATACCGAGGGGTCTATGGGGGGGGGGTTATAACCCCCCTAACCCCCCCTGCCTACGCCACTGGTACCCGCTGTGTAATATGTTTACACATGTATATCTGTTAGGGTGTCATAATATGTATACATATGTACAACTATGTTAGGATGGCATGTGTGTTTATGTGTACGGCCTGCACACATTTTAAATTTGTGTGTTACAGTATAACATGCGTACATATGTACAACCTACCAAAGAATGAAATTAAAATAGAAGACTTTACATCGAGATATGTTTACACTGATAGAGACAGTTGAATAAAAGAATTTACATTGAGACATGTTCACCCTGGCAGAGATAGTTGACTAGAAGACTTTACATTGTGAAATAGTCACTCTGTTGCCGTTTCCAATTAATGAAATCATCACTTAGGTTGACTTTAACATAAGCGATTAAACCAATAGTAAACCCATTTTTTAAAAATCTGGGGTGGAGATAAGCAACTTCTACTTTTTTGTTAAGATACTTGCTTCCTCCTCCATTAAAATGATATCACACACCTCAATTGACCAAACCCTACCCTCAAATAACATTACACAACCGTTTAATTTGTTTGCGTTAATGTTTTTTCTTGGTAGCGTAGGTCAACTAGACATTGGTCAAGTAGAACCAAAATAATGCAGTGAAGAACTGACCAATTACGTTATATGAGATCCTTTAAGTTTTCATAGCACTGTTGTAAAATGATATTTTTTAATGAGACTAAAAGATGCGCGATTTTGTGGAATGTAAAGGTGTTTTTTTTTTATGTTTTTTTTTTTTTTTCAGTAAAGCAAATGCCAACATATGTGTGAGTGCATTGGTCTGTAGAACCATTCAGAGGTTTAAATAACAACATTTACTTACAAGTGTTACGGTAATGATAATGGCAAATATGTGGTGAAACTGGGTTTTTACATGTAGAAATATCAATAGGGTAACTATTTGAAATAACTGAATGGTTGTAAGGGCCTGACAAATGCGAAGAAAAGAAATTCATTAAAGTTTCAGAGAGAAGAGTCTGCAACGTTTTTTAAACCGAATTCACCGCACTTGTTCTATTTGATTAATACACATCGAAACCGCGTTTATTTTTTACATACACATGTATTTTAAATACAAATCAAATATTATTCTACATTATTTTATCACTTTTAAAAATAATTAATAATAAAAATTGTTTTAATTAATAAAATCCAGTCAGTTTTTATTACAATGTTTCCATTTTATTGAATGAACGTGGATTGTCAATTTAACACCTAATTATTTCCCTTATAAATTAAAAAAAAAAAGATTGAATGCTGTTGGTACATACTTGTACATACTTGTTTGCCTTGGTAGCACTAAAACAAAACCAATATGTACACCACAGTGAACTAATCTTATAGACACATATACAATGAACTAAAATAGAAAATATGTAATCGTGTAAGATTCGTAGGTGTTACGTTAAAGCGGGTCAGATGTAGCTACATATAAAGTTGTTTGTGAGTTCAATATGGCAGACATCATGTTGATACAATCCTTCATCAAGTTATTGAAACTGTAATTTAAAGCAGATACCACAATGGTCGGAGTACTCGGCATTCTGACTAAGATCAAAATGTAGTGTTAGTTATTTGTATTGCACGGAGGTCTTACCCTTGGCCGCAGTTTTTTTTTTTCTAAACTATGGCAGGTACCCGTCTGAGCTGGGTGAACTTAAGAACGTCATACAGATTTGAACCCGGGATGAGCGATTGTGGAATATAATGATCTAAATACATCTGCTATATAAACCATGTGTTACTGACGAAAATGTTAGGTGTATGGAAAGCAATCATTTGCTTTGTTCTTTATTTTCTTCCAATGATTTGTAATTCGTCGTAAACATATTTAAATGCTTCAGCTAAGATTTCTGTCTCGTTCTATACTGCTAATATTTAATTACGTTTCTTTTTAAGACATGCAAGATTGTCATACGTATGTGTACAGAAGCATTATTATGTGAAATAGTTAACCCTTTCAGGACCAATGGACACCGGTGTCCCGCATTTTCAAATCATCACCAAATGAAATTGGAATAACATAGAGTTGTTGAATTTGCTTTAAAACATTTATTACATGATAGACTTAAAATAAATAAAGTTGCTTTCAGTATATATGAGATAGTTTTGTTGTCATATTTATGGGAACTTTTGCATTTTTAGACCACTCGCAAAGCTACAGTTTACATTTTTATATAAACAATACTAACTGTAACAGAAAGAAATTACTGGCGGTTTTTCAAAGGTTTACTATTTAGGTATTATATTTACATTTGTTGTTCCTAATAGCTTTGCTTGTTTTTTTTAAAAAGTAATTTTGTTTGCTTGGGACATATATGTCCCTACGGTCCGGAAGGGAGCTAACTTTTTTTACAATGTTGCTAAGCATGAGTTTTGGCATTAGAATACAAATAGTTGCAAAGCTTTTATTTACTATAACTGAACAAAATGCTGTGCAAATACTGTTTATTTACAATAAAGACTATGAAAACAACTTGATTCTTTATGAAAAAGATGTGAATTTTCTGTTGAAATGAGCCGACAAAGTAAGTGTAGAAGCTATAATCGAACGACTTGTTCAAGTCCAAGAGCTGATTGTCTCTACTACGATAAGGTCTACACCTTATTCTAGTCATTCTGTTTTGCATACATTGCATACTTCGTCAATGTCACATGCTATAGTGACTAATATTCCATCAAAACTGCATGGTCCGCGCAGCATTTGTGAACATGCCGCGCTGTCATTTCGTAAAATACATGTTACCTTGTCTGAGATTTTTAGAACACCGCGCACAAAAAATATACGATGTACACTTGAGTTTTCCCCTGAGAGGGAGCGTTAATAGTTACAATTACCCCTCCGACATCCCCCACCCGATATTACCACCTCCGAGCAATTGCCCCTCGTCCAGTTATGGATAAGTTAGGACTAGGGTAAGGTTGGGGTTAGGGCTAGTTTTAGGGTTAAATGTAGATTTAGAGAAGGAGTTATGGGTTTTGTTAGGGTTAGCTATAGGCTTGGAGTTTGGGGTTAAGATCAGGGGTCTTCAGCATCGGTGGTGGGGGGGGGGGGAAGGGGGAATTGGACGGGGTGGTAATGTCCTAGACCGAAGCTGCCACATATCATTATCCTCAATAGAACTAGACGCCCAAAACATGAACAACCAAACGTTTTTGTGATAATTGAACATGGAGAATGGAGCAAGATATTGTTTTCAACTAGAGGCTTCTGAAAACACAGTTTCCAATAAAAGTTATTGACTATGGTTATAGGAAATTGACAATAGATGTTGATTGAAATGAACATTCTAATGATTTTAGGCAATTAAATCCATGTTTCATACATTGATAATTTGTTGGCGAGATAATGATTTGGAGTCAAAAAGCCATTTATAGCTATATTTGACAAGAATTCAACGCTGGCTACAATGCAAAACCAAGATTGAATATAGGCAAATGATAGCAAGAGCTCACATTTAGAGATTACATCAAAGAGATATCACCTCAAGACCTGTTCGTAGAGGCAAGAATTTCACTTCAACCCCACCAGAGGTTGATAAATCAAAGAAAGAAAAACTTAGGAGTTATGCACAATGTGCAACAGAAAAGATTGAGAACAGTGCGGACAATATGTATTATATCTACCATGTTCGTGTATGTTATATAACATCACGTAAGCGCTTCCATAAGCTCCATTCATAGATGACTATACTCTCATAAAGGACATAAATGTGTTCTCAATACTGATATTTTCAATTTCTTATGTACCAGAACAACTAACACAAGTTAGATCACTTTTAGAATAAACATATTGACATAACTCACAACATAACCTATTTTCGATAACTTTCCTTTGAGGACCGTAGGGACACATATGTCCCATGCTGTATCTCAAAAACTATTTAAGATATCGGAAAACCGTTAACATTTTTGAAATCTACGTGTCATTTTACTACTAAATATGTGCACAGATATTTGAAATTATGCCTGTAATCCTTGTGGTCCTGAAGGGGATAATATGAATGATTCATTTTGTATACATAAGAATAAAATTTCAGATATATTAAAATTAATGTAAAACCCTCCTTGCACCCTTTTTTCAATCTTTTTTTTTTCTTTTTGAAATCATTTGACCCTTTTTGCGCTCTGTCAAAAGTCTGTTATAAGCTAACTAGCCATCGTTACCCGTTAGACGGGCAATTTTGGTGACTTTTAGCTCTCTTCTCTTTACAAAAAGACTACCCGGTTTTTCTTTTATATATTTATCTACGGGTAGCGGCATTTAAAACTGTCCGGAGTAGGGTGTGGGGGATGTGTGTGCGTGTGGGTGTGGTGGAGTTGGGGGTAGCGGATACTGGTTTTCATATACATTTTTTTATGAATTACTTTGTTCAATTTTGTTCGGAGGTGAAAGAGGATGAAACGGTAGACAAGCCTAAAGTAACTATATGTATCTACTTACATTATACCATTTTCTAATCATTTTCTGGTTGATAGTATTTTGTTCTATCTCAAAAGGGAAAAATAATTATTTCGGGCTTCTATTGCTACATAAAGTCATACAAATAACTTTAATGCTCATTGTTTAATGCCCTTTAACGATTTATCAAAAAATAAATGCGTTAAAATATTGTTAATATGTAAATCAAACCTCGTGAAACTTCAGATTAGTTTTTCTCAAAACTACATTTAGGGAGATAGAACAAGATAATAATGGGGGGACGTAAATAACTGTATTGTGTTATTAATGGCTTCAAAATTAAACACATATTTTACAAACACATATTTACCAAGCCAATGATATATTTATCTTAAACGTTTACTAAAGATTCTGCCATTTTTTGCAGGCCTAAATCACCTAAGATGTTTTATATAGACAAAGATAAATTCTTAAATATCATATTTTAATACACGGTCAGGGTGGCTCAAAATTGAGTTATCTATTTCAACTTTACTGACATATGTCCTGACAAGATCATATAGGTCTCAAGACAACAACATTCAAATAAATAGACATAATCACGAATGGCGTGTGAGTGTTCATAGGTAGTGTTATGGGTATATAATGGAGATATTTGAAGGTTTATTTCATACGTATGGGAGGAAAATACAAATGTATTGTGTTTCGCGGTATTTCCGAAGTTTTTACTCTTAGGGTCGGCGTGGTAGAGTCGGTAAAGCACATGGTTACTAAACCAAAAAGCCCCGAGTACGAACCCTCGGGCAGTTTAGGCTCGTTAGCTGGGGACAGAATCTTTTCTAGGAGAAACAACTCCAAAATCAAACAACTGCTGCCTTGTAGTGTGTTCTTGGTTGGAAAAAGGCTATGGAAACAAATCCAAAAAGAAAAGCAGGCTGAAATCGGAGTCAATGGCCTCAATGGCGCATAACCAGTTGACACGTAATCCTTAATTGTGATGGAAGCATGGTCGAGTTGGCAAAAGCTCATGGTTGATAAATTCGAAAAAAGTCTCGAGTTCAAATCCTCTGTCAGATAAGGCTCGATCCCTCCCAACACTAATAATTAAGAACGAAGAAGAAGAAGAAAGAAGATTAATATGAGGCTGTTAATTTCTGGCATAAGTGAATATGAAATAGAATGTGTCTTCTAACTCAGTTGAAAGGAACCGAGTTAGTTTAATGAAGTTAATAGTAACCGAAAATCGTTTATTTTTACATAAGTCAAGCTACGTGTATGGATGGTGGGGGGATGGGGGGCAGGGGGGGGTAGTTATATACGGTCATCGGGTGACTGCCTGTTGTGTGATGCGAAATTTGACCCGTGCTTAAACACGACAAGTTAAAAGACTCAGCTGTTTACTCGACTACACAATGTATCCATGTCATGTCAAATTGAATCAACATATTAAAAAAAATGCACGATATTCACAATTCAGGATATATGAAGCATATATCACATCCAACACACGATATACCCAACTCACGACATGTCCAAATCCGGATATACCAAACTTATATTATACAAAACTCACGATTTAACAAACTCGGAATATTCCCAAATTATGAAATACCTACTAAAGTATACCTAAAAACGATGTAAGGGGTTTTGGAAATTATATTGTAAACTTGATACACACAATCAAAATTAAGACTAGAATATTCCATTCGTTAAAGTTGTGCTATATTTTTTTTTTTTTTTTTACATTTGAATCTATAATCTACGAACAAAAAAGACGATATTAACCCACATGTCACCAATTGCAATTCACAGGTCACCAATTGTAGTTCAAAGATCACCAATTGTAGCCAATATGTCACTATCATTAGCCCTCATGTCTCCAACAGTTGGATATGTGTAAAAAAAACAACATATTGCACTATCGTCTCCATAAAGAAAAAAAAAAAAACTTCTGTCGCCCTCTCTACCCGTACCCAACTCCTGCATATGAATAGTTAAAGTAGAAGTAAGACATGTTTGTGTTGTGTTTTCTTCTGTATTTGTGTATGCGTTTGCGTTTAGTTTTGTTCTGTTCACATTTTAAAAAGATTCACCGAGGCGGAGCACGGGTATGCAGCTTGTCTTTAATTAATTGCGTTAGCTGACACGTTTGTGTCTCTCTTAATTTAACTTGATAAAAGCCAGAATAGCTAGACTTACTAGTGATGTGCTATTGTAATTGTGGTAACTGAACCTACTTAACATACAGCTGACGGATTTTGTTCACATAGATGTCCGCAAAAAAAGCCTATCAGTCTGGATTGTATAACCATATTAATTTTAGTTACAGTCAGGATGGTATAACCATATTAATTTTGGTAACAGTCAGGATTGTATAACCACATTAAAATTAGTAACAATCATGATTTTATAACCATATTAATTTTAGTAACAGTCAGGATTATATAACCGTATTAATTTTAGTAACAGTCAGAAATGTATAACCATGTTAATTTTAGTAACAGTCAGGATTGTATAACCATGTTAATTTTAGTAACAGTCAGGATTGTATAACCATATTAATTTTAGTAACAGTCAGGATTGTGTAACCATATTAATTTTAGTAACAGTCAGGATTGTATAACACTATTAATTTTAGTAACAGTCAGGATTGTAAAACCATATTAATTTTAGTAACAGTCAGGATTGTATAACCATATTAATTTTAGTAACAGTCAGGATTGTATAACCATATTAATTTCAGTAACAGTCAGGATGGTATAACCATATTAATTTTAGTAACAGTCAGGATTGTATAACCATATTAATTTTAGTAACAGTCAGGATTATATAACCATATTAATTTTAGTAACAGTCAGGATTGTATAACCATATTAATTTTAGTAACACCGCGCATGATTTTGAGAGTATTTGTTGGACCTCTCGAATACCTTTGAGACTATTCTCGCCTGAGTCCATTGATCCCGATCCATAATAGTTGTTAGATTAAGTTCCAGACACACATTTTATTTTAATAAAAAATAGTTATTAATCAAGAGTACCTAAACCACAGGTATCAATTTTGTTTAAACCGACTTGATCGTTTGTGCTTGAAAAAAGTAAGCAAACTCAATACAGTTTTCCTTTATTTGCAAATACACACATGTTCGAAAACGCAGCATGCATTCACTACAAATTTCAGATTTGTGTACAGCTTGTTATTTTGTAAATATGCGTATACTGTACATGCCCGATTTAATAGTTTGTTTAACCCGTGTTAGCAACTCTGACACGGGTATATGAAATAATCAACAGTTTATGCCGATGTTAACCATGTTACGTATGGTTATGTTTTATGAACATTACATATATTTTGAAGTAATAGATTGCTTGGTACTCAATAAAGTATTTAAGGCCAACAAAACGTACATAATAATTCGCTGGGAATACAGTAACAGTCAATATCAATAGTGGCGATGTTCTATCGGCTCACGTTTGAATCAAATAGCCAAATATTACATAAACAATGTAAACTATTATAAGTTTATATCAAACACATTTATGCTATACCCAGTCGATCATGAATCTACCCAGGGACTAAATACCACAATCTAACACATCCAACCTTCACATAGACACACTACCCCAGACAACGCAGTTTAATATATCATTGACATCTTGTTTACATGACGGTTGAATTAGAGGTACACCAGATTTACCCCCATATATTGACACACCGCATTCTATGCTGCTATTACGTGATCAGCAACAACACGATCTTAACGTAGCATCAACAACAAACTTGTTAAATCGATGTATGTTTTCCTAAACTTAGACAATTCAGCCTATTGTTTTTTCAGTCATTTAGAACAATTTATCTACATTAAATTTTCAGATATTTTGAACTCGAAAAACCTTGTAGTAAAAGAGATCATAACTAATTACGTATATAACAACCTATTATAAAAAACAATTAATTACACATTGCAACCAATGCAATGACAGCATCAAACATAAAAAAAAAATTGTTCGCAATTAAACAATTAATTATGTTGTTAAATAAGTTGTTTATATATATAAATAGTCTTATTATAGGCGCTTCGAACAGGGCGGTTTTGGCTACAAGTGGTTTCCAGGTAGCGATGCTTTTAAGTTGTTTTTTTTTACCACATGTGCTTTGCTCAGGTGTGGTTTGACTACACAGGTAGGGGTCGGGGTGGTCGAGTCGGTAAAAGCTCATGGTTGCTATACCGAAAACCCTCGGGCAGATGAGGCTCGTTAGCTGGGGACAGCCACTCTTCTAGAAGAGACAACTCCAAAATCAAGCAACTGTTGCCTTGTAGTTTGTTCTTGGTAGGACAAAGGCTATGGAAGCAAATCCAAAAAGAAAAGCAGCCTCGATGGCGCATAACCAGTTGACACGTAATCCTTAATTGTGATGGAAGCATGGTCAAGTCGGCAAAGCTCATGGTTGATAATTCGAAAAAAAAGTCTCGAGTTCAAACCCTCTGGTATATAAAACACTAAAAATTAAGAACGAAGAAGAAGAGGAAGTAGTAGACTACACAGGTGTTATATATATATATATATATATATATATACGTTTTCCCGAAAGACACCTGCCCGATTGCCGTTTGCCCGAAGGTCGATATCCCGAATGCGACAAATACCCGAATGGACACTTGCCCGATGCGTCAGATGCACCGATTCTCTTCTCAACCGTTGGACTAAGATCAAATTGTTCTATCTGTTATGGGTTATGTACGCAGTCAGGTAACCCATCTGAGCTGGGTGGACTTAAGGGCGTTCTAAAAACTTGACTACGGGACCCGAACTTAAGACATTCAGATGACCAATCGTTAGATATAAAGGTCTAAAATAGTTGTTGTATGTAAAATGTTGTGTTACTGACTGGATACTAGACTTTAGCGTTATGTATACTTACAATTTTAGAGTAAATGTATATACTCCCTGGATCATTGTCACGTAGTTGCATTGTTACTGCTTAGAGACACCAACGGCAAGAATTGTTGAACCAGATCTTTAGTGTTGTTGAGTTCGTCATCACTTGGTCATGTCGTAGTCATTAGGCTACGTAACCAATTATTACCACTTTAATTACAATTCAGTGGGACCTAGTGACAAATATACGCCATGTTGTTTTGTTGTTGTTTTTTTGTTTGTTATCAATGGGAATCCTGTTAAAACACTTGATTTCGTTCTAAAACTGTTATGTCTCCCTTTCTAAGAGACTTGAATTATGTTTAAGTGAGATAAAACGAGAACGTACAAGTCCTTTTGTGTGTATTTTCAGGATTAGTCTGGGATTTCCGAATAAATGTTGTATAAGTAATGATGAAGTATTCATGAAACAAATCTAAAAGGAACATTGATTCGGAGGTGCCAAAGGGAATTGGCGAGGCGGGGTGGGTGGGGGGTAGTGTTTATGTCGATAGTAAAAGTTTTATACAATTAACAAAAAAAAAAAAGGAAATAAGCTGTAATGCGTGGCAAAAAAAAGCAATTGTTATTTAGACTTCATCTCATGTCTTTAAAATAGGTTACACACATCGTCAAGGTGTTTATATTTCACTGACATAAATAATTTAAATATAAAACAAAGGCAGTCAATAATCAATTTTAATTACCTTTTTAATATTATAAATTGTTAATTATTATACATGTAAGAGCATATGCGAGTATTATTTGTTTTTCCTATTCATTTTATGTACTTGATTTGTTAATTAAATGCGTATTTACTTCCCCTGCTAAAAATTTCAGAACAATATTGGAAAAAAAAAAAAAAAAAAAAAAAACAATACAATATAACACTTACTTTGCTCAACGTGACTAATAGTAAAACTTTCAGAACGAGATTGAAAAAAAATACAATATAACTT
The DNA here is from genome assembly GCF_028476545.2 of Physella acuta. Taxonomy (NCBI): domain Eukaryota; kingdom Metazoa; phylum Mollusca; class Gastropoda; family Physidae; genus Physella; species Physella acuta. The sequence continues at coordinate 1,127,899 of NW_026731657.1, forward strand.
ACCTTACTATACTCATTATTTTGTTTTGTAATTCGATGCTAGAAATGTTACTAACATTTAGACACATAAAAAAAAAACTAAATTAAAAAAAAAACCAAATAGAAAATATGTATGTATGATATATAGTGGCTATGTAGAGAGCTGGTCAGATGTGGCTCAATCTAAAGTTGTGTGTGACTTCAATAAGGCAGAGATTATGTTAATACAATCATTAATCAGTTATTGAAACTGTCATTTAAAGCAGACAACACAATGGTCGGAGTAGTCGAGTGATTGAATGCAGCATTTCACTTCTCGGCCTTTTAACTAAAATTAAACAATAAAATGTCACATTTAGCTTAATATAAAGCTTCGTGTGAGTTCAATATGGCAGACAATATCTTGATACAATCCTTAATTCAGTTATTAGAACGGCCATTTAAAGCAGATACTACAATCGTCGAAGTAGTCCGACTCCAATGATCCGAACTTAAGTCTCTCTGATGGGGAATCGTGAGATATAAAGGTTCAAATATACATAATATATATGACATGGTTTTACTGACTGAAATGTTATATGTATCGAAAGCAATCATTTGGTTTCTTCTATATTTTCTTCCTATAATATCCAATTCTTCGTACACACATTTCAAGACTATAACCAAGACTTATCATACTGTCTGTATACTTTTTGTACTTCTACAAGTGTTACTATGTACTACTAATGTGTATTAAGTATTAACGTTACATTTTTAATGTTCAGATGTAATGGAATGCATCGTTTTCAACAGTAAGGGAGGCGATTAACACTTTACTGAAATACTTGGTATTTTTGTTGTTGTTTCCCTACAACTCATTTTCAATTTTTATTCGAATAGCGTGTCTTTACTTTTTCCTCTATCGTCACCACCCCCCCCCCCCCTCCATCCACCCCTTCCCCTGTCCAAGGGATCGGCAACCTTTTGATACGCAAGAACCGAAAGTTACAATTTACAAACTTTCCTAGTTTTTAAAGAGCCTCAACATTTTTATTTCAATATTTGGTATTTGATTAGGGTTAGGCAAATAAAGTTGATTTGTTATTTAAAATAAATAGCTTTAAATGTGAAATAATACTTATTCATATAAAAATATAGACATGTTTCAAAGAATACTAAAATTAGTAATCAAATAATATTATTCTAGGACTATCTCAATTTACTTTAGAAGCTGTTAATTTTTATTTTATGTTATCTTTACGGATAGCACCGGCTCAGGAGGTGTATCCCATTATCCAGTCAGGCCTCAACACGGCAAACGCCTTTTTTACCCCACCGTCTAGTTAAAATGAAATTATATATCTATTAATGTTTGCGCAAGGAGCTGGAGAGCCGCATCTGGACGTCGAAAAGAGCCGCATGCGGCTCGCGAGCCGCAGGTCGCCGACCCCTGCCTTATCCAGATATGTCGTCATTCATAGACCATCCTTTATATATCTGGTACCATGTTGTAAGCGAGAGAAATAGAATAGAAGCCCAACAATACACATGTCCAAGAAAATAATTATTGCAACGTACTGAGTGCTTGGTAATGAAAATAAAAGTATGATAGGACAAATACATTTTTGTAACTTCATTAAAAAAATGTAATGTAAAATTAATTGGTATTTTTTATATAATGTATATTGTAAATTCACTCCAGGAGAGACAGAAAGCTCCACAGCAATGATTAAATGATATCTTTGGTTGTCTTGCAAAAGTGTAAAACATAATAGTAATGTATGTAGATTTGTAATTATATTGAATTCTTAAACATTAAACTTAAACACATCTATGTTTTTATCATTATTAAAAAAATGTTATTAAGTTTATTAGTATATATTGTCACATAAAACGGTATTTAATTTTGTTATTTGATTTTGCTTTATCAAACGAATTTGGTATATTAATAATGAAAATTATTTCCCTTGCAAAATTTCTAAGCTAGAAAAAGATTATCTGCAATAGTCAAACAAAATAAAAATACAAGCGACATTGTATTTAATCATATGAACACACTAAAATTAGTTAAAAAGAAAATGTGTCACATGTAGGTCAATATAAAGCTTCGTGTGAGTTCAATATGACAGGTAGTATGTTGACACAATCATTAATCAAGTTATTACAACTGTCATTTAAAGCAGACACTTCAATGGTCGGAGTAGTCGAGTGACTGAATGCACCGATTCTCTTCCCGACATTTTGACTACAATTAAAGCGTAATGTATGCTATGGGTTCTGTACGGAGGTCTTAGCAATGGGATCCGAACTCGTGACTTTCGAGTGAGCAATTGTGGGATATACAGGTCTAAATATATCCTCACCATTTTTAAAGTAGTTACTGATTGTAATGTAATGTGTTTTTGAAGCAATCTGTTATTTTATCTTTTATTTTAATCTTATCACGCCAAAATTATTCGTACATATATTTTAAATCTCGAGGCAATATGTCTGGCTATTTTGTATTCGTTTTTTTAACTACTACTTTAATATTAACCAAGTTACTTGCAAAGCAAATTTCAAAATAATGTGTACATATAAATTATCAAATGCATACATTAAAAGAAATACATGTGGGATTAGATATTGTGATCGAGTAATATCCAAGCGTGGTGATATATACTGCTTTATATTTTAACTGGGGATGTAAATATAACTTAATTGATTTATTCGTTATTTCCGCTGGTGTATCCCTTTGCCTGATTATCTAAAGAAGAATAATTAAGAAAACGTGTTAACAAAAAGGTTTTAAGACTGGGCACGAAATTGTCCTTCGTTGGCAATATGCGAGTTGAGATGATAAATGGATAATGTTTTGATCTAAAACAGCTTTAAAAGAAATACAAATCAATTGTATAAAACTGGTAGAAGTCTATTTCTCGTTAATATGGTGTGTTGCTTGTTTGCGTTAATATCGTGTTAAATATGTGTCTTGTGTAGTATTGTGCTAATGGGTGGTAGTGTGGCTCTAGTCTAATTATACCAATGTGTTCATGTCTGAAAGTGTTAATGCCTGTTCTAATGACATGTAGACCTAGACATTTATTTATTTTATTTTTTATTAGGGTTTGGTTGTTGATAATGCTAATGGTGTTTTTAAAAATGAAATATCAAATGGGTTTATTTGCATGTTTTATAAAGTGGGTTGCTATTGTGCTAACTGTTACTGTAAATATATATTTTGGTAATAGTTATCTGATAATTAGCGCTGCCCTAATGGTTCTACTGCAATATGTATACACAGCTTCTGTGTAATTGTGTCCGTCAGTCTCGTCTATATGAAGCCGTACAGTTTAAGTTTGTCTGTCACTATAATTTGGGTGTCGTACTTTATCTTTCCTCTACGTTTCACAGAATGTTGGATTTCTCTGCCTTTATTTAGCCTCCACTGCCTATCCCGTATCATGTAAATGTCTCTGTTTTTGTCTTCATTTATTTATCTCTTCGTAGTTACACATTGGTGTCGTCAGCGTATGCTATAATTTTCTTGGCTGTCGTGTTTGGTATTGGCAATCATTTAAAGCGATTCTCCTGCCTAATACGTTCGAACATGGGTTATATGCTAAGAATGTGGGGTAGTGAGGGTGGTGGGATTGACTAAGGGAAGCTGTTGAGTAGTAACGAGACGTCTTTCATTTAGAATAAACTTGTGAGTGAGCAATTGTGGGATATCAAGGTCTAAATATATCTTCACCATTTTCAAAAGTAGTTAATGATTATAATGGTATGTGTTTTGGAAGCGATCTGCCATATTTTTTTTAGCATCATATCATGCCAACATCTTGCTACATACATTTTAAATCTCCAGGCGATATGTATGGCTATTTTGTATTGATTTTTGTACTACTACTTTAATATTTACATACAGCTACTTGCTAATAAAAATGTTTTAATAAAAAAAAAATGAGTAGGCCTACAGGCATATTATCAAATGCATACATTTAATATTATAATTAAATGCATATGTGATTATATATTGTGATCCAGTATATTCCATGCGTGGTGATATATAATGCTTTATTTCTAAAGTAGGGGAGGTAGATACAGCTGTATTGAGCTATGCATTATTTCCGCTGTTGTATCCCTTTGATTCTTATTCAGCTTCTTTGTAAATGTGTAGATCAGTCTCGTCCATGTGATGCCGAACAGTTTGGGTTTGTCTGTCACTATAATTGTCGTGTCATATTTTGTTTTCCTGTCCGTTTCATTTAATTTTAGATTTCTCCACATGTATTTTGCCTCCACTGCCTATCCCGTATTATATACATGTCTCTACTTTGGTTATCATGTGTTTGCTCATTCTGCAGTTAAATATTGTTGTCGTCAGCACTAGCTATACTTCCTTTAATGCGGGTTTCCTGTCTATTACTTTCTAAGATGGTCTCTATGATAAGTATGTGGAGTAGTGAGGAGAGGGGGAGGGGGTGACTGATTCAAGCTGGTGTATGTATTTATTTATTTATTTATTTTATTATTATTTCTTTACTTTTTTTTATTTGCGGGGGGGGGGGGGGGGGGGAGCATGGTAAACGTATTATTGTATCTCCTTTATTGTACATGTACAAAATAATAATGATATATTGCAACTAAAAAATATTGCAACTAAAAAAATGTGTACATACAGTGTTTCTTATGTTTCTAGCTCCCTGATACAATTTACGATCATTACAATTGGTATATGTTGTTGATACATGAACACGAACTGTAGAAGTCAAGTTTGAAGCGGGTCACATATGTGATATCTATAGGCTTATAACTTAGATCTGGCAACATTAAATAATGTGTTGTTCATGCTATGTAAAGCACGAGACGAGACGAGGTATTCAAACATTGTCTACTTTTCATATTTATAATGTATAATGTTTATAATATACTATGTTTAACGTATACATGTATTCCATGCCATAAGCCCCGTGCATACAATTGTCAAATAGTCGTCAGATCTCATTATGACGTGTGTTCATTACAGTTGCTGCTACTTGCTATGGAAGTTTTAATGTTTCTTTATTCGGTAAAATTATCGTTTCTACCACTGACAGGCGCAAGACATTTGCTTTAGTAAATTAGTATTTAACAGCTACCTCCCTGTTAAATGAGGTACGTCAAAATTGGACGTGTGGGGATGGGGGGGGGGGGGTATACTAAAAATCTAAAATTGTTTGACGTCATAAATTGATAAACACGTATGTAGTAACACTAGTCTACACACAATGTAATAGATAACTATTTGTATTTTTACAATTAAAATAACTTTTTTATCATTTAGTCCCATTCATTTTTTTGTCTTCCAAAGGTAGAAAAGACTGGCCCATCATAACATGATCTGACATGATTTATGTGATACATTGGAAAATCTAAAATCTAAGCATAGTATGAGTATATAGAGTTAGCTGGTATCTGCACTCACTCATCGGAACTCCCAATTTCCATTAGGCGCTATTCAATGACTAGTTTTACATAGAAACAAAACGAAAGTACTCTAGACCTTCACAGCTTTTCTACTATATTATGTATGCGTCATTTTGTATACCTACGTATGTAATTTGAGATATATATTCAAATTTAGGTGGAAAAAAAATAAACTCCTTGCGTTGCCCCCCCCCCTTCCCCACCCACTATTTTGTTCAATCATTTGCGCTCCATTAACAGTCTGCTATAAGTTAATTAAACGTACTGAAAATGATTTTTTTAATGTAGACACATGTTTATACATTGACTCCTCTTAAGATAAGGCTACATTTAAAAATTCAAATAAAAATCAAATAATGATCTGAAGTAAGTTTTCAAGTTATCATTAAAACATCATAACTGTCGTATCAGTAGAAGTACAACATTGAGTTCTAGTATTTTAATTAATGCAAATACATCAGACAGAAACTCTGTTTTACAAAATTTGCAATAAATAATCATGATATATATGTGAGCAATTTTTTAAAGTTTGTAAGGTTATTATTATACACGGTTATTATGCAAGTTTATTATTTACTTCCTTTACACTTAGTATCAACATGGATATTCCAGCTGAAATCTAAATACAGTATTAAAAATAGTTCTAAATATGATAATACCCTGATAAAACTCATAAATAAAGTATGTCTTTATTAAAGTGTCATTAATCTGATGCAGTGCTGTATTAATTAAACACACGTGTAAATAAAAAGAAAATGCATTTTTTAATGCTAATAAATTTGCAAGCTCTTTAACTTGATAATATTATAAATTGCTGTATTAACATACATCCCTTGTATTTGACGATCATCTCTTTCAATAAAATGGACTTCACACTTGGCTCATACAAAGCCTTGATCTGATCTTCATACATTGGATGGGGTAGGGTGGTTGGTTTGGACCTTCAATACCCTGCATCATTGAAACATCATATTCCATGACCTCCATTAAGATTCTACCATTAGGACTTAGAAGTTTCTTAATGTTCTTTACATATTCAGAAACATATTCTCTGTTTAGTGCAATCAGAGCTCCCCTGTCCCACACTGCATCAAATGTTTCTTCAATGTCAGGAGTAAAGTTAAAATATATGTACAGTACAGCCGAATCTTTCCATCTTTACTCTGAAATAATTTAAAGTTGTGTCCATTGTGGTTAACATTTTCAACAGAATATTCAATGCCTTGGTCAGTAAAAAAAACTCCTCCAATGTTTTCTTCCATATACTTTAGCTATGTTATAGCCTTGGCTGGCTAACCAGCTCATATCAACAGCTTTGCCACAAAGAGGGAAGGAGACCTTGTTAGCTTGTCCATCCGGTATTAGTTTAGTAAAGTGTTTGGACAACATATTGTGTACAACTGCTTGATGAAATCCAACGTGTCTATCATCCCATCTGTCCTACCAAAACTAAACTCTCTTTGGCGCGTTATCCAATGCTAATCAATACTAGATTTAAATATCTAGACCTAGATCTAGACAATCTGTATCTGCTTGACTTGCTTGAGTTCTCGATCTTGTTCAAATTGTATCCCGCAAAGCAGCAGCTGTTTGTTTGGAATTCGCTAGCGAGAACTGGTCTAGAACCTAGACTTACAAACGATTTCTAAGGTACTGCATTGACGAAACGATTAGTCTCTAGAGATCTAATCTTTGTCTATATCTAGCCGCAGTCTAGCAGACTACTTTTTATTACGCGAGTCGTCACGCATTAGACCTCCGCTCTACTGCCACGGTCTACAGTCCGCTAAACATTTGTGTCTCAAAAATAAATATTTCTTTTTTTTTTCAAAATGAAACGATAGATCTAGTGTTGAAACCATTGTTCAAATTAAGTATTTCGATAGTCGTTGGATTAAGAAATAAAAAAGATTACTGCTTTCTGTGCTTGCGAATACATATATATATTATAAGACATTCTTAAGAAATGTCCCATTAATTTAGCTTTTAAATAAATAACATAATATTTGTATCAAACATTCCTAAAACATGTTTTTAATTAAATTATTTTCAACCGAGTTATATTTCTAACTAATTATGCAATATATTTTTTGTTCCTTCCCTTGCTATATTTTAAAAGTGGAATCGGAGTAATTGTGAAGCACTAGATTTTTATTTTTTAGCGCAATTTCCATACGGACAATTGCGATTATTAACTCGTCGTTTCTGGATGTATGAATGGATGGATGCGTGTCCGCAGCTTTAAGTGGTACCTCCTCCTCAACGAAGCAATATCGAGGACTAGTTCCAAAAGCAAAAATGTTAAGCAAGTTTAAAGGATAATTGTGGGCCAAAAAATTCCCGGAATTCCTATCTGGATTTCCCGGAAAAGCCAAACAACCTCGAACAAATGCAGTTTTTGCTCCATATCTCGGCAACCAGACCACTTAGCGACTTGAAACATTTACCAATCGATTCCTACCATAATTTAGACCAATATTGCAGAAGAAAGTTTTCAAAAATATCCTTTCGTTCGGTCACAAAAAATTAATTAAGAACATTTACACTGAGCGTCGTGTAGGTTTTTAGCGCAAAGCTGAGGTTCGAAAGGATTTTACCATAGCGAATGAGCAGAGGTTCGAAAGGATGTGTTCACATAGATGTTCAGTCAGTTTGTGTTTTTCAGCGCGTGTTTTATTGACATATTTGATTACATATTATATTAAAGTTGATTTCGTACATAACGTTAAATTGATTTAAAGTACACTTGTTTTATGACATCGACACACATAGGGAAAGAGTGTTCAACGAAAACCACAACCGCCTTTTACTTTTTCAAAACGGGAATGATGTACCCATACAAGCTGGAAACACTCAGAGATGTTTTACGGATTTGAACCCGGATTCAACATAGAGACGGTTGGGTTAGCAGTCGTATGTTCAATCATTCAATCGCACCAACAATAGTTACGTCATCCATCAGACGTAACAGAAGGTGTTGACTATGTGAATTGAACCGTTTGGATTCTAGATGTTAGATTCAATTACAGACTTTCACTTTTTTTGTTTAATATTATTTTCCATTTTTTATTTTTTTATTTTTTATGTTTTATTTATTTTTTTAATCTTGAAGAGTTAAATTAAAAAAAAAACGCCTATAGAATTCGTCGCAAGCGTTGTTTAACCGACTTAATTGAATGTCTTTGAAAAGTGTATGCAAACTCGATAAGGGTTTACATAATTGGCAAAAAGAAACTATTCTAAAATAAAATAAAAAACACTCACCTAAACACTTCATATTTTCTTATAAATTGTATTTTGAAAAAATATATTTACTGTTCGTGTCCCACTTAATTGTTTAATTGATATTTATTTATTTTTAATTTTACATGGATTTTAAGTGTATGCGAATTTGTCCTTTTTTAAAATAAGATGTTATAATGGGAAATGTGAGTATTCAGTATATAGTGTGTGGAATTACCCCGTGTGTGGAATTACCCCGGCTTACCCCTATATATATATATTTTTTTCCTTTTCATTTTGAACTTAATCACAAACTTGTAAAAATGTGTTTATCATCATGTTCAGGAGAAAACTGAGATATTTATAGTCAGGTTGTACACTTCATCATGGTTCTCATCATTTGTACTGTTCTTGTAATAAACATCTTAATGTATTTACCTAAAAAAAAAATCTGTATCTGATGTGCACTCATCTGCTTTAAAATATGAGTGATAGAGGGAGGGGGGGTGCAAATCGAAAATTGAAAGTTTGTCGCTACACCTCCTGGGGTTGACACCATTAAGTGGCGCACCGGGTTACACCCGACCTCGCTACGCCACTGATTATAAATTGTGTTAAACATACATAATGTGACGAAACGCTTCTATTTTTGATAAAAACATTATTTCAGTAATAACAAAAAAAAACACCCACACATTTCATTAATTGTTTTAAAAATAACTAAAATGTTTTGGAATAGATTAAAACAACAAATTTATATCGCTAATTATAGTTGTTAATGGTTTATTTTGCTATTCATTAGAATAAGATGTAAGTTGTCTGTCCTATTGAAAGTGATAATATAAAGGATAATACTTGTTAAACACTATTTACAATAAATCGATATTCTTCAAACACTGTCTCTAAAGTTAAAATACAATTTAAGTTTTACAAAAATATAACAGTTTTATTCTGGTTAAAACAAGTTGTGTGTTTGTCGTGTACGTGGGGGGGGGGGGGGGGGGAGGCAAATACACCGATATGTGTAATGTCGATATAGCTAACAGAAAAAACAAACAATGTATCACATTATATGTTTGTTGTGTTATTGTTATATAAATTTAAAGAAGAAGAAATCACAGTGAGTTTTCAAGTTGTCATATTTAGGACATGTAACCTTTAAAATGTGTATGTAAAATTAAACTCGTTATAAAAGTTACTGGCGACTTACATTAACCACACAATAATTGCAAATGTGGAGTTCGCATCTAAAGCATGAGTGGTGGACATAATTAATTACAGATTAATTATGTAATAGAGTGAAACATTGTAATGTGACGTCGTTTATGGAGAATATCTGATACAACTTGTAAGATAAACAGAAACACAGATCAGGAACACGAAAAAGCCTTACGACTCTATAACATTATTATTAATACATTAATGCACCGTTAATGTACCGGACACTTGTATTCTTTTAATAGAAAAAAATAAAATAATATATCCCTTTATAAATGTGATTGTAATGTACACAGTACATATTAAATAGATAAAAGTTTTTGATAGTTTTATACAAGTCTTAGATGTGTGGGGATTGGCTATAATTGGTGAGTTTATGGGTGGGGATGAGGGTAAAGGAGGGTGTGGGTATAGACTTACATGGTCCTTGTTGAACTTGTAAATGGATGACCAGAACTTTACTGGCTATTTAAAATATAATGTCAGAGAGAGGAGGTATAGTAAAAGATTTAATAATAACATGCAGAGGATAAAATAATAGAACTCATTGTCAAACTGACTTCATCGCTTGTCTTTTAAATGTGTAAAACAGAAAGCGAATGTAAAATTGCAATGGCAAATATATTTTTTAATATAATGCAAAGCACGAATACAATAGTTATCGTATTTGATATAAGAAAAAATATTGTTGTGGCGTGTATTTAGACCTTTAAAACAGATTGTTTTATTTCCTTCGTCTACAATGCATTAAATAAACCTGTATCAACTATGTAGGTAATTACTTCCCTTGCAAACTGTTTGAATTAGAATTACAGTTATTGTTAAATATTTAAGTATGTGTGTATTGGTAAAACAAAATAACATTTTTTTGCTTGTTATACAGTGTACCTAATCATTTAGATGCATTTAAATGGAACTAAAAAAGAAAATATGTAACTATGTAAGATATGTAACAACTTTGTTGGGAGCGGGTCAGATGTGGCTCAATATAAAGTGTTGTGATAATTCAATATGGCAGACTTTATGTTAATACAATCCTTAATTACGTTATTGAAACTGTCATTTAAAGCAGACACTACAATGGTTGCAGAAGTCGAGTGATTGATTGCAGCATTTCACTTCTCGGCATTTTGGCTAAGATCAAAGTGTACTATTTGTTACGGGTTCTGTACGGAGGTTTAATATGTGGCCGCAGTTTGTCCTAACGTTTTTTTTTTTAATATGGCCCTGTTCTGCCTTTGTTGCCGTCATGGTTGATACATATCACACCTCATTTTACCAAAACCCTCCCTCAAAATTACATTAAACCGCCGTTTATTTTATGTTTTTTTTTAAATGTTTTTCTTCGTAAATCTTAATTAAGCTTAATTTCCTTGACAATGAAAAACAAAGTTAAAACTCATGTTCTAGTTTTTACTGCAAAATCGTGTGTTTTTTTTAAATGTTTCAAATGTTTAATTTTAGTAACACCGCGCATGATTTTGAGAGTATTTGTTGGACCTCTCGAATACCTTTGAGACTATTCTCGCCTGAGTCCATTGATCCCGATCCATTATAGTTGTTAGATTAAGTTCCAGACACATATTTTATTTAAATAAAAAATAGTTACCTAAACCACAGGCATCAATATTGTTTAAACCGACTTCATCGTTTGTGCTTGAAAAGAGTAAGCAAACTCGATACAGTTTTCCTTTATTTGCAAATACACAAATGTTCGAAAACACAGCATGAATTCACTACACATTTCAGATTTGTTTACAGCTTGTTATTTTGTAAATAAGTACATTAAATTACATTATACAGCCGTTTATTTTATGTTGGTTTTTTTTTCAATGTTTTTTCTTCCTAAATCTTAATTAAGCTCGATTTTCTTGACTATGTAAAATAAATGTTAAAACTCATTTTCTAGTTTTGACTGTAAAAAAACGTGTGTTTTCCTTTTTTCTCCATCGCCACCAAACCCTCCTCTTCTATCCCCTCCCCTCTCCAGATATGTTGTTATGTATAGAGGATCTCTTTTATAGCTGGTACTCTGTTGTAAGCGAAAAATTATATGCGTAAAGTTCAACACATTATGAGTTCTACTGGTAATAGTGAAGCAATACAATACACATTACTATGGAAAATGATGGCAATGTACAGAATTCTTAGTTTGTGTTTGTTCTAAATTCAAATATAAAATAAATATGGGTTATGTTTAAAATGTATAAGGAAATTATACTGTCAACAGCGAAATCTGTATTAAATGTTGATCAAACACGATCTTCGCGTGTCTTTCAAAATATTAAAAAATATAGCTAATGTGTTTTTGTTTGCAATTATAGTAATATTTCAACATAAAACAATGAATCATCTACAGTTTTAGATCTTTTTTAAATTAAATAAATATTGCTGGTATATAATATTTCAAACATTTATTAATTTGACTGATTTTTTAAAATATTGTATTTCTTTAATACAATGGTATATTACATAGGTAATTAATTCCCTTGGACACTATCCAAAGAAGAAAAAAAAATGCTTGGTAAATACTTATCTGCTTCGGAAAAAAATCATTTTAAAAAGTATGGGCAACATTGTAACGAATCTGATGGATTTATTTAAAATTAACTAAAATAGAAAATATGTAACCATATAAGATACGTAGGTGTCACTTTTGGAGTTGGTCAAATGTAGCTCAATTTCAAGTTGTGTGTGTGTGTGTTCAATATGGCAGGCATTATGTTGATACAATCATTACTTAAGTTATTGAAACTGTCATTTCAAGTAGTGGTCGGGGTAGTCGAGTGACTGATTGCATCGAATCTCTTCTCTGTATTTTGAATAAGATCAAAGTGTACTATCTGTTAAGGATTATGTACAGAGGTCTTAGCTGTAGCTTCAGTTTTTTCTTATGTTAATCAGGTTCCCATCTGAGCTGGTTGGAAATAAGGACGTACTACAGACTCGAATCGGGGATCCGAACAATGGCTTGATATAAAGGTCTAAATATGTCTGCATTCTTTGTTGTGTTATGTTATTTCTAACTACAATGGTAGGTGTATCGAAAGCAGCAAATCGTTCTATTCTCACTTTTCGTCCAATCATTTCCGATTCTTCGTACACATATTTAAAGTTTTCAGCCAAGATGAATGGCTAGTTTGTATTGTATATTTTTATTAACACTATATTAATTATAATACTTTTTAAAGCCACGAAATTCTGTGTATAAGCGGTCATTTGAAAATAGTTATATTGTGTTCAGTTAGTAGGGGAGGATAATAATACTTTCTTGAGTTTCGTGGTATTTCCAGATTCATTCCCCCTTGACTGTCTAAAGAAGGTAGTTTATGGCGAAAACACATTATTTTAGTTAACATCAAATAGGGGTTAGGCTTGAAAACAAAAAAGAAAAAAAGGTATATGTCTTTGCTAAAAGTAAGTTGCAATGATATGTAAATCAATAATCTAGACGAAAACAGCAGCAGCAGATAATGTAATATTGTTATTCGTAGGTTGATGCAATATTAGTCGGATAACAGTTTTTATTTTTTTTTTCTGTTTTAAAATAATCTATAGACTAATGTAAACGGTCATTCAATCGTGTTAAACAAACGTTTATCGAATATTTTTTTTTTTTAGTTTTTTTTTTTTTTTTTTGTACGCAATCTACTTTTTGTTTTGTAAGTATGTTTTGAAGAACTATGAATATTAACATAGATAAAACAAGACTGGCGTTTGTAAAAATATCTATATATATAAAATTCTCTTCTTGGAGACGTTAGAAAACACCACAACCCTCACCCCTACATGGTCTGGTGAGCTGTGGTTCACGCTAAATGTTTACAATCGTAGAGCCGGGTTTAGTGACGGCTATTAAGGGCAGATAATGTAGTTTGAAACGAGTTTAACCTTAGGGGAGATAACATAGTGGAGTTTGCGTTCGCAAGGGGGGGGGAGGGGTTGGGGAAAGGAGGGGGGGGGGTTCGTCCTTAACGAGCCACTGATAGTGTTTTAAAGCAAATATTTTCAGTGTCAGCATTAGTACTGTCGAATTCACAGTTATGAATTACTGAAAAGTAGAAAATAAAACAACGAAATAGCGGTGTATGATACGCCGAGGGTCGGCTCGTTATTAATATTATCATATAGGCTTAGCAATTTAGCTACAGGTTATTTCCCTTAAAATCATTAATAAAAAGGTATAAAAAGCAAACTTTAAATACTAATTTTAAATATTTTAGTACCATTATTTCGTTTATACTGTGTATTTACCATTACGTAAAATGTAACATTAATCTAAATAGACCAGTAGGCCTATGTTCATGTAACAATTGGATAAACGCATGTCTTGTTTAGAGCGAGTCATACTTCTCTCAGTATGAGAGTGTGGATAATAAGACTAACATAAAACAGATACCCTTACATGTTTATTGCAATATTGTTTGTGTCCTTTGACATAAGGGAACATTGTTCGGATTTGTCGAGCAATGTTTCTTAGAAACACAACTTTTTATACAGCAATAGCCCTTAGACATTGGACAGACCTGACCTATTGGCGTAGCTAGGAGAGGGTAGGTTGGGCGATGTCTTCGGGCGCCGACATCTGTAGATTCGCCACTTAAAGTTTAAATAACACATTTAATTTTTATAAAAATAACATTTACTCGATGAATAATCGACATCAATATGAAAATATTTTAAAACAGTCTTCCTAAAATATTCTATCAATGTGACATCTGGTGTTGTTATAGACGATTCGAACTTTTTAAGTTAAATAAAATACGGCTAACATTTAAGTTAGCATAACTGTTGTGCATTCATTATTCAATATTGATCAATATGTATTTAATAATGTTTCATTGAACGTTTTAATCGCAACTTACAACTACGTCAAGTGAGTTCTGCCGAGGAAAGAAGGGCAGTGACCTAACCTAGTGTAAAACGTATATATTTTAGTTATTGCCTCCCTTAGACCAGTCTTTAAAGTTTAAACTGTCGCTACATGGTTCCTAAGATCGTGTCCGTGTCTGTAGTACAGGTCTGTCACAGTCACCCATCGTCTCACGAGTTCGGCCTATCTGGTGATGTGAGTTGTCACGTCCGACTGACGTTGACTTTTATTTCTCCTTCACCACAGCGTTTCTTTCAAAGCTACACGAAAAGAAAAATGAGTTTCTTGATTCTAGAGTAAATAAATCAAATGCCACAAAAATAATTACGCTATCAATACTCAATAATAAAGACACCTGCATTACTACCTAATGTATTTATTTAATCTTAAAAGTTGTCGCCATATAGAGTGTTTCTTTCAGACTTTCAGACTTTTTAATGGGTGGGCGGACATATTTTCTATATAAATTCGTTATCGTTGTAGGGGGGGGGGGGACGTTCCGAAGTCAACACCATTTTATTTTTCTAAAATAAAATGAAAAAAAAATATTGTCTTTTTAATGAAAAGGGACAATACACGAGAAAGACAATGTAAGACACAAACAACAATGATTGAATGATATCCTTGCTTGTCTTTCAAATGTGTACAAAAAACACTACTATTTTTATGTTTGTAATTACATAGATATTTACAACATAAAAAAATGAATGTCTACATATTTGTAACATAGTTAAAACAATTTAAATACGATGGTGTGCTTTTTTGACACAACAACCGTATTTCTGTTTCATTTGATTTTTTTTTTTCAATACATTTACCAAATGTGTTATGACTATTAAATATGTGATTACGTCCCTTGCAAACGTTCCAAAACAAAATAAACCGCGAGTGATCTCCCCTAAATCTTCTCGAACATTCTCATATAATACTACGATAGCTGGCACAATTACTTAAACTTTTTAATATCGAATAGAATTGTAGTGGTTGTAGCTGTCGCTCAACTAATGTATCTTATAATTATATATTTTCGTTGTTTTCTCTCCAATTATGTTATGTTTGTCTTGAATGCTTTGAAGATATCTAGTGTATATATTTAGAAGTGGTGAGGTGTTTTTTTTGCTTTAATATAGTGTTGATCCTCTATCCTATATAGTATTGGGCTAAAGGGTGGTAGTGTGGCTCTATTCTAATTCTATCTAAGTGTTTACGCCTGAATGTTTTAATTTGTGTGGTTATGTCGTGCAGTCCTATCCCACCGTTTATTTTGTTTTGTATTAATGTTTGGTGATTAAGGTTTCTAATGGTATTTTTGAAAATGAATTCCCTAATGTGCTTGTTTGTTTGCTTTATGAAGTGGGTTGGTATTGAACGTACTGTGGCTACGAAGATTATTTTTTGTTAGTATGTATCTATTGATTTTGTAGTCACTGTTCAGTAGGGATATGGGACTATAGTTCTAGACTTTTGTTCTGTCTGTGTCAGGTTTGGGGATTAGAGTGATGTACGCTCTGTCAAAATCTGTTGTGCTGAAACCTCTGTCTTCTAGGGCCCCGTGTATTGTCGGGGTCAAATCGTTTTTAAAAGCTAGATTTAAAAAAAATCATTAAGCGATAAGTAAAAGACGAGGAAACATGTATTACTTCAACTTCATTGTAATTGTTCTATGTGTGTAATGCACAACGCTACAGGGTCTTGTTTTTAAATACATATATTATTCAAAGAAAATTTAAAGATTTATTAATACTATTTGTTACTAGTTTTTTAAATGTAAAATATCTTCGTATAATTTTGTTATGTTTTATCTATATTTGAATTGTTTCCGTTTCATTGAATGTAGTTCGTTTTTCAAATAAATAGCTAGTTATTTCCCTTGGAAACTGTCTAAATAATATTGAAAATTATTGTTACATACTTATCTGCCTTGGTAAACTAAAAAAAAATAAATAAATATAACAATAAACCATATACCAATAAATATGTACAATACAGTGCGACTAATCGTATACACACATTTAAAATTAATTAAAATAGAAAATATGAAATCGTGTAAGATACGTATGTGTTATGCTAGAAGCGGGTCAGATGTAGCTAAATATAATATGGCAGACATTATGTTGATTTTATCATTCATCAAGCTATTGAAGGTGTAATTTATATTAGATACCACAATGGTCGGAGTAGTCGAGTGACTGAATGCACCATTTTACTTCTCGGCCTTTTGACTGAAATCTAAATGAAATGTTTGTTATTGGTTTTGTACGGAGGTCTTACCTATGGCCCCCGTTTTATCTAACCTTTGGCAGGTACCCATCTGAGATTGGTGGACTAATGAACGTCTTACAGATTCGACTCAGGGACCTGAACTTTAAGATGATAGAGTGGGATATAAAGGTCTAAATACATATACTAGTTATACATATAGCATGTGTTACTTACGGAAATGTTAGGTGTATGGAAAGCCATCATTTTGGTTTATTATTTATTTTCTTCCTATGATTTCCAAGTCTTCGTAAACAAATTTCAAAACTTCAGCTAAGATTTATTTCTCTCTCTGTACTACTAATATTTAACTCGGTTACTTTTTAAGCCATATAATATTTAGTCATACGTAGTGTACAGGTGCATTATCATGTGCAACTAGTTTTGGCAGTAATTTTATATGAACTATTGTGATTTATATTTTGAGTATATCTTAGTGTTAATATTTAATGCAATGCCTTTATTGTAATTAGTAGGGGAAGGAGATAATGTTTTCTCGAATTACGCGGTATTTCTATTGTTGCGTCCCTTTAACCGTTCATTTAAAAATGAAAGTGGAATTGTTTTAGCATACATGTGTGTTTATTTCACTGAATCTTTCAAACGTGTATTTGAAGAAACAAAAAACATGCTTGATAATAAAGGTACTGCACTGTAAACGTTAGGTTTAGTCTAGTGATTTGAAAACAACATTAAAAAAATAAAATAGAACAACACACACGACATAAGAAAGCCATGTATAAAGCGAACAACAGACACACAATACATAGTCAGCAAATAGTAACCAAGTCTCTTTAGACATCTATAAATAGAACACTGCACGCATGACATAGGCGGCTAACAAAAAAGAAAAGTTTGAACTAATTTAAGTTCTATCCATTCAGCTAGTCACAAACACATTAACATGTTTTATACAAAAAACAAATGTGATTGGTAACATTTAAATAATATTTCTGTGCTCTGATTTCATTGCATAGAGTTTGTCGATTGTCGATGTTAAGACACTTTATGCAATAATATGTTACAAAGGACTAACACTGGATTAACTTTAAAAATGTTGTTTTTTTTTTAGTGTTAAGGCCTCATTTATTTTTATTTACACAAAGTTGTAACCGTATGTTTCACTTTCGAAGGGCAATATATGCAGATAGTTGCAAGTTTGATATGTTATGTTGGCTGCGTTTATATCGTCTCATGTAATGTAATTAACAAAGGTGTAGTTAAATACACAGCTAAACATTACAATACAAATGGACAATTGCGTCCAATATGACACAAAGTAAGTGTAGATCAGAACACTGACACAGATATACGGAATAAATCATCAGTTACTACAGGTGGTTAACGATGTTTGATTTGGTTACATAGGGTTATGTTTTATTATAAAATACTAGATTGTACATTACAATTATACAGTGAATTTGCTTTTTATAGTTAAAGCCTTCACAAAAAAACACACAAACACTTTCACACGAACTTGCCCATGTACTTTCCCATAGAGATATATGTAAAGTAATTACTACATGGATATTTGAAATGTATGTATATAAGTGAGCTATCATGAGTGTTTTGTGTTTGTATGTTATATGTTTACATGTTTACCTGACATGGGTTTTAAAAGACAAAATACAAATGAAGCTCGTGCACACACAATCATAACACTAGAATTAGATCCGGCCATCTTATGTAGGGTTTAAATTTCGTTTGTATACACGTTTTTAACTAGTAGACATTGTTTTCTTACCGTTTTAAATACATGTTGTTTTTATATAGAACTGTTTTTGTTCTTTGTTTGTTTTATTTTTATTTATTTTTATAGCTATATAATTTACTGCTTTTTAATCGCTACTGAGGCCTTTTGATTTCGCTTAAAGTCGTTAGTGGAAGCGGACTTGGATATTTATGTGTAGAAAGCATTTGCAATAAGACAAGAGAATATTATTAGTAGTTGTGTATCGTATAATAAGAGAGAATCGAAGATTTATTTTGTGCAAATAAAGCAAAATTATAAAATGTTTTGAAATGGACTTGTGTTTGATCTTACACACTGTGCCAGGCTATACACAATTAAAAACAAATAGGCCTACATTTTACACATACCATTCCATATGTATTAATTAGATGTTTATGGAAAGTAATAACATTGTCATCACAATGCATGCCAGGAAACCGTCGATTTCTTAATTTAAACACAATCCACTTAGCATAGAAAACTTCCAACTATCTTCATTAACTTATCTTTATGTAATAATGTTATATGTATTATTATAAGTTTTGGTGCTCTTAAATAAATATATTTCATTTTGATTTAGAATTTAAACAAGCATCTCACAATTACTTCCCGTATTTATTTATTTTCAACAAAGGACGGGGGACAACTCAAAGACACAAAAACCGACTAATAGATAAATAAACCAATTAAAAAAAAAATAATACATACATTTGATGTATAAACTAATGACATTAATTTCTTTTTATAAATTATTTAAAAATACTTTGCCCGCCATGGAAAAGTAAATAAATGCTTTTTATACATTTAAAAAGCAAACATATCTTACTTATTCCATGTAGATTTCAAAGAAATAAAAATTAAACAGCTTAAACATCGTGGATGAGATTAACGAAATTGTTTGCTAAATTTATACTTTTTTTTTACCAGCTGATCTGTATTTGATTAATCTGAGGCTGTTAAATTCTGACATAATCAAGTGAATAATAAATAGCTTATGTCTTCTAACTCAGTTGAAAAGAACAGAGATATGAATTTACTAAGTTGATGCTAACCGAAAGCCTGTGTTTTTTCCATTAGTCAAGCTATTTGTATAGATGGAGGTGGGGGCGTAATTATGTATGGTCATCAGGTGTCTGCCGGTTGTGTTATGCGAATATTGACCCGTGCTTTAATTCGACAATACGATTAAAAATACTTAGCTGTGTACTCCAGGGGACGGCAACCTTATGAGACGGAAGAGCCAAAAGTTACAACCTGCAACATTTCCAAACTTTAAAGAGTTATTAACAACTGTATGCACCTCGGTAGTGGAAAACATGGAGCCATCGCTACGGTGCTGGACACATAACAGATGTGGGGCTTGGCCTAACGCCCACACTGATACAGACGATTCCTCCCCACCCCCTCCCCCTCATTCGCATATCCAAGTCTCTTGACTTAAGTAAAAAAAAAAACGTTGTCCCTTGGTTAGCATTACCTTTGTTAAATAGTATCTCTTTTCTTTTCAACTGAGTAAAAGGACACATTGTATTTCTAATTAACTAGAACAGCTGACCCGCGGGCTACTGTTGGTGACACGTGGGCTACTGCTGGTGACCTGTGGGCTCTTGCTGGTGACTTTGGGCTACTGCTGGTGACCTGTGGGCTACTGCTGGTGACCTGTGGGCTACTGCTGGTGACCTGTGGGCTACTGCTGGTGACCTGTGGGCTAATGCTGGTGACCTGTGGGCTACTGCTGGTGACCTGTGGGCTACTGCTGGTGACCTGTGGGCTACTGCTGGTGACCTGTGGGCTACTGCTGGTGACCTGTGGGCTACTGCTGGTGACCTGTGGGCTACTGCTGGTGACCTGTGGGCTACTGCTGGTGACCTGTGGGCTACTGCTGGTGACCTGTGGGCTACTGCTAGTTACTAGTGATTGTCTTTTTGGCCTGTTGGGTTGCTGTGGGTGTCGTGTGATCTATTGTTGATGATTTGCTGTTTACTGTGTGTTTCATGTGATCCACTGCGGGTTATTTATAAAAAAATATGTAAGTGACTTGTAATCTACTGTGGGTGCCATGTGATCTAATGTGGGTGCCCTGTGATCTACTGTGAGTTAATATATCAAAGTCATAACTCATTTAAGTTGTGTAAAGAACACGAGGGGAAGCAATGAATTGATCTATTTCAATTCCTTACTAAATTTCTTCTAAGCCGGCACAAATGTAAACTCGCCAAGTAATAAAGGAAACAGTTAAGATGTCGTTTTAATGCTAGACATTTTTTTTTAATACGATGTAACGTAAGGTGATTAATTTTAAATAGTAAAATATGTAACAGCATGCACTTTAATGCAATGTTGCTCTAATTTATTGTATCGGTTTCAAAATAATGTGTTTATTTGAAGTGACATTTGCGACACCATCTGCATCAATTGTGGCACCGTATATTTAGTGTTATTAAGTTCGTCAGCACGTGGTAATCATGTGCTAATTAGGCTACGTAAACAATTATCATCATTTTAATTACAGTGTTGTGTATCAGATACATTAAAATGTAACGGTAGTGTAACAATCTTCCATGTTTAATTTTATATGTTCGAATTGTTAGCGTCCCAACAACATGTCTTTTGTTTTGTTTTCGGAGTGCCGTTGTCTTCACGGGTCACTAGTTAATCATCCATCAAACGTAACCGTATGTTGGCCTACCAGTTTTTAACTAATCAATTCAGGTTGTTGGAGTAGATCAGTCATTTTGTTTCAAAACAACACTTTAGTCTATTATGTATATTCCGCCCCTCACCCTCTCACATTAAAAAATCACATCCCCCCAAATAAAAACAGATCATGTCTTAATATGTATCTGCCGCCATATCCAACAACTTATCCCCATATAGTATGTCTTACCTACGCACTATCTGCTGTCTTTGCCGCCCCCTCTCTGCAAACAAAAACAATGTAATTAATAAACTCAATATACTTACCGCCACACAACTTTTGTATTAAAATACCGGGAGTGATCTCCCTTAACTTTCTCGAAAATTCTTATATACCACTACGTGGGATGGCAACTCTGAATAGACATGATTTTTAATTACTTAAAGTTTTAAAAATAGAATAGAATCTCGTAGAAAAATGAATTGCGCACCAAGCGAACGCCAAAACACAATGTGCATAATTATAAATTAACATGCTTTTTTTTGAGAAATCGGGAGTAGCGTAAATTAGTACTTCCGTTCAACGGAAATTACTCAACATTTGAAAGAAGATAGAGAATTAGATCTTTTACTTACATTTGAAATTTCATTTATATATCTGAAATAGTACTCAAGTTATACGCTTTTGAAAAATTCAATGTAGAAAAAGTACCACTTCCGACTGGCTCCCGGTCAAAAACCCCCTGGACATAAACCCCCCGACATAAACCCCCTGGACAAAACCCCCCCGCGACATAAACCCCCTGGACAAAAACCCCCCGGGATATAAACCCCCTGGACAAAAACCCCCCGCGATATAAACCCCATGGACAACCCCCCCCCGCGATAAAAACCCCCTGGACAAAAAACCCCCGCGATATAAAACCCCCTGTACAAACCCCCTACAAAAGGTCCGTGTTATGATTACAAATTGTACAATGTTTTGTTTACATTGCATATGTAAATCCATTGCTATTATCACTTACCCCTATGCAAAAAAAAAAAATATCATTGGGCCCCTTCGTCAATCTGTAAAATGTGTATAACTGTGTATTTATACGGTGTTATTATAAAGTACCCCGTAACGTAAAACACCTTTGATTGTATGTCACGTTTATTTAAAGGCAAACTAACAAATTAACATTTAGGTAACATAACTATTACGATCACCACTCTAACAGTCGCAGAGCTGGCGAACGTACCGGGTTCGTTTGGAGGGTTACACACTTGTGGCTAATAGCCTTAAATTGGTGGCAGGTACAACAATTCACCGAGGACTCGTACATAACGTCTATGGGATAAACTCGAAGAACTCTTGATACCAACAACACTTTTAATCTATATATAACCTTTAAAATGTGTACAAGTTCAAAATAAGACTCTAGCTTTATACAAAATATAATGAATGAGCAGAATAGCCAAAACCCAACTTACAAGTTGAAGGAAAACACTATGTTACACTATCACAGGATATGGCACTTAGGAAAATCACCACAGCTTATACAAAACTACTTAAACCCAGTAGCGTAGCGAGGGGGGGGGGGGGGGGGGGGCGGGGGGGGGGGGACATATGTCCCCGGGCGCCGAACTTAGGGGGGGTGCAAATCGAAAGT
This sequence comes from Physella acuta, assembly GCF_028476545.2. Taxonomy (NCBI): domain Eukaryota; kingdom Metazoa; phylum Mollusca; class Gastropoda; family Physidae; genus Physella; species Physella acuta. The sequence goes on from NW_026731657.1 coordinate 1,150,897, forward strand.
TTGAGGGGGGGGGGGGGGTGCAAATCGAAAATTTGCTCCCAAGGGGGCGCCAAATTGAAAGTATGTCCCCGGGCGCCGGGAAGGGTCGCTACGCCTCTGCGTAAGTTAAACCACAGAATATTATTCAAACCACAAGTAATAAGGGACAATGCTGCTTAAAACTACCGAATACAATACGGCATTCTCTCTCAGGATGTCTGGTCTGGACTGCCTCGAGAGACGTGTGCGCTAAGTCTTTAACTACCTAGGAAACATGGCAGGTCATCTTCAAGTCATAAGACTATTGGTTAGGCCATCGCCGATGCCCGATTCAACCTATCGTAATTATAGAAGGATTGCACCACATATCGTGATGGAAAAGTACCGGGTGATTACACCACAGGCCATTCATGGTTGATTAATAAATGTAAAACTAAAAAGACAGGATCTTAGTAGGTCACATAACACATTAGCGCCACAAGACGGGGGCGGAGGTGTCACACTTTACTCGTGACACCATGACGAAAACTCGTAACATTTACTGTCACAACTATGTTTTATCCAGTTAAAATAATACAATTTTAAGGAGAGGGGGTAACACTCCACCGGAAATGCACAATTCTTGGAGAGGGTGGGGTTGGGGTGACACTCACTAAACGCACCGGGTGATACAAAACCTAGTGACGCCACTAACCAAACACAAATTAAAAAAAAAAAGTTGCTGCTGATTAATTTCGATGTGTTATTTTCTTTCTTTTTGCAATGTTTAACATTTTCTTGAGGTCAAATTTAGCTGCTTTTGTATGTTCGATACTAAGAATGGCTAAGTTACTGACTGAAAGGGCATATCTACAATTTCTTCCTTAACATAACGTAGAGACTCGTGGTACCCAACCGTTATAGGCTCATATAGTCGAGGAGCTGGAGGACACCCTTTATTTTATTAAGTCATCGATTATAGTAGCCCTCCGTATCTCTATGGCATGGCACTCATTAAACCAAGTATATGTGCCGTAGTGCTCACCTAGGGGAACCCGGCAGCCCCGGCTGGTGCGCACGTGCAGTTTGGCCATTGAATAACCCTGACCCCTTGTACACGAGGCCTAATCAACCGACCCCAAGTGCTAAGAAATTTATTTTTATAAAAGAAATATTAAAATTCCAATGTAAAAGTTTTAATTTTCTTTAAAGGGAAAAGGGCCCCTATTTTCATTGGGCCCCTATGCCTTGCTTACGCTAGCTTTACAGTAGCTACGCCACTGGCTATTATCAGTTATAAACAAATACAAAAATAAGACAGCTTGTAAATGCGAGATGCTATGGCAGAAATTCAGTTTAAAACATTTTAAAATTCAAAAATGTCGTCACACTTTCGGAACAACCCCACCGTCACATGTCGTCACACAATTCAAAACTAAGCTATGAAATGAAAGTGTGACGTTGTTTGTAGACGACCCTTACCAACGCCTACTTCCAACCCTCTACTTGTCATGTTACGTTACGCCAGGCGAGTATGGTTGTAGATATCTCGCCTGGTTCAACACTTGCGGTTTTTTTATCCATAAAATTGCCTTCATTTGAATGCTCTAATCGACAAAGTATTGTTCACCATTTTATTCTTGTAATAAACATTGCGTAAATATTTGAATTATGTAACAGACTAAGGCTTACAAACACACACGCATATCACTTGATGAGGGTGGTTATACACATTTTCTGTGCTTATAACAAATCATTTGCGGAAAGTAGTTCAATGCACACCCTTTATCGTTAAATTATATCTAAAACATTACACTAAAAGCTTCCCATCTCATTCTTGTCTATCGACACATTTTCATCCGTCTTGTCACTAATTCATTTTTCTGATCTCGCCGACTCATGCTCACTAAAACACGTATGTTATGACAAAAAGGTTTGAAATATTAACACATATTCTATTTTATTATTTTTTATTGTTTTATTAATTTTTAGCTAACACTAACACACATCAACCCTTTTTCGCTTAAGTACGTATAAAACATTACACCGAAATTAAAGCGTTCTGTCTCATTCTTAAATGTCAACAACTCATGCTATCTAAAATGCGTATGTTGTAAAACAATTTAATAAATAGAACTAAATAATACTCGAAACCAATCTGTAAGTGTAAGCAATTCTAAATTTTTTAACTAACACTAAAACACAGCAATCAGCGTCATTAAATCCGCATTTCTGTTTTGCAATTGCACTCTCTGAGTGTTTTACCTAAAATTAGCATGAATTTGAACGTGTAGCTTCTAACACTTACACCACCAAATTTTCTAGCTGCTTTTAATCTTGTTACAGTTACTTAGCAATTTTAACATCTCTTCAAGTTTACCAATAACAGTTACTTCCCATGGCAGTATTTAAAAGAAACAAAAATGTACATAATCTAAATTGTTTCTTCTCAAATGAAGTTTAAAGATTAATGCAATAGTGGTTGAAAAAAATGAAAAAAAAATATAAGAAATATTTATAACTAAAATTTGTGCAATAATATTGTTGTTCGTTGTTTTTAAATGTCATTGTATTTTTATTATCAATATTTACTTTATTAAAATGATAAACCTTAGGCTCGTTAATATTTATTTGGTAGACATACAAATCGTTTATTTTTAACAACATTATGTGGATGCCATATGTGGATTTGTATTTATTTTCCAAAAAAAAAAAAGAAATTAATTAACAAAAATAACGTGCCACATGTAAATCGTCATAAAGAGAGATTTCTAAATTTTAAACTAGGAACTACTTTCTAATTACATGAAGAAATTTTAAAATTACAAAATCACAATGTATTAATTTTCTCATGACTGTGGTTCGTCTTATATATTGGTTTTTAATAACGCTAAAACATGAATGGAGGTAACACTGTTACACCGCCATATCCTCTACCACCCTCAGCAGTTACCCGTGTTCGCACCTCCCCCCCCCCTTTCACACACACACACACACACACACTTTCTGTAAACTCTTAGTTGGTCCTTCCCGGCCTAGATTCTGAGATACACATAATACTTGAATATTTTAAGGAGAGGAAATTTATTAAACTTACTTTCGACTTGTTCTTCTGCCTTCACATGTTCAACGGGGTCCACCTGCTCCTATTTTCACAGAATCAGTTTTTATTTTTAATAAAACTAGTTGACCTTCTTGTGCCGATTTGTAAAGTATTTATTTCGTGAATGACAACAGACCTAGCGATGCTACTGGATGTAGGGTAAGTGTTGGAACCTTGGTACAATAATAATTAAGCCTTAGCACTAGTTTAGATATATAAATCATACAATATTATGGAATATAGAAATAAAATGTGTGCATTTACTGTGTGATGGAGCTTTTGTTTCTTTACTTAGTATTTCGTTTTACAATAACGAGGGTGGCTGGTTGTTGCTCCAAGAAATGTAATACATGACAGAGGTGGTCTACATAAATGTGATACAATTGTGATAGTCTACAGAAATGTCATATGTGAGTGGTAGTCTACAGAAATGTGATGTGACATGAGAGTGATAGTCTACAGAAATGTATTAGCATCCGAATCCCACCCTTACTAGAATCCCAAGTTATTGGGCAGTAAACATGAGAACCATACGATGCCCAACCATATCAATTCAGGGTCTTAGCTAAGTCGTTGAGCAGAGTGTTTAGTTGTAACCAGTTATACCTAAACGTGGGGTAAAATTAGACGGACGTGTTTGTATGTGTGAGTGTGTGTGTGTGTGTGTGTATTTGTATTTGTTTACAAAGTTGTGTGTATTAATGTCGGTTTGTTATTTAAGCTATGTGTGGTCATTAATAGTTTGTTTAACCCGTGTTAGTAACTCTGACACGGGTATATGAAATAATCAACAGTTAATGCCGATGTTAACCATGTTTGATCTTGTTACGTGTGGTTATGTTTTATGAACATTAGATATATTTTGAAGTAATAAATTGTTTGGTACTAAATAAAGTGTTTAAGGCCAAAAAAACGTACATAATAATTCGCTGGGAATACAGTAACAGTCAATATCAATAGCGGCGATGTTCTATCGGCTCACGTTTGAATCAAATAGCCAAATATTACATAAACAATGTAAACTATTATAAGTTGATATCAAACACATGTATGATATACCCAGTCGAGCATGAATCTACCCAGGAACTAAATACCACAATCTAACACATCCAACCTTCACATAGACACACTACCCCAGACAACTCAGTTTGATATATCATTGAAATCTTGTTTAAATGATGGTTGAATTAGAGGTACACCAGATTTACCCCCCCCCCATATATTGACACACCTCATTCTATGCTGCTATGAAGTGATCAGCAACAACACGATTTGAACGTAGCATAAACAACAGCAAACTTGTTAAATCGCTTTATGTTTTCCTAAACTTAGACAAGTCTGCCTATTGGTTATTTCAGTCATTTAGAACAATGTATCTACATTAAATGTTCAGGTATTTTTAACGCGAAAAAATGTGAAGTAAAAGAGATTGTAACTAATTACATAAATAACAACGTATTATATAATACAATTAATTACACGTCGCAACCGATGCAACGATAGCATCAAAGATAAAATAAAGATACTTTTTATACGTGTTGTTTTTTTATTTAGTTTAACAAAATATGTATAATATTTTTTTTTAAAAAATAAATGGTGTTATATTTTATGAAAAAAAAATTAGTTCGCAATTAAACAATTAATTATGTATATACCATAAGTTGTTTTTAGATGTAGATAATCTTATTATAGGCGCTTTGAACAGGGTGGTATTAACTACAAGTGGTTTCCAGGTAGCGATGCTTTTAAGTTTTTTTTTTACCACATGTGCTTTTCTAAGATGTGGTTTGACTACACAGGTGTTGTATACTTAGAGGATATTTGAATACTTGTATGTTACTCGTATGCATTTATTCCACATACATTTAAATAATTTAAATATACATATGCATATATATATATGCATATATATATATATATATATATATATATATATATATATATATATATATATATATATATATATATATATATATATATATATATATATGATTTTTCCCGAAAGACATCTGCCCGAATGCCGTTTGCCCGAAGGTCGATTTCCCGAATGGGCACTTGCCCGAATGCGACAACTGCCCGAATGCGACAAATGCCCGAATGGACACTTGCCCGAATGCGACAAATGCACCGATTCTCTTCTCGACATTTTCACTAAGATCAAAGTGTTCTATCTGTTATGGGTTATGTACGCAGTCAGGTAACCCATCTGAGTTGGGTGGACTTAAGGACGTTCTAAAAACTCGACTCCGGGACCCGAAATTAAGACATTCAGATGACCAATCGTGCGATATAAAGGTTTCCTCATACACGGATTAGCACATACGTTTCTCAACATTCAAGCATATCTTGCAACACTGAGTTAATGTAAACCCCCCCCCCACCCCACTCACCCCCACGGCGATTGCTTTAAAATGTGCTCAGATATAATACTACCGATTTTTATCGATTGTCGGTTATAAATACAGCTGGATGTAACATGTTTTCTCTATCATTAGCAGGCTTACGTCATGGTGTCACCCCCCCCCCCCCCCACTCTTGACAGGATTTGTCAAAGTCGCTCTTAAAAGACTATTTTACACTCTATATAATGACTTAATTAAGTGGAATTATCCTTTCTCTCTATATATGTTGCTATTTTTTGCCTTGGTGTCACCCCCCCCCCTAAATGGTGTTACCCGGTGCGGTCCGCAACCCCGTTCCCCTTTTTCAAGAATATATTTTTTTTCAAAGCTTTACTAAGCTTGACTTTCTTGACAAGCGAAGTTATGGTTAAAACTAATTGTTTTAGTGCATAACCGTGTCCTTACTTTTTCTCCATTGTTATCTAACCCCCCCCCCCCCCCATCTACCCTCCAGGTTGAAAACAAACAAATCAGAACTGCACGACCACAGACCACTGGTCAAACCAATGCAACCAACGACACGTAAACACACCTCAACAGACAACCTGAGACTCAGTCCGATCTAAACGTGTAGTCAGGATCGAAATAATTTCCTGTCTGAACGGTGCCATTACAAGTTTAACACCTTTTATACAGTTATATCAAATTCTAGATGGCCAAAATAGGATAATTCACATACAAGTTAATTCATGTTGACTAACAATGCAATATCACAGGGAGGAAAATACACAACATATCTCCACTGGTTTTAAATTATAATGTCATAGCCATTTTAAATAGAAAGTAAAGACACATATTCAGATTTTATCATTTAAAAAAAAAAAGAAGAATATGTTACAGTTTGTACGTTTTGAGAAACAAAACATTATGTCTCGTTTACTTGAATTATTTACAATGCATTGAATGTACTTGATATGCATCCAGCTAAACACATTATGGGTTCTACTTTTAATAGCGAAGCAAAACAATACGGATACCCCAAAAATAAAGGATAGCAATCCACATTATTATTGGTAAATTGTTATGGGTTCTACTTTTAATAGCGAAGCAAAACAATACGGATACCCCAAAAATAAAGGATAGCAATCCACATTATTATTGGTAAATTGAAGACAGTTTTCTGTTCTCAATATGCATTTTCTTTTAAAAGAATAGGGATATTACACCAAAAGGCGCGATTCTTGGACTAAATATAGATTGAACGATATCCTCGCTTGTCTTTCAAATGAGTAAAAAGTAATGCTTTTATGTTTGCTCTTTGCAATTGCAATACACTTTTAAACATAAAACAAACACACATCTATAATGTTTGTATATTATTCGAAACACTTTATTGTAGACTTTATGTCTAATTTTACGGAAAATTAGTAAGTCTCTTTGATTTATTTTGTTTTTTTTTATCAAATGGTCTATTTAATATGTAATTACTTCCCTTGCACAATAAACAAACAAGAAAAAAAATATTGGTAAATATCAGCATCGTAAAAATGAAACAAACAAAGAAAAATAATATGGGCGACATTGTATCGAATCATATGGATACATTTAACATAAACTAATATATAAACTATGTAACAATGTAGATACGTATGCGTTACTAAAAGAGATGGTCAAATGTAGCTCAATTTAAAGTTATGCATGTGTTAAATATGGCAGGTATTATGTTGATACACACATGAATCTAGTTATTAAAAATGTCATTTAAATTAGTGGTCGGAGTAGTCGAGTTACTTATTGCACCGATTCTCTTCTCGACATTTTGACTAAGATCAAAGTGTACTATCTGCTATGGGTTATGTACGGAGTCAGGTAACCCATCTGACCTGAGTGGACTAATTGCCCCGTTCATTTTTTGGAAAAAAAATGTATCATAATTAAATCATCAGTTATTTTGAACGCCAAATAATATTAGTAAAATAGATCATAACTAATTACGTATGTAACAACTTTTATAAAATATATAAAATTAACAACACATTGCTACCAATGTATCGACAACATCAAACACATTAAACGATACTATGTACACGTGTTTTTATTTAGTTTAAAATATCAATTATATTTTCTTTTTTTTTTAATACGTAGGCCTACTGATGTATTTTAAGAAAACAAAATGTAGTTCGAAATTAAAAAAATGTAATGTGTATACACATATATTAATTATACTCCCCCTTGATCATTGTCATGCAGTTAGGTACATTGTTACTGCTCTAGTTGTGATTGATATTGTATAGGTGTTATGTAGTCATCTGTGTGCTTTGTTTTGATGGTGGTGATGACTGCAGTGAGGGTTGAGGTGACAGTTTAAACTTTGATTTAATAACGCCAACACACGTACGATTTTAAGACGTTTAATACACGAAATAAACTAGCACAGAGTTCTGCCACGGAGCACAAGACACACACTTCCACACGATAACAAGTCTAGCATTCAACTAACCCAATTCATTCGCACGGCCCCAACTTCACCCTAAGGTAACCCAAACCCTGCCTAACCCCAGCAGTCCCGCTAGGGGCGGGCGCCTGACCTGTGCATGCATTAACTCGAACTTTTCACGACTGGGACAACTACAGGCTATTCTGACTTGTATCTAGTAAGGGGACGTTCAATCAAATACACTAAGGGTTATTCTTATTACAGCTATTATGATCTATCTAATCTACAATTAAACAATATAGTAGTGTGGCCATAAATACTATTAAGATTTAAACGATATTCTATCCTAGTTTTCTATCGTATGCTAATTCCAGTTATAACACCCTCCCCCCTACGTTTAAAATCGTTTCAAACTAAATTATCTGCCCCTTATAGTCGCTACTAAACCCGGCTCTGCTTGTAAATATTTTAGCGTGAACCACAGCTCACCAGACCATGTAGGGGTGGGGTTGGTAGGGAGCGCGCTTACAGCTTGTTTTCTGGCGTCTCCCAGAAGAGAATTATATATATATATATATATATATATATATATATATATATATATATATATATATAGATTTTGATTTGGTATTTTAAACGAGCATTTCAAAATTACTTCCCATATTTATTTTTCAAAGCAAAGGACGGGAGAACAAGAATTGTCGCCGACCCCTGGTATAAGTTTCGATTTTTTTTTCTCTCTCTTAAACAAAAAAGTATAAGTTTTAAATAATTTTAAAAAAGCAGGAAATAGGCTGTACTAGAAGCTGCTATTAAACATTGATCAATAAGACTCCATCTCATCTCTTTAAAATAGGTAAAACACATCGTGATGGTGTTTATATTTCACTGACATAGATAGTTTAAATATAAAACAAAGGCATTAAATAATCAATTACAATTACCGTTTTCATATTATAAATTGTTTATTATTATACATGTAAGAGCATATGAGTGTATTATTTGTTTTTCCGATTCATTTTATGTACTTGCTTTGTTAGTTAAATGCGTATTTACTTCCCCTGCTAAAACTTTCAGAACACTATTGGAAATAAACCGACATGGACCCAACTCACTTGAGCTATCCATGTACAAGAAAGATACTGTATGTGGCACTGTGATGACGAAATAGTGTTATGTTGGTCATAGATAAGCGATAGGTAGCGTAGGTCAACTAGACATTGGTCAAACAGAACCAATATAATGCAGTGACGAACTGACCATTTATGTGAGATAATCAGCTGACCACTGAAGCCTTAGTTGCGAGTTGTATGTAGATATCGTTAGGAGATGATTATTGGAGCGTTTAGGGGAAATTCGTGGATTTGCGAGCAGTAGCGGAGCTTGATATTTGTGTGAACAAATCATACTAGAGACCGAAAATTATTTGGAGTTGTGTAAAGTAGAGTAAGAGAGAATCGAAGATTTATTTTGTATAAATAAAGCAACATGATAACATGTTTTGAAATTGACTTGTGTTTGATATTACACACTGCGCCAGGCTATACACAATTAAACACAAATAGGTCTACAGTGTGTGTATCATTTTACACATACCACCACGTGTGTATTAATTATATGTTATATCATAAGTAACAAGTAATAAATTGGTAATTACAATACATGCCAGGAACCCATCAATTTCTGAACCAAACACAATCCACACATCATAGATAACGTCCAACTATCTTCATTAACTCATCTTCAGGCAATAATGTTATATGTATTATTTTATTATTTGGTGCTGTTAAATAAATATATATTATTTTGATTAGCTATTTTAATTTTTAATTTTTCACAATTACTTCCCATATTCATTTTTTTTTTAAACAGAAGGGAGACAACTCAAAGACACAAAATTCGACTAATAGATAAATAAACATATTTAAATAAAAAAATAATATATTCATTTGATGTATGATATATTGACATTAATTAGTTTATTATAATGTACTTAACATATTTTGCTGACATTGAACGGTGAATAAATAATTTTCATATATTTAAAAAAACTAATAAAGTGTACTTATTTCATGTAGATTTCAATGACATGTAAATTAAACATTTTATTATATTGAGAGTGCATACTTTTTAATTCTTTGTGCAATAATATTTTTAACACCACGACAAGAAACGAATGTTGTCTTGAGACGACTCGAATAATAAGAAAAAAAAAATAAAAAGCCAGATGACTGTTCCACATTAGGTGTTGTAGACCAATAAACGAAAACTAATTTTTTTAGTGTTGAGAGTGGTTTCCTTCGAACCTTTGTAAGCGGTATTACCATGAATATTTTAACCTGAATCACCAATCTAAAGATTATATAATCAGTGACTTTGGATTAATTTAATCTCTACTTATTTAAACTCGTGTGTATTTCCATTTGGAACATTGTGTGTGTGTTATTTTTTTTTCTTCACATTTTATACATTGTAAGTACTTTTTTCTTTTTTATTTCTTGTGTGTGTTGCCTGGCCCCGGGTGGGCCTCACGCACAACTATGTCGGAAAAATACATCAAACGGCTATTCCTGCCTAAGTTTGGCATGGCAGGACATGCACCAAAAACTCTAGAGATTTTCATAGAAGAGGGTTTTTCTTTAGCTACTCTCACAGCTGACGAACTAAAAAGAGAGCTATGTATGTTATGTAGCCTATCACCAGCTGAATTTGAAGGTCTGTATAACTATGGGACACTGCGTAAATGGTATGTCACCATTAGATCAAAGGAACTATATGAGAAAATGCACCTAAAAGAATTTCACAGAGATTTGCCACCTGGAGTAACATCCAGATACAGAGTGCAGAGAATATCAATAACCCACGCCGATAAATCTGGGCAAAGGGGCATGCTGAAATGGCTGCCTTCCAAGACAAGTGACGATGATATAATGGCGATTCTGAAATCTATAAGCAGTCAGGACTCAACACCAACATTTAAGAGAATAGACCAATCAAATGTGGTTCAATTCACCATCTCTCTGGAGAAAGAAGATGTGGAGAGTGTCCCACACTATATTATACTTACAAATGAGGCCAACAAAGAAAGCAGAGTCCTTATAATCCTCAATGGGAGGAGGGTGCAATGTTGCCACTGCAACACAGACAGGCACCTGCCTAAAATGTGTGAGCATTTGAGGACTCGCGCTCTTGACGGCGTCCAGCTAGTAGACGGACAGTACAGGGCAATTGAGCCTTGGGATGCAAATGATAAAGAAGAAGTTAGGGAGCATCTAAGTAACAATAGAAATTTCTTAAAGCATTGGGACAGTTATGATGTTGACGGAGAAAGACAAAATGAAATGCTTAGAGAAGCAAGGCACAGAGAGGTACAAGATGCCTTTGAAGTAGATGGCCAAACTGAAGCACATCATACTACTGTAGCACCGCAGCAAGTTAACGAAAGCGTAACAGAAACCACCATAGAGGCCGAAGCCATGGAGACAATAGCAACCAGGAATTCCATAGTAACCGGGTCTCAAAAAGATGGGAATCACGAAAATTTGGAGGCTGTCGACGAAACAATAACTAATATTCTTCAAGATAACAATAGTTCAGAAAACATAACGAAACCGCTAAAGGAAATTAAAAGCTCACAAAGTATGTCAGCAACAAAGGTATCAGGTCAACTGTCATATAGTCAAGCAATCAGTTCAAGTAAAAATCAATTACCGACAGTAAAGCCACCTCAAAGGTTCGTGACCAGGGCCCAACGGGATAGCAAACCAACGGCTGGAAGGTTTGGAATTAAAAGACCACCACCATCCAGCCCTCCAGAAACAGATGTTCGAAAGAAAACCCCAAATAATTCATGCTAAATCTGGCAACATTGAACATCAGGGGGCTAGGGACAAAACACATTATATAAACAACATAATAAATAAACACAGTATTGACATCCTACTTTTACAGGAAACTAAAATTGGAACTACAGAGGAAGCAAATAAACTAGATGCATAATTAATATCGACAGTCTCAAGCTAAACATCACTCGATCAGCCCTCAAGTAATTTAACATTAGAACAGTCTTCTGTTTCCCAGGTTTTTAAAAGTGCACAACCTGAATGGTAGAAAGAGATACACACCTCACCCTCCCCCCCCCCCCCCCCCCACACACACACACTTCCCTCCACTCAGCCGGACTGGCGGATTTTTCAGGGTGGCGTGCCCTCTTTGCCAGGGGTCAATTTTGTGTCATGGAAAGTTTTGGAATGATAGATCAGTAATGTGTATTACAGAGACACTTCTCCCACGGTGGTTTCTATTTCTGTCTACAATGTGAACTTTTGACTCCTCAGCTAAGGACAGAGCACAGTAAACTAAGCAGTCAGGAGAGGCCTAGTTTGCACACCTTATTTTAGTCTAGTTCTTATGCCATTTTATTTTCTCCATTTGATTATTATATATGCAATTGATGTTCATGTCTTTGATGCTGTGTAAAATCTATCAAATAAATTATTATTACTGATTTAAAGGTTTAAAACAATTGAATTAATATTAATTAAAAAAAAAAAAAAAAAAAAGGAAAAAAAAAACGAATTGAGGACTGTATAGATATAGATGTTTGAAAGGGAAGAGTGTTTGCTTTTACGTGTCTCATTGTAATAACATAACTTTTCCGATTGCTTAAAATTTGTATCATTTTAATTCTCTGTAATCCTAAATTCATTTCAGCTCTACTTTTAAAAAAAAAAAAACAAATTCAACCCTCTCCCCCCTTCTCGTCCCCTCAGCCCACCAGGCTGATGGAAAAAAAATCCCTTGAATCATCATTTAATTACACATTTGCATTTTCAGTTTCAGGTTGGTTTTTAATTTTTATTTTTTTCTTTATATTTAGACGTTTTGTATTAGATCTATGTATAAGTAAACCATCTTAAATGAATGAAAGTAGGCTACAAGTAAGAAAGAAATATTACTATTGTAAATCTGTGTCAGTCCTCACAAGCCGGTGATGAAAACTGTAATACTAAAGCGAACACACACAACTGCCGCTGTAAATTACATGTCTGAGGCAAAAAAAAAAAAAAAAAAAAAAAAAAAAAATTTTTTAGCCAGCTGATCTGCCTAAAAATATTATGAGCGAAAAGATTAATGGGAGGCTGTTAATTTCTGACATAAGTGAATGAGAAATTAAATGTCTTCTAACTCATTTGAAAAGAACAGAGATATGATTTAATTAAGTTTATGGTAACCGAAATATAGTTTATTTTTACATAAGTCAAGCTACTTGTATGGATGCGGAGGGGGGATAAGGGGGCGGTACTTATCTATGTTCATCGCGTGACTGCTTGTTGTGTGATGCATATATTGACCAGTGCTTAAATTCGACAATACGAGTAATAAGACTCAGCTGTTCACTCGACTACACAATGTATCTATATCATGCCATATCGAATCATCGTATAAACAAATTGCACGATGTTCAAAATTCAAGATATATGAAATATAAATCGCATCCAACACATGATATATCCAACTCACGATATGTCCAAATCCGGATTACCAAACTTACATTATACATAACTCACGATTAAAAAAAACAAACTCGGAATATTCCCAAATTATGATATACCCACTTAAGTATACCCAATTAACGATATGAGCAACTCACGATACACGCGGTATTGAAAATATATTGTAAACTTGATACACGCTATCAAAATTAAGACTAGAATATTCGATTCGTTAAAGTTGTGGTATTTTATTATTATTTTTTTTTTTAAATTTGAATCTATAATCTACAAAAAAAGACTATATTAGCCCACATATCACAAATTGTAGTCCAAAGTTCATCTATTGTAATCCAAACGTCACCAATTGTAGTCCAAAGTTCATCAATTGTAGCCAACATGTCACCCTCATTAGCTCTCATGTCTCCAACAGTTTGATATGTGTAAAACACAACATATTGCACTATCGTCTTCATAAAAAAAAAAAGTTAAAAATTTTTTTTTTGGGATATATATATATATATATATATATATATATATATATATATATATATATATATATATATATATATATATATATATAAATGCAGTATATTTCTATCCCTATACATACTATATTGTGTTGTTAATGGCTTCAAAATTAGACACACCTTTTTCAAATTTTTCAAACACATATTTTCCTTGCCAATGATTGAAGCTTGAATATCGATAAACACTATTAGAAGCATTATATTAGACTTTGTTATATTTATATTAAACGTTTACTAAAGATTCTGACATTTTTTGCAGGCCCAAATCACCTAAAATGTTTTAAATATACACCGATAAATATGTAAATATAGTATTTTAATACACAGTCAGGGTGGCTCAAAATTGAGTTATCTATGTCAACTTTACTGACATATGTCGTGACAAGATCACATTGGTCTCAAGACAACAGCATTCAAATAAATAGACATTCACAATCACGAATGGCGTGTAAGTGTTCGTAGCTAGTGTTATGAGTATATACTGAAGACATTTAAAGCTTGATTTTATATGTATGGGACAAGCTTAGGCCACTTTAATATCTATTGGATACCTTTACTAATATTTATGAAGAGAACCACGTTTTCTTTATAATAATTTAAATAGTTGTGTACAATTTATGTTCAACTCTTTAGTGCATTATTACATAAAAGCTTGTTATTAAAACGTTTTTTTTATTATTGTTTTTTAGTACTTTACATGTTTTATTTACACTAAAGTTGCATGACTAAAAACCATGGCGCATCTATTGAACTAGTCTCTCCAATGTCCTCAGGTGTATTCAGGCTAGTCTTCCACTGTCCCAAAGTGTATCCAGGCTATAGTCTCTCCAACTGTCCCCACTTGAATCCAGGCTAGACTCTCCAACTGTCACCAGGTTATCCAGGCTAGTCTCTCCAATGTCCCCAGGTGTATCCAGGCTAGTCTCTCCAACTGTCCCAAGGTGTATCCAGACTTGTCTCTCCAACTGTCCCCAGGTGTATCCAGGCTAGACTCTCCAACTGTCCCCATGTGTATCCAATATTCTTGATGTCTTTAACCAAGTCAATTTGCTCCAGGTCTTCGTTGGTCGGCCTCTTTTTTTCCCTGTGGATTCAGGTGAGTGCCTATCTTTTTATACTGGAAAACCCATTTCCATTCTCTGTATGAACTCTTAAGCTGGCATCTGGTTTGTTTGTTGCCAAGCGGGATTATGTCGGTTGTGAAAGGCTTTTTTTTTTTTTCAATAATTCAAATGGCAATAGTCAAATGTTTATACTAGCAACATTTACATACAAGTGATACAGTTATACATATGTACATAATGGCAAAAACGTGATGAAACTAATATTGATATGTACAAAAAATCGAAAGCATTACTATTTGAATTACCTGAATGGTAGTGAAGACCTGATAAATGCGAGGAAAAGAATATAATTAACCGCAGTAACTGGAAATGATTTAAACATTGTACAGACTTCATTTCACTTTTAACTATAGGTGTAACACACATCGCTACAATGCGTCGTTTTTTTAATACATATTTTTAAATAGACTTTAACATATTACTTTTTAAAAATATAAGTTAGTATGTGAATTTAAATTTTTTTGATCTAAAGAATAAGAATTCTGCTTCTGTTTTAACTGTATTCGTTTTATTGAATGTAATTGGTTTGTCAAGTAAGAAGCTAATTATTTCCCTTGCAAACTTTCTAGACTTGTTTGAAAATAATTGTTGCATACTTATCTGCCTTGGTAAACTAAAAAAAATATATAGATAAATACAATAAAACAATTTAAAATAAATAAATTTAAAAAAATGTGTACACTACAGTGCAACTAATCGTATTACACATTTAAATTGAACTAAATAGAAAAAAAGGTGTTCATTTAAGATACGTAGGCGTTACGTTAGAACCGGGTCAGATGTAGCTAAATATAAAGGTGTGTGTGAGATATATATGGCAGACATTATATTGATTTAATTATTCATCAAGTTATTGAAGGTGTAATTTATATTAGATACCACAATGGTCGGAGTAGTCGATTGATTGAACGCACCATTTCACTTCTCAGCCTTTTGACTAAAATCAAAATGAAAAGTTAGTTATTGGTTCTGTACGTAGGTCTTCCCTATGGCCGCATGTTTTTCTAACCTTTGACAGGTACCCATCTAAGCTGGGTGGACTAATGAACAATGATATTGTACTTCGACAAACTTAACCATTATTTGTTCCGTTGTAAAATTTAAATCGTGGGTCTAATTTTGTTGAAGTTGCAAAATTAGACATACCATTTGTTAAAATATCATCGGTCGAATGGATGTGCATACAGTGATGGGGGGATTATATAAATGTATGCGTTATATATCATCTATATATTTTCACTTCTAAATATTGTATTAAACACGCGCACAATACTCTCGCACCAAATCGTCTACCGTCAAGTTCACACCGTCCTTAGTAACCTCTACTAGTCTTGTCTAAATCTATCTAGATCGTTCTACGCCATGACACATACTATTGGTGTCGCATGATAATACAGTAAAAACTATTTTTAAAAAGTACTGTATACGTTTAAACTTTTTCTTTTACCCGATTAAATTAATGGATACAACCTTTATCATTTATATTTATATATGTGAAAGTTTAGTTATTAATCAAATTCTCCCATGTTTTAGTTGTAATTGTTTAAAACATGAGTAGCTAATGCAATAAGTGCCCAACCTCTATGAATAATACACGATACATTGTTTCCAAAGAAATAACTAACACCCGGATTAGAAACCATAAGAGAACATTTCCTGGGTTTCACGAAATACTTAAAAGCAGCTTCTAAATTAGTTTTTGTGAATCAATACGTACTATTAGTCTACACCTGAATAATTTTGGAATAATAATTACCGTAATATGTGTTTTATAATTTAAGTTTGTGTTATTGTAGCTCATGTTAATAAATAATTAAAACATTATTGACAGGCTCAGAAAATAATATGTTTTTGTTTATCGCCCGTGTAGGTAAGGTTGTTAGCCACCCTACATCATGTTGCTAATATCAAACAACAGAGAGTAACCCCTGATGACATTAGATAACTACCTACCCCCCCCCCCCCCAGCCATCTATCCAAGTGTCTTGACTCATGTAAAAATACAACCGTTGCATTTCCGTTAGCATGACCTTAGTTAAATATCATCTCTGTTCTTTTCAACTGAGTTAGAAGAAACATAACATTTCTCATTCACTTGTATATGGCTAAATGCAAAAGCCTCATACTATTTGAAAGTAGACGAATGGGCACTTTAATAACAGTTGGCTTTCTAAACGAAAATTATTTTTTTTAACCTTTAAAGCAGAAGAAGTAGCATATAGTGTTATAACTTAATAATATGCTTGTCTCGAAATGTAACACTAAATAAGGACACGTTGTTCATTTTCTAAATGTATCAATAGCATTAGTAATTAGTTCAGCTTTCTATGTTAGGCATTTAATAATAGCTTAAATTGGGGTTATGCGAGCATTATTTTAATTCTTTTTTGTTCTTTGTAAATTGATTTATTTAGCTGGGAATCGTTTTTGTGTTTGTGAGCTGTTTCCTGTTAAACATTTTAAAAATTAATGGGAATTATTTGTGATATTCTTGTTTAAAATGCCAAATAAAATTAATATTCATTTACTTAAGATCATCCAATGTTATAATAACTGTGCAGTTCCACTAATAAATATGACATATTATTGCCTGAAGATGGGCTGATTATTTGAAGAGTTTCAAATAAAGTTTTGTAACCGACTGAGGGTGGGACCTATCTGATTGTTCTGCTTGTAATATACTTTTCGTGAGTATTGTAATACATGTTAAAGTGGTTCATATTCTTTAGCAGTGTTGCTCGTGGTTGTTACATTGCAACTAATCCTTCTAACAGATGGTGAGAGCAGCTTCTATAGCAGCAAAATGTACGATCCTACTCAGATGTCCCGACCTCAACCACAGTCAACTGTGGGGAATGACCAGACATGTACTCAGCTCCGTCTTCAACACGTTTTTTATCAAAGAAAAATGGGCCCCAGGCTTAAGAAGTCACATAATCAGACAACTAATTAGTCAACATAAAATACTGAACTACGAACGACGGGCATGTGGACAAGTGGTTTCCAACAAAATTAAGCATTTTAGCAAATCACATATGTAGTTGTTTGCGTATATTAAAATAAAAGGGAAAAGTTTTAGATTTTAGGTTAATGTTTAATTAAGTTGATGTTAGCGTAGACTTTCTGCTAAAACGAACTTTAGACATGCACTTGTATTCACTTATTTGGTCCTAAATCACATGCACATCAACTATACATGATAATATGGTACACTGAAGTTTGATCACAGCGAGACTTTGACCACGTGTACTTTGTCCAAATATCCAAATATGGTAATGATTAACTTAAGGCGTCATACATTTATTACGTCCACAAAAATATCGATTATGTCGGCGCGCTTTTGTCTGCGCTCTTGTGTCGGCGCTCTTTTGTGGTGCGCTCTTTTTTTGGGGTACCAGCCACTGTGGATCTCGGGGCGCTCAACTACACATTTTAAACACATGTTTGGTCTTTGAGTACTCAAAAACTTTCCAAATTTTACAGAAGTTGGAATGGTCTCAACCACTTTTCCTAAAGCTTATTGTGAAACACTCAAGGGAGAGAATTCAAATTATACACGTTTACTATCGTATTAGTTTATGGTTATCTGTACTCGTTACACACTATTATTTTCTGCACTCGTAATACTTTTAGCATAGGATCTATACTAAGGTTATATAGTAGTAGGGATAGCGGACAGTTTGACTAACTGAATTTTTTATTCGTATGGCTTTGTTTGGTGTATTATTTATTAGAAGGCCGTTGTGTGCATTTGCGTATATGGTTTTAATCCATGTTTTTAGGTAAGGTTGTATGCACATATTTTCTTCCTTTAGCCGCGTATCATCAACTGTATTAAATGTTTTATATTGATCAATACAATGGGTTGCCAGCTATATGTTTATATTATATTGTCTCTCAAAAGACGGGTGCGATTCTGGATGTTCCTCCCTAGGATGTTGTATTAATGGTCTCGGTAAATTATATCCGTTGTGTACTTTCCTAGTTAGTGTTTTCGTTAATACTTTATATGGGTCTATACTTTTAAAAGGATTTGAACAATTACATGTATAATGGTTTGTGTCCGTATAAAGTCACTAAGTCAACCCAGCTCTGATGTTAGAGCATTTTTAAATAACCTCATTGTATTAAAAATTGGTACACATAGGTTACAATGATTTGTTTAATAGACGATGTATGTTTTATCAAAAACAGTGGTAGTTGAACATAACGTCAGATAGACATATAGCTTAATATGATGTTAGGAAAACATGACTCAGATAAGACAGTGTATATACATAGATAGAACAAAAAATACGAGGAAATAAAATGGTATTTTATGTAGCATAAATGGCGAGATGACGGTGTAGTCGGATGATAGAGCATACGACTGCAAACCCCGAAAGTCTAGAGTTTGAATCAGAGCCGTAGCTACATATTTCGACGCCCCGGGTGAACTATCGATGTTGTACCCCGTCCATTTTTATATTTAAATCCCCGGTAACAGCCACAATTTGTGAATTGGTTTGAAGGAAACAGTAAGAAAAAAAAATGATGAAACATATCCTACAGTTCTAACCCCACGACTGTCGCATGCTCTTTTCTCAATGTCTGACAGTCATTTATTTTTTCTTATGTAAGCACTTGCTTTTCTCATAATTTTTTTTGATCTTACATTTTATTATAGTTTTGATTTTACCAATAAGCATGTTTATTTACCAATAGTAGTTACCTCCCTCTGTTAAATGCAATATTTAATGTTTTCAAGGGAGACAATGCAAATCTGCCACAAATAGCAAGCCAAGTAAAATATGCAAAATGGTGTAATGAAGTACTTTTTAATTTTAACACAGAGTAAATAATTTATAGAATATTAAAATTGTAAACAAAGACCTTCAAAATGTTTTGTTTAAATTCGAATAATTATTAAAACATTATTGTAATTGCAAAAATTGAAAGCCTTATATTTACATTTAACTTTTTTTAAAGACTCGCAATAAAATCTAATTAATGTACTATTGGAAAGACACAGAACATGAATCCATTTGTTTTCTAATAGATCTAATTTCATTCCAAAACTTTCCATGACATAAAATCGACCCTTGGCAATGAGGGCACGCTACCTTGAAATACCCGCCAGTCCGGTTGAGTGGAGGGGGGGGGGGCGCTTCTATTTCTGTCCAAGCGTGACTACAATGTGAACTTCTGACTCCGCAGCTAAGGACTGAGCATAGTAAACTAAGCAGTCAAGAGAAACCTAGTTTGCACAACTTATTTTAGTCTTGTTCTTATACCATTTTATTTTCTCTCTTTGATTATTATATATGCAATTGATGTTCATGTCTTTGATGATGTGCAAAATCTATCAAATAAATTATTATTACTGGTTTAAATGTTTAAAACAATTGAATTAATTAAAAAAAACCTGTTTGAGGACTGTATAGATGTAGATGTTTAAAAAGGGAGGGTTTTTGCTTTTACGTGTCTCATTGTAATAACATAACTTTTCCGATTGCTTAAAATTTGTATCATTTTAATTCTCTGTAATCCCAAATTTATTTCAGCTCTACTTAAAAACCCAAATTCCACCTTCCCCCTCCCCCCGTCCCCCGTCCCCTCAGCCCACCACGCCGAGGAAAAAAAATCCCTTGAATCATCATTTAATTACACATTTGCATTTTCAGTTTCAGGTGTTTTTTTTATTGTTTTATTATTTTTTTTTTATATATTTAAACGTTTTGTATTAGATCTATGTATAAGTAAACCATCTTAAATGAATGAAAGCAGGCTACAAGTAAGAAAGAAATACTACTATTGTAAATCTGTATCAGTCCTCACAAGCCGATGATGAAAACTGTAATACTAAAGCGAACACACACAACTGACGCTATACATTACGTGTCTGAGGCAAAAAAAAAAAAAGAAAAAAAGAAATATGTGTTTGATCTAATCTGTATATGATGTAGGAAGGTGAAGATGAACATGATACATTTTAGAGAGCATCAACTGCAACTTTCTCATAGCTGTTTAAAAACTCTAAGTATTGTGTTTGTGGCCGTGTTTTTATCTAACTTCTTTGGACAAATGTTAATGTATAACTATAATTGTTACATAGATAACCGAATTATTATCTCGTATCAAAATATGTTTTTTTCTTTCATTATCATCAACAGAACTAGACTTACCCAAAACATGAGCAACCAAACGTCCTTGAGATAATTTAAAAAACAACTGGATCAAGATATTATTTTCAACTAGTGGCTTCAGAAAACACAGTTTTAAATTAAAGTTGTTGACTGTGGTTATGGAAAATGGACAATAGATGTTGATAGAAAGGAAGATCACAATTTGTTTAGGCAATTAAATATTTTTACTTTTGACTGCTTGGTAACTCTAATTATTGATCATAGTAAACTGTACATGCCACAGTGGGGATTATTTTTCAAACTCACAGATACCATGTACTTCTTAACTGTGAAGACTACATGGTCCACTGAACCTGATCTCCATGTTTCATACATTGATAATGTGATGCCAAGATAAAGATTTGAAGTCAAAAGGCCATTTATATAATACATGTGACAAGAATTCAATACTGGCTACAAAGTAAAACCAAACTTGAATATAGGCAATGGATAG